>NC_045438.1:22782471-22944843 GCF_002776525.5 Piliocolobus tephrosceles | reverse complement strand
ATTAAAAGAAGATTCTTTTAATTATATATAATTAAAAGAAGATTCTTGCCATCATATATAACTCTTTCCAGTTCTGACCCAAAGTGTTTTCATGTGCCTGCTTTAATGATTTTCTTTTTTTTTTTTTTTTTTTTTTTTTGGGGCGGGGTTCCCCTCTTTTCCCCGGACTGGAGTGCAGTGGCCGGATCTCAGCTCACTGCAAGCTCCGCCTCCTGGGTTCACGCCATTCTCCTGCCTCAGCCCCCCAAGTAGCTGGGACTACAGGCGCCCGCCACCTTGCCCGGCTAGTTTTTGTATTTTTAGTAGAAACGGGGTTTCACTGTGTTAGCCAGGATGGTCTCGATCTCCTGACCTCATGATCCGCCCGTCTCGGCCTCCCAAAGTGCTGGGATTACAGGCTTGAGCCACCGCGCCCGGCCTAATGATTTTCTTAATTTATAGCCATAGGCTACTTCTTTGGTCTGCTGGCATATAGCTTCTTTAGTTTATGGAACATAAAGCTTCCTTAGATCTTACAATGCTTTACATTAAAATCAATTTAATGTTTATTTCACATTCAATTTTTTAGCCTTTTTACTTTGAGTTTTGGTCACGTGGACTATGTAAATAATCACAGTAATATGCTATACTAATGTCCAATTCAAAAATGTATTTGAAATGTAATAGGTTATTAAGTTGTTATGACAGATTTAAAGGGGTGTGCAATTGGAAAAAACTTATAAATGTTTATCTGATAATATAATGGTTCCTAGCTACCATTTATATATAGCTTCCTATGGGTCCAGCGTAGTGTTCTGTTACCTCATTTAGTTCTTCAAATAACTCCATAGGATTGATACTGGATTTTAAAATGTTTCATAGGTAAATGCCCCGAACAATTATAAAAGGTCAGCATGTACTGATATGTGCAGGCAATATGCTGAGCACTTTATGAGTGTCCTATGACTTAATGTGCATTAAAACCTGACAGAGGCTGTATCTTTATCTTGGTTTCACTGAGGTGAAGAAAAGTAAAGTAATTTGTTTAGTTAATAAGTGGCAGTTCCTGGCTCAGAGAAGTTAAGTGTCTCTCTGAACATACAACAAAGCTTAGATTTTAGAAGATGTCTGCTGACTTGCATGCCTTGCTGCTAAACACGATACCTATTACCATCTCATCTGACTTATGCCTCTAGATGGACAATTTTCTCACTACCCAGAACATGGTAAAGCTTCATTACTAATTTACATAAGAGGTGTTATAAGTTCCTATGATCATTATCCTATTATACCAAAATGACCGCAGTCAGAAAGTTCATTCCCCACCACCAACCCACATGTCAAGTTTTTGCAGCTAGAATTTAATATTCTTTAGCAGTTTTCATTCATATTAGAGATAATCTGACTTCTTTCTCTGTCATCTAACCAAAACTTTGACTTCAGTTAAAGAATCTAAAATAGGTTATGTTTAGAAGACCTGAAGGCAAAAGTAACATTTTCATAAATGGCTCAAAACAGGATTACTAAAACATTCTTCTAAAACATGACATCCTTTTAACTTATTCATTCAACAAATACTCTGCAAGTGTTTACAAAGTATATATTAAATGCTAGTTAGTATTGAATATGAAAGATATAAACATGATTGCTGAACTTAAGAAACTTAGTATTAAGGTCTGGGGGAAAACAAGGGTACTGGTGTATACATATGTCACTATTCATAATAGAATATGTACATATACTATAGCAAACTGGCTAAGAGAGATGACTCTGGAAGTGAATCCTCGAATTGGAATGATCCGTCTGCCAGTTTACTAAGACTGGACAACTTACATAAACTGTGTGTTTCAGAATCCTCATCCATAAAATGAGGATAAGAGTATTTACTGCACAAGGTGATATTGAGAACTAGCCAAGATAACGCTAGTGCCTTACAGTCACTAGATAATACGTTTTGTATATTTTCATGGAATGTACTAAATGTGTATGAATAAAATCCAGACAAATGAACAATCCATTCTTTCTAAGGGAGAGAGGTAGGCGCCTAGGTTCAGGGAACTCTTTGCAGAGTTTGCCTGCAATAGTCTTGGGCTTTGATTTGGTTGTATAGAGAAGGAAGCTGAAATGAATGATACAAAGAGAAGGTAACATAAACACAGGCATAGTGAAGTGGAAATGTATGCTCTGCTGGTGAAGTATTGGTGTTTCAACATGGCAGATCATGGGGTTCTAGGTTAAAATAGCAAGGTTTAAGAAAATCATAGTAAGAGATAGATCATAGAAATGCTGAACAAACCAAAAGAAAGAGAGAACAATATCTGCCAGCAGGAATTCTCAGGTGTTAACTTAGCAACTAGATGCTAAACAACTTTAGAAGGAAGACCATGACTTTCAGGCCCAATTGCAGTACTCACACAAATGTGCCTGGTTGACTTGTGGCTTGTTCAAATTAAATGCTCGATAAATGCCTGCTTGATAGAACTATCCAGCAAAACGAGAAAACCACCACACCATCTAACCTGTTACATAGCTTGTTATATACGGAATATATTCTGTAAGCAAAAGTATCTCTCCCCTCAGGTTGTCAATGGTGATTGACTTTATCTTAGATCCAATGAAAATTTTATATATTCGTTAACTTCAACCATGCTGGCCATATTTTTCACAACATTTCTGGAGGAAGTAGAGGATATTATTTAAAAGGATAAAGTATTTGCAAAAAGGAACTGTAGGTAGTATATGCAACACTTCCCACTATTGTGCTAAGGTAAGTCATGTGAAAATAAAGTTTTCTATGCCAATGTATAAAACAGACAAATAATGTATTCAGGCACTTATATATGAATTTGTAAACTTAAGTGTATAATACATGAGAGTTCAGAATTTATTTTAGCACATAAATCCTAGTAGATGCTTTTGTAAAACAAAGCAATGTTGATAAATAATGTACCATATGCAAATCAACTCAATATCTTGTGTAATCAATCGGTACATCAAATATGGTTTTCTTTCTGTAGACTCTGCTTAAATCATTAAATCCAGTGAATATTTTTGGATTTATATTTTGACCAGGTTCCATTACTTGTCACAGAACGCAACAGTACTAGAGATTACTGTCTTTGGCAGGTAAAAGCTAAATCATTCTTTTAGGAACAATGGAAAATTTTTCAGTAAGTAAGCTGGCAAGGGGTTAACAAGTGACTGATAAAGACACCTCTAAGATAAATGTCAATTTTGTATTTCTCCACATTGAGCTCCTTGCCAATGGTTTATTTTTTATTTCATTTTTGAGACATGGTCTCACTCTGTGGGTTGGGCTGGAGTGTAGTGGCATGATTGAGCCCAAACTCCTGGGCTCAAGTTATCCTTTTGTCTCAGCCTCCCGAGTAACTGGGACTACAGGCATACACCACCACACCTGGCTAATTTTATTATTATTATTTTGTAGAGATGGGATCTTACTGTGTTACCCAGTCTGGTCTGAAACTACTGGCATCAAGTGAGCTAATGTTTTAAATTACAATTTTTTGTAGCAAAGGCATTTGAAAACTGTCTACTGCAAACATTTTTGTGCCATGCAGATCTTTGGCAACTTTATGTTACTCAGCTGCTTTGTTACAACTACTGTTAAGGTTGTGTGACTCTAATGCATACTGCTTATTCTGAAAGAAATCCCAAAAGCAAAAATGCAAATGCAATGTAGTATTAACACTCTCTCATAGTTGTAGTAAATCCTTAAGCTACACATTTTTGGATTCCACTGTGATACGACAATTGAGTATATTCCACTACAATAAAATTTTCAGAATGTTAACTGGCATTGTCAGCTGTGTATGTTATCAGAGTACAGCTAACACATTTTCCCTCAAAGGAAGTATGCCAACTATCCATGTCTACCATTGCGAATAACGCATGCTAATTTAAGACATTCAAGGCAAATCCAGTATACAAGATGTTTATGTGGTACTTTTTCCCTACTATTACATAAGCAATTGAATTTTCTCCTTTTTAATAGACTCTTTTTAAAGCAGTTTTAGAGTAACAGCAAAACTGAACAAAAAGTAGTTCCCAATAGCCACAGATAAACTCTCTACACACATGTATCTAACGTTATATGGTCATACCAACTTGTTATAATCATTAATTAGTCCAGGAAGTTTTTTTGTCAATTCTTTTAGATTTTCTACACAATCATGTCATCTGTGAAGTTTCATTTCTTCCTTTCCAATATATATACATGTTTCCCTTTTCTTGTCTTATTGAATAAGCTAGGACTTTCACTACTGTGTTGAAAAGAGATAGTGAAAAAGGACATCCTTGCCTTTTTCCTGGTCTTAGTGGAAAAGATTCTAGTTTCTCAATATTAAGTATGTGTTACGTATAGGATTTTTGTAAATGTCTTCTATCAAGTTGAGGAAGTTCCCCTCTATTCCTACTTTGCTGAGAGTTTTATTATGGATGTGTGGTAGATTTTGTTAAATACTTTTCATGTATCTATTTATATAATCAAATGATATTTCTTCATTAATCTGTTGATATAAAGGTTTACATTAATTGATTTTTACATGTTTAACCAGCATCGCATAACAGAGAAAATCCTATTTGGTTGTTACACATACATTTTTAAAATATATTATTGGATTCAATTTGCTAATATTTTGTTGAGGATTTTTGTATCTACGTTCATGGGAGATATTAGTCTATGGTTCATTTTCTCATATGTCTTGGTCTGGTTTTGATTTTAAGATAATGCTGTTCTCAAAGAATGAGCTGGGAAGTATTCCTTCTGCTTTCACCTTCTGGAAGACATCTTAGAGAGTTAGTGTGATTTCTTCCTTAAATGTTTTGTAGAAACCACCAGTGAACCCATCAGGGCCTTGTGCTTTCTGTTTTGAAAGATTAGCAATTATTGATCAAAATGAGACTATTTTTGATTGTCTATTTCTTCTTGCGTGAGTTTTGTCAGATTGTGTCTTTCATGCATTTGGTTCATTTCATCAAAATTATCAAATTTGTGAGTATAGAATTGTTCACAGCATTTCTTTATTATCCTTTTAATGTCCATGAGATTTATAGTGATGTCCAGCAATTGCGTTTTAACTGGACTTCTTAAATTTATTTTGAGTTTAAACTGTGTTACACACTTGGTAATAGTTACTGTCTACAAACAATCAGCAAGAAAAATGCCTGCAATACCCACATGAGGCCAAAAACAAAACAGGAAACAAATATCAATACCTAAAGGGATACTGCTTATAATACAATTGCCCATTATTGGGCTTTCACCAGCAACTTACAGTCATACCTGATATCACTGGTTCCTCAAAAAAATCAGGGAGGCAGCCCATGAATATAGATTCAGAAGATGTCACCTGAATGTATACTGAAATTTATATAGTTTGTCAAATGACTCCAAAGCTTACTAATCAGTCACATGTCAAATACAGAAGTTCAGCCATCCTCATAATCATTTCATTATAAAAGGTTTATATGAGTTGGGAGCTGGAGAGGGGTAAGGTAACACTTGGAGCAGATGTGAAGATACCTGTGATAATGAATTATTGAAAATATGTTGAACCTTTGGAGAATGAAAAATTTCTTTAAATCTGAAATACTGATTTGATCACTATAACACTAGTGACCTATAATAATGCAAATCCTTCTTTTATATGAAAACTGAAGGATCCGAAAGTTATTTTACCTTTAAAAAGCAAGGATACTGATACTGTTTAGTATGAAAGCCCATTACCTAGTAGGGAAAATACTATGCCTTTTGTTTTGTACTTACATCTAAGAAAAAAGTTAAGTAGAAGATATGGGAGATAGATGAGATTTCTAAAATTACTGTTTTCCTCCATTTAAGTAAATACAGATTTGCCAAGCCACCATAATCTCATTCACAACTACAATTTATTACCCATTGATGCCAGACACATTATAGAGCTCTTCACATATAAGATCTCCAGGAGGACAGGCATACTTGTTTATTCATTCACGTATCAGAAGCATCTAAAATAGTGTCAGGCACATAATTGTCCCTCAGTACGTATTTTTGCATGAACAAATATTTACTGCATTTAGTCGTCTTAAAACCACATAAAGTATTACTATCCCCAGTGTACACATGAAGAAACAGAGGCCAAGGAAAGTATTCCACACACCAAGACCATCAAGACAGGCATCTCCAGATTTGGGATTTGAGTCTAAGTCTAACTTTGACAAACACAAAGGGCCACTGCCTACCTATCCTCCACATTGTCTGCCCCTCAACCCAGTTCTGAAATACACAGATACTCTGCAAGTATATATACTGTATATCATTTGCCACAGTGGTTTTTGACTGGCCATTCAATGTATTTTTTAATGCTAAATTCAGGGTTATTTCATTTTTTCAGCAAAAATTATAGTTCTCAACATTCTTTCAGAAATAAACCACTGAAAAATTTATGGTGTCTCAATTCAGTAGTTGCATTAAAATATCTCCATTGCTATATAAATGTGAGTTCCAACTGATGAGCATAAAATAATTTGCTGAGATGTAATCAAAATCTATTTAAAAAAGACAAAACCTTTTCCTGAGTTTGCTTTCACATCATTAAGGATGACACTATGTCACTTTCTCCCTACAAAATACCCTATTTACAGCATTTGTTATTCACTTATAAAATGCATGCAGAAATTGACTTCTAAGATCCTGGCATGAATCTCCTTTTAACAAATTTTAAGATCTTTGGGTAAATATCATTACAGCATTTACCTGCTGTGCACTACTTTTCACTGGAAAATGCGCTTTGGGTTTCTCAGTAAGATTAGCAAATTTTTAAGCATAGAGGTTCTTTTTTTGTTTTTTCTATGAGGACGGGAAATGATCTTCATAAAACCTGCTATGTTCTCTTCAAATAAGCTTTCATCTTGACCCAAAAAGATTCTTGAGTGATTAAAGCACAAGGATCTTGACTTCAGTTCTAGACATGCCAATTCATATGCATTTGATCTCTGAGATTTGTTTTCTACAAGTAGATGGAGCGTGTTTTCTCTTTTTTCCTAGACTTTCCTGGATGAAGTGATGCAGCATATGGGAAAACACTTTGGAAAAGTATCAGGTTCTACAGAAATATAAGATTAGTACTACACAAAAAAAATTTACATTCCTGTGTTGATTAACAAGAGAGATACATTCTGAGAAATGCATGATTAGGTGATTTCATTCTCATGTGAACATAATAGTGTACTTACATGAACCTAGATGGTATAACCTACTATATGTCTAGACCATGTTCTGTAGCCTATTGCTCCTAAGCTACAAACCTGTACAGCAATTGTCACACAATGGTAAGCCATATCTAAACACAGAAAAAGTACAATAAAAATACAGTATGATAATGTTAGGGGACCACCATTATATCTGCAGTTCATCATTGACTGAAAAGTCGTTATGTGGTAGATGGCAATACATGAGAATAAACAGTCCTGGCCTGCAATACAAGACATATAATGCTCTGAACTTAGGAAATTCATTTCCATAATCCACCCCAATCTGTTCCTTATTTTCCCTCTCTTGTATGGGGAAATGCTCACCAAGTTATTCAAGCTAGAAATTTGGGATAATCTAAAATCACTACCTCCCCTTCACCCTAGATATAACTATGCTACCTAGCTAGCAAATCTCTACCTTCTGTTATAGCTTTATTGGTACCTGTTTCTCTTATGACCCAGATCAAAACCCTTGTTATATATTGTGAGTCATTTTTAATCTATCTCCTCTTTAGTTTCCTGCTTTTCACCCTAGGATCTATCCATGCTGGAATTTGCAATTCTATGAAAACATCATGCTCTCTGTCATCATAGTGTCTTTAAAAAAGGCCAGTACACAAATGAAAATTGCAGGGAGCTAAGTATTGCTGCAGTCCCTCTTAGACTGAAAGACTATTAGCACACGTGAGAAAGCATTTGTGTCTTTTTTGCATGTACTTTAACTGTACAGACCAAGCCCAACTGCTACAGATAATTGAGAACTGGTTCTAACCTGAATTTCACATAGAACAGGAAGGAGTCACATTTTTATAAAGAAGTACTAAAAGAGAGTATATATTGATGAAAGAGCCATTACTAAATATAAATTTTATATTATAAAAAATTAGAAAAATTTAGAACACAGAGAAAAATAAAACAGCCATTATTACCCTGCAACAAAAGAAAAACAATTGCCATATAATACTTACTGATACTATTTTATGTTTAAAAAAGTAATTGATGACAATAATAACAATGACAAAGACCCACTAACATTAATTAGGCATTATTGTGTATCAGGCACTCTATTAGATGTTGTGCATGGATTTAGTTTTATTCTTGAAATAGGCCTATAAATTAATTCTGTAAATATCCCATTTTACAGATGAGTATACTAATCTTCAGTGAAGTTAAATCCAAAGTTTCACAGTAGTAATAAAAAATCTGAATTTTATTTGAATTATAATTTAAAATCATTCAAAAGTACAAATATTTTGTATAAACACATGTAGTTCCTTTGGGGTAAAAGTCTCATAAAAAGGCATATGAGGGTGTGAGTTTACAAGAAATCTTTTGCATACATTTCTCACATGCCTGTCTACATTTGAATGACTTCAGGATTAAAGAAAATTGCATTAATATTAAGCCTAATTCATATTAAGCTTACATTAAGAGCTTATAACATTAAGTAACTATATAAAAAAGGACCTAGTAAATAACTCATATAACACTTTGATTTTCATTGATGTTCAGCATAAGAATACAGTGGAAAGACTACTAACATCAGATCCAGTCCTTGCCGATAATTTAGAGCCCAAAAGTCAGCTCAAGTCTCCCTTCCTTTCCTGTCGCCCACCACCATGCCATGGTTTCCATCATGCCGCCCATGTGCCAAGTGTCTAGGCTTGGGTTATTTACCTTTTTCTTTCAGTTCCTAAAACACCCTTCCCATCATGTTATTCACTATCTGTATTGGCTTTATTTCTCTCTCTGCCTTAAGGGAAGGGTTGGATTGAATTTACCCTTGTGTTCTATTGAATAGATGCAATCTTAATAAAGCTCAGCAAGACACTGAAGAGGATAGACTTTTAATTTAACAATTGTTGTTAAGAATATTTCACATAATATGTAATTGTATGTGAGCCAACTCACAAACTTCACACTTTTGGCCTCTTTTTCCTCATCTTGTAATAAGACATGTTTTAACTGGATTGTCTAAAGTACATTCTGGCACTAATAAGTCTATGGTGTATTGCAAATTGGCCTTGAAAAGTCAGAATTTTGATTCCCAATATTTTCAATAAGCATCATAGTATATTTTAATATTTACGCTATTTCATGACTCTGCTAGAAAATTCAGCTAAATTTTAATATCCTGTACTGAAAGTAATAAGCAAGTGTTTTTCTCCTCTTAACATTCTTTTGCAAAATGTGTCTGGTAAAGAAAACAGCATTTATGAGTAATTACCAAGCACTATACATAAGAACTTTATTTAGACATTCTAAAGATAATACCATTCAATTCTAGTAAAGAGGAGGAACAGAATATGTTACTTAAAAATGAATGCAAATTTTATGTAAAACCTAAGTGAATGAAACATAAAAATTCTGGTAAACTAGTAATATAACCTTATTTCAAAATGTCTTATTTGATTTCAACAATCACACACAAATAAAATTGGTCTCATTACTATACAGAAATAACATGTGTTAAATTTTCTGCCGTTTGATAAACATTAATAGATTGATTTGAAATTTATGCATATGAATAACTAAAATTAGGATTAACTGAAATAAGAACTACAACTCCTCAGTCACCAAGAATTCCTGTGGCAGACAAAAATCTTTAAAAGTTTCAAGTAAAAACTGCATACGGGGAAGTCAATATGAAATACAAATATTTTAATACAGGATTAAACGGCTCTTTTTTAAGACTAGGAACTTTATTTTTATGTTATCTATACCTTCATATGACAACGAATAAATAAATGTTAGAAACTAACTGTCCTGAAATCAATTTTTATTACCGTGGTGGGATTTATACCTATGCAGGCGAGTTGGTTTATCATCAATAATTTGGTCTACAAGTACTCCTGATTTCTCTGAAGTTTCTGGTAAAATGACATGGTATTAGATAAAGTGTTAGAAATTTGTAACACCAGGATGTTTGTTTCAAAAATATTTTCCCATTTCTAGAAATACAGGAACAAAGGAAGAGGATATAAAAGGCCTTCTATAAAGATCTTGGAGTGGGGAGTGTTTTTGCTAGTAGTCGCGTGTGTTTGTGTGCAGAACTAGATTCAATCAGGGAGGGCCATAAAGTTAAAGGGCTAATTATCCTCAGTTTATTTTCTTCCTTTTCCTTTTCATTTTAATTGAGAAATGTAGTTGGTACAATGTTTTTGGTCTCATAAAACTCAAGGGATTATTACAAACAACATCAGCAACAGTCTATAAGTACCTTATATATAAAATGGAAAATTGATAAAAAATATTTAAGACACACAAAGAAGCATCAGTAAAATGAAAGTGTGAGATCTGTGACATTCAAATCTTTAAAAATATCTCTGACAATCAAAATGACTGAAGTAAGAAAACAATGAAAACTGTAACTCAAGTAGATTGAGACTGATAGATCCGGAAGAAATTGCAAGAGACTAACCCAATTCTAAAGTTCTAGCTTCTAGGAACGAGACAGCCTTTCGTCTAAGATCTTGAATAACTGAGCAAATACCTCTGGCAAATTGTATGTATCTTCCCCTTGCAGAAGTAGAATCCCAGGAGAGATGGGAAAATATATCAGCCTAGGTAAACTCAGATAAGACGACCAGTGTCGGAAACCACCCTGGAAGCCTGATTCTCAGGGCTGCTGAGCCAGACCTGTTATCCCAGTTTTTTATCAGTCAGACTCCCACGGGCGTTAATCTATATTTCACAGGTCCTTAATCCTTTGATGCCCAAGCTTCCCTTCCCATCTAGTGTATAATCTAGTTCCTCCCACGCACCATTTCTCTCTGAGGACAAAGTTTTTTCCCTTTTTTGTTTCATCCAAACACCATCCCCCGCCCCACCCTTTTTATCCTTTCTGTCCACTACCTTTAATTTTACCATTGTTCTCTCAGTGACACGAGAAAGTCAGGTTTCCTGTGTTTCAGGAGACTGTCACTGTAAGGTAAATTATGCTTTTGCTAATACTCCCTAGTGCCACAGGCTTAGCAAAATAAATGGCATGCCCAGAACAAGAAGTTTTAAACTGACACAGCCTGTGATCTGTTTACACGCCAACTTAGTAGAATTCCTAAGCATAAAGGAGAAAAAAGGATAGTTACAAGTTGGTAAAGCATATCTTGCTGCAGCTAAATGAAATATTAGAATACTGTTAATTTCTTCAATTGATCACCTTATTATCAAAGGTGATCAATTTAAATACTTTTAAAGTTATAATGTATCCTTGCTTCTCTCTCAAACTCATACACACACACAGATACACAGGAGAAACAAATGAGACTATGATTTATATTTTCATATGGAAGACAGAATAAATCTAAGAAAAATCTTTTTGTTAGTGATTTCAACCCCACACTGAATAATCTTTCACCAATTCTACTATATTTTGTCTAAATTTACTAATTTGAAGTTTGACTCTTTTTTTTCTTTTTTAGTTTTTTGAGACAGTCTCGTTCTGTCGCCTAGGCTGGAGTGTAGTGGCATGATCTCAGCTCACTACAACCTCTGCCTCCCAGGTTCAAGCGATTCTCATGCCTCAGCCTCCTGAGTATCTGGGATGGCATGTGCCATCACGCCTGGCTAATTTCTGTATTTTTAGTAGAGACGGGGTTTCACCATGTTGGCCAGGCTGGTCTCAAACGCCTGACCTCAAGTGATCTACCTGCCTCGTCCTCCCAAAGTGCTGGGATTACAGGCATAATCCACTATGCCTGGCTATTTTCTTTGCCTCCACTGATAATGACTAGTAAAGACACATACAGATAATAAGGAAATAACAACAAATAGTAAGAGGAAGAAGAAAAATAATGCAGCATTTTCAATAATTTAGGAAATGATGAAATAACTATATTAGAAATATATTTAAACCAATAATAAACCAAAATAAACCAAAAATAAAAGGTATTTAAACCAATAATCTACTATTTAAAAATAAATGAAATCTCCATTTTACTTGCTATATAATTGCAATACACACACACACACAAACAAATGATGTAGCCATTTTTGGCTTATTCACTTAATACATCTTAGGTAACATAAACACCCAATTTTCAAAACTGCTGAAAATATCTAATAATATAGTAATTAAAATATAATCAAGAGAACTTCTTTAAACTAGATTTACAAAATGTGGAGATAGAGAGTTCTTCAATTTCGTATTCGATGCAGTCGATTCTCAGGTTTGATTAAGTTCATAGACTGTGGTATTATACTTCCTGTGTTCAAATTCTGTCCTGCCATTTATTAGCTGTGCGACTTTGGTCATATTACTTAATCCCTGTATATTGCAATTTCCTTATCTGTAAAATGGGCTCAAAAATAGCATCCATCTCAAAGGGTTATAAGAGTCAATGGGTTAATATTTGTAAAATGTTAATAGCAGTGCCTAGTACATAGTTGGCATTTTAATAAGTACTTGTTAATTTTGAAATAGATTTAACTTCCACTACTGCACAGTAAATTTTTAAGGGATTATTTTCAGGTAGGCCAAATCTTGATGAAAAGCAACAACTGTAAAATCTAAAAATACAGCCAGGCACGGTGGCTCATGCCTGTAATCCCAGCACTTTGGGAGGCTGAGGCGGGTGGATCATGAGGTCAAGAGTTCGAGGCCAGCCAGCCCAAGATGGTGAAACCCCATCTCTACTAAAAATACAAAAATTAGTCAGGCACGGTGGCAGATGCCTCTAATCCCAGCTACTCGGGAGGCTGAGGCAGGAGAATAGCTTGAATCAGGGAGGCAGAGCTTGCAGTGAGCGAGAATGTTCCACTGCACTCTAACCTGGGCGACAGAGCAAGACTCCATCTCAAAAAATAAAAAAATAATAATCTAAAAATACAGAGAATAGTCCATTCCTGCAGAAACATTACATTACAAATGGAAATGTAATGCTTCTCTAGAAAAATTTTATGAATTCACACCTTTGAAATCTGTCCTTAGACCCATTTTTTAGAAAGTTCCATGCTACAAACCTGACAATAAATACATTTTATTCTCACAATACATATCCTAAATGAAAATGAAATCACAGGGACTGAGGCAAAAATATAATTCATTGTCAATGTGGAGTAGAATGCAAAAATAAAAGAAAAATCAGCCTCAATACTAAGGTATTTTGCATAATTCCCTAAACTTTTAGTTTTTCATAATGCATATAAATGAATTAAGAATTTAAAAATTTGGCCGGGCGCGGTGGCTCAAGCCTGTAATCCCAGCACTTTGGGAGGCCGAGACGGGTAGATCACGAGGTCAGGAGATCGAGATCATCCTGGCTAACACGGTGAAACCCCGTCTCTACAAAAAAATACAAAAAACTAGCCGGGCGAGGTGGCGGGCGCCTGTAGTCCCAGCTACTCGGGAGGCTGAGGCAGGAGAATGGCGTAAACCCGGGAGGCGGAGCTTGCAGTGAGCTGAGATCCGGCCACTGCACTCCAGCCCGGGAGACAGAGCAAGACTCCGTCTCAAAAAAAAAAAAAAAAAAAAAAAAAAAAGAATTTAAAAATTTGGGCCAGGCACTGTGGTTCATGCCTGTAAATCCCAGCACTTTGAGAGGCCAAGGCAGCAGGATCACTTGAACCCAGGAGTTTGAGACTAGCTTGGGCAACAAAGGGAAACCTTTGTCTCCACAAAAAAAATAAAAGAAATAGCTGGGTGTAGCGGTGCGCATCTGTGGTCCCACAAGGGAGGCAGGCTGAGGCTAGAGAATTTCTTGAGCCCAGGAGGTCAAGTCTACAGTAAGCCATGTTTGCAGACTGTCTCCAAAAAAAAAAGAATTTAAAAATTTGGCATACAGCAATTCACACTGCCAGTGAGAAAAACTAAACTTTTAAATTGTACTTTACTTGGCTGCTGCATTGATAAAATTTTTTAAACCCAGGGATCAGTAATTTTAAAAGGCCACAGAGAGAATCAAGTAGATGTCGCCAGGACTGTTCATGAAACCTTACGTTCTTGCAGTGAAATTGCTCATTCTGAGCTAATTCACATTTCTATCAAGTCTCTCAGATGGTTTCAGAGCCAACAGCAGCTTATACAAAGCAAATTTTTAGAAGAGTGAGAAAATGATGTAAAAACACTGACAAAAATAAAATACATGTATGAAAGTTACAAAAATCATGGAAAAGATTTAAAGATTTTAAAAGCCACTGGGTATCTGTGGGATTGGTTCACGTGCATGCTCACACACTAATTGTACTAATGTATTCCAGCAATACAGGAGGCTCCTGACTGTGCTACAGCACAAAACAGTAACTGATGCTCAGAACAATAGCTTTGGATTATCAAGAAAAAGTTCAAGATGCCTCAAGTATATTTCATTTAACATGGCAGATGGTAACTACTGTAATTTCGAACTCACAAAGTGCATCATACAGTAAGTGCTTTATATACATTCATTTAATAAACAGTTACAAAGTGCCTATTCAGCATCTATTTCATTAAATTTACTTCATTAAATACATACATCTCAGATTACAAACTGAGATACTGTTTATAATTGCCCATTTACAATGGAGAAAATCAGGCATGTGAGCTCACAGAACTGGCAGACAGAAGAGCCTGGGTGTGACTCTAGATCTCTGCACTACAGTTTTATGCTCTTAAATTTTACAGGGATTTGCAAATATTAAGCCTAAAAGCAGAAAGCTCACCTTTCTCGACCACAGACTCATGTGAACAATCTCGTATGCAAGAACAAGTCCACCTAAGTAAGGTACTAATGGATTTAAGAAATTTCTGTAAAAGAGGATAACTCTGCTATTTCTACATCATAAACATCAACTGGAATCAATGATCCATTTTTCACTCTCACATGTTCCATCTGAAGCAGACAGCAAGATAGGCTAGATTACTTTCCTTCATCAGCTCTTGACTTTCCCTTGTCTTTTGTTTAGCAATCTCCTCATAAACACCCTAGCAAAATAGAGACCTTCAATCCAGTACTTATCTATGTCACCAGAAAAAGCCTTGAAACAAACACAGATGAAGAGGGCCCTTGGGAAATGTCAATCACCTCAACTTCCTCTTCCATTTCTTTCAAGCCAAGCTTCTTTTCGCCCTGCTTAATTGCAAGACTATTTCCAGCTCAGACAGTGGACATCCTGCCTCAACTTTTTTAATAATCATTCTCCTGGGAATCTTTCCTGCTGTTGCTGCTGAATCCTCATTCTCTTCTCATCTTCTCAGTTGTAAATTCTTTCAGAGTAGACTATTGCTAACCAAAACTATGAGCACTAGATTCAAGAAGTATGTTTTCCTTTCTAATTTTTGCTGATAGCCAATGCTGGGAGTTACAGAAGAACCACCCACCTGCCTCTTCTTTAGGCAGCTAAAATGTTCATCTCACAGAGCCTGCCTGTGTGATATACAATACATTGTCCCTCTTTCCACTTTTATCTTTTGCATATATGAATGAATATAGAATACACAAGTGTTTGCATATATGTCATATGCCAAGAGTGGCAGTTTTAAAGTGCCATACATGCTGGGCACAGTGGCTCATACCTGTAATCACAGCACTTTCAGAGGCCGAGATGGGCGAATCACTTAAGGTCAGGAGTTCCAGACCAGCCTGCCCAATGTGGGGAAACTCGGTCTCTACTAAAAATACAAAAATTAGCCGGACATGGTGGTGGGTGATGTAATCCCAGCTACTTGGGAGGCCGAAGCAGGAGAAGAGCTTGAACCCAGGAAGCAGAGGTTGCAGTGTGCCGAGATCATGCCACTGCATTCCAGCCTGGGCAACAGAACAAGACTACATCTTTAAACAAATGAATAAAGTGCCATACTTCCTAAAGTTTTATAGAAGCAATGTATGACACATCATTGAGCCTTAGAATTCACAGTAGGATGGCTTGGGTGATTGCAGATCTTGAAATGCATTTTAAAATAATGACAACGAAGTTAATAATGCCTCCTTCAATAACAGATTTCAGAGATTTCTGAAAACAATACAATTAATTTAACTCTAGTTAATGTCAATTAAGACATCATGCTTATATGCACAGACTTGAAAAATAATATTAATCAATGTTACCAAATCAGAAGAAGCTGTCTTTTGTAGCATATATAGTTGCATGAAAATCTACCCAACTTTTCAAAAGCAAAGTCTATCTGGGGCACATAACTCCTCTTTGACTGTTTTTTATTTATGTTTTAATTATTTATGTTCTGCTAGGAGAAGTTTTCTAATAGGTTTATAGCCTGAAGGACAATAACAGAAGTTTTTCTCTGATACTACTATATTATTAACACTGATAGTTAACATATGCCTCAATTTAACCCAAGATATTTAAATAAATATCTATCACAGGACTAACTGCAGTGCTATGGTAACCCTTGCCAAAACTAGTAAGTATGTTCATCCTTCATTATTCAAATATTAACATAAATATGTTATATGTCAAGTGTAATGCTAGGCTCATGAATAAAATGTGAAGACTAAATAGGTTTTGTTCTCAAGGAACTCAGATTTCATGGGGAATGGAGGAAAATGATAAAGTAATTACCATATACCACATAAAGTGCTATGATAAGGAATTTATGTATTCAGAATGGGTTCATAGCATAAAGCAAAATAAAACAGAAACACCAGGTCCATGGACTTCCAAGAGCATGTAACTCTGAAAGCTAAACAAGGATTAAGATTTTGAGAATAAAGAGCAAGAATAGCTCAAGACAAAAGACTAGCACATGCAAAGGCAAGTGTGTTAAGGTATTGAAAGTGTGTCAGTATCATTGGAACCCGAGAAGCACTTACTCTGGAGCTGATAAAGGCTCACTATCTGGACCTCTGGCTTGCACAGCCCTTCCAAGGCCCTGCCTGGGAGGACTCCTAGCAATGTGTGCAAAGGTGTAGATGTACACAGAAAGGAGTTAACCTAGCAAGCCTGAAAGTGCTGTCCTTGAAAAAGTCTGATTACAAGGTTGGCCTTTGGTATTTATCTGAGAACATGGATTTCGGGAGCAGTCCCACCATTCCCAAAATGATAAGATTGGCTCACTGTGCCTGTTTTTACAAACAAAATAATATATGATGAACACCTGCTCTCCTCCTGAGAGTCTGCAATTTTGGTACATGCTAGGCAGAGGGTGCCAGGTGACCAGCTCCAAATAAAAAACCTCAACACTGAGTCACTAATGAGCTTTCCTGGTGGGCAACATTTCATCCCTGTCACAGTCTTGAGGAATTAGGCACATCCTGTGTGACTCCACTGGGAGATGATTCTTGAAAGTTTGTGCCTGGTTTCCTCTGGTCTTTGCCCCATGAACCTTTTACCTTTTCTGATTTTGCCTTGCATCATTTCATTGTAATATATCAGAGCCATGAAACTGTGAGTACATCTAAATGCTGAATCCTATTGTCTGCCTAAGCCATATCCCCAAACCTGGAGTTCTTAGAAACCCCGAATACAATGTTTCATAAAATATTCAAAAGGAAAATGGTTGTAGATTATATTTTAAAACGAAGAACCCCAAATTGTTTAGCTTTTCAGCCCCATAAAATCTGAATCTTCCACTGCCCAGTGGGGGTGGGGGAGCATGGAGGACCACGGTGCTGGGGGTTATTTAATCATACGTTATATGCTTCACAGAGTGTCAGAGCTCCTATGGCCATGAGGTTCAGGGGGATTTATCTTTTTATTCAACATTTTGTTAGGAACCTGAAAATAACTTAG
Organism: Piliocolobus tephrosceles; assembly: GCF_002776525.5. NCBI lineage: Eukaryota > Metazoa > Chordata > Mammalia > Primates > Cercopithecidae > Piliocolobus > Piliocolobus tephrosceles. Next base: position 22,926,945 of record NC_045438.1, on the reverse strand, counting down.
AAGGGTAGAGAGTGTTGTAGGTAACATTCATTACTTTAACTTTAAAATATAAGTGTCCAAATACCTATTATGGAAAGGTTAATGCCTAACAGAGTCTCAGTCATGGCTCTCAGCTGGGGAGGGAAATCTATGGCTCTTTGTAGAACTCTCACATAGAGTCACTCTAAGAAACATAGTCATAGCTCAGCAAATTGTTCCTAGCACTGATTAGGTGCATTAATAAATTATACAATATGTTAGATATTTAAATATACTTTATTAGAAGTTATAAGACATTCATGAATCACTTTAAATATAGTTTAGCAAATATTTACTGAGCTTTGGCCATGTATAAAGCTCTATGCTTGTGTAGTGAATGTGATGGCATGCTATGCCGGCCTCCCTTCAAGACTGAAACATTCATTCCTCAAGCTGCTGGAAGTGTGGGTTGCTGACAGCAAAGGGCTGAGTCCTTGGGAATCACCTGGGGAATTGTTTTCTTTAAGATTACACCTCCGTCCTGGGCATCTCCTGTGTCCAATGACTGGTCAAGGTAGGGGTAGAAAAGCCCAGCTATCTTGCTTCAATTTGGAGAACATAAAATCTCATCCAAGCTTCAGAGTTCCTTGTGGAATTGGCTGCAATGTTCATCACTGAACTATTGTAGAAAGTTCATCTTTGTTCTACTTCTTCACAACCCTGCTTCCCTCGCACGGGTTTCCAACAGGACTAAATCATCTACCTGCAAGCAAATCTCCATTTCAGAGTCCATTTCCTGAGGAAAATGACCAAACATAGCTAGTACGAATGGTCCAAAAACGATAGAGACATAGTCTCAGTCCTTTAAGGAACCTTCAGTTCAACTGGGTATCAAGATAAATCAAGGACATATATTCCATGAAAAAATGAATGAATAACAAAATGCAAGGTGTATTATCGTGAGTTAACAACAGGGGTACACAGGTCAAAGAAGAAATAAATAAAATAGTATTTCATAAAGAAGTGGATTTGGAAATATTTCTTGGAAATCAAGGAACTTGCAGCATTTTTACAGAGTGAGTCTGCCATTCAGACAGGAGCTTACGAATAGAAATGTTGTAAAGAACAAAATGAGTGTCCTAGAGGTCTGGCATAGGGGCAGATGGAGGAAAGAAATGGTTTGTGTGGCTTGGAGGGAAAATAATGGCCTAATGTGGAGGCTTGAGAATGACAGGGGAAAATGAAATTTTTCCTTTTATTTTTTAATATTATTTTTTAAAATACTTTCAACTTGTATGCATGCAGGTTTGTTACATGGGTATATTGTGTGATGCTGAGGTTTGGGATACAAATAATCCCATTATGCAGGTAGTGAGAATAGTACCCAATAGTTACTTTTTCAGTCTTTCCCCATTTCCTACTGCCTCCACTCTAGTAGTCCCCATCTTTACGTCCATGAGTACCCAATGTTTAGCTCCCACTTAGAAGGGAGAAGATGCCATATTTTGTTTTCTGTTCTATGCTAATTTGTTTCGGATAATAGCTTCCAGCCACATCCATGTTGCTGCAAAGGACATAATTTTATTCTTTTGTAATGGCTGCATAATATTTTATAATACACATGTGCCACACTTTCTTTATCTAACCCACTGTTGATGGGCACCTAGGTTGATTCCATGTTTTTGCTATTGTAAATTGTGCTGCAATGAACATATCAGTGCATGTATCTTTTTGGTAGAAAGATTTATTTTCTTTCAGATATACATCTAATAATGGTATTGCTAGGTGGAATGGTAGTTGTTTTTTAAGTTCTTTGAGAAATCTCCCAACTGCTTTCAATATGGCTGAACTAATCTACATTCCTACCAACAATATATATGTGTTTTCTTTTCTCTGTAGCATAACCAACATCTATTGTTTCTTGACTTTTTAATAATAACTATTCTGACTGGTGTGAGATGGTATCTCATTGTGCTTTTGATTTGTATTTCTCTAATGATTAGTAATGTTGAGCATTTTCTCATATATTTGTTGGCTGCCAGTATATATTCTTTTGAGAAATGTCTGTCCATTTGTTTTGCCTGTTTTTAAGGGGGTTATTTTGTTTTGACTTGTTAAATTGTTTAAGTTCCTTACAGATTCTGGATATTAGACCTTTGTTAAAAGCATAGTTTGTGAATATTTTCTTCCATTCTGTAGACTGTCTGTTTACTCTGTTGATAGTTTCTTATGCTGTGGAGAAGCTCTTTAGTTTAATTAGGTCCCACTTGTCAATTTTTGTTTTTGTTGCAATTGCTTTTGAGGACTTAGTAATAAATTATTTCCCAAATCTGATGTCTAGAATTATGTTTCCTGGGTTTTCTTCTAAGATTCTTATAGTTTGAGGCCTTACATTTAAATCTTTAATCCATTTTAAATTAATTTTTGTATATGGTAAAAAGCATGAGTTCAGTTTTATTCTTTTGCACATGGCTAGCCAGTTTTCCTGGCACCATTTATTAAAATTTATTGAATAGGAAGTCCTCTCCCCATGGCTTATTTTTGTCAACTTTCTCAAAAATCAGAGGCCTGTAGGTTTATGGCTTTCTTATTGGGTTCTCTCTTCTGTTCCACTGCTGCCTTTCTTCCGCTAGGCCACTTGTGAGCTTTTGTTCTATTGATCTTTTACACATTTTAGAAAATGAATAAATTTATCTTTGTCCAGAGCATGACTTCCAGCCTATCACCTCTATTCTGGCTGTGCTTAGCTCCTAACCTTGAGGCACAGGCAGTGTGTATAATTGTTTATACAATGCATTCACTTCCAACCTGTTTTTGTGCCAGTACTATCCTGTTTTTGTACCAGTGCCATGCTGTTTGGTTACTGTAGTTTTATGGTATGATTTGAAGTAAGGTAATGTGATGTCTCCGACTTAGTCCCTTTTGCTTAAGATTGCTTTGGTTATTGAGGCTTCTTTTTGGTTCCATATGAATTTTGGAATCATTTTGCTAGTCATGTGAAAGATGATGTTGGTAGTTTGATAGAAATTGCATGAAACTTCTAACGGGCAATAGGAGTCATTCAAAGATGTTTGAACTTAGGTGTGATACTAGAATAAACTGGAGAAATGGACAAAGTTAGAAATCAAACCCCAAAAATATGGCTCCAAAGCCTTGTCCAAGTCTAATCCACGCCAAGACTGCCTCTCAGGACTGAAAGCCATGAGCTAAAGGCCAAGGGTTTTTGGTATTGCCAATGCCAGTTTAGGATGAGGTGTGGGAGGAATGCTCAATTCACACTGGCTGGCAATGTTTCTATCCAAGTATAACCAGATGCAGAATGAAGAATATATCCGGGTTTGAGGAATATAAAGCAGGAGTAAAAACAAGTTCAAGAAGATTAAGGTAGGTCGAAAGTCAGTGCATTATATAAAGAATTACACACACAGCCTGTGCCTCTTGGTCAGAGGTTAAGCAGAGCCAGAATAGAGGTGATAGTCTGGAAGTCATGCTCTGGACAAAAACAGATTCATTAGTTTTCTAAAATGTGTATAAGATAAATAGAACAAAAGCTCACAAGTGGCCTAGCTGAAGAAAAGCAGTGAATATAGCAGTAGCTACTATAGATGAGAAGATACAAACAAGATGCAGGCTTTTAACTGCAAAGAAAAGATATGTGCTGACAGCGGTGTGGCCGAAGGTACAATGCATAGAGAGACCAATTAATGAGGTTAAAATAAGTCATTCATAGCTCTCCTGCTTCCTAAACCAGAGCTCTGTGACAATTTGTACCAGAGAATTGACAACGTTCAGTGTAAGTATAAAATGTCATAAATGACAGGCACAATCACGACTGGTCACAGCTTACCCTCACATAGAAACTGAGGTCGGCCTTTATAACAGACCATCTGCAATTTGGCCTAAGTTCCAGAAGGGGAAGGATGCCTCCAGGCTGGCTGCTGAGCTCCAGTAGCCATCAGAGATTCCCTTGGTTGAGGCAGGTGGCGCCTGCTAGCAGGAGAGTAAAATTAGCAACATCACTTCTATGCGTGGCCCTCATTCATTCATCTATACTTGAGCCACATCTCCACAGGAAAGCTGGGACTGGGGAAGCCACAAACCCAATCTGAAACTTGCTGCAGGTCACCTGTCTAGTTAGACACCAGGAGCTGCTTCTGTGCTCCAGCCTGTCTTCCCCCTGTGCTCCTCTGGACTACACAATTGAAAATTCACACCCAATTATAAAAACAGAATGAGGCTGCTTTCCTGAATGACTTGACTCCAGGTTTACTTTGCGTACTCTTGATTAGAGTAATGACTGTAGCCAGACTCACTGGCCAGCTGCCCCAAGTGGATGAACGTCCTAAGTCAGCCAACAGACCAGCCTCTCACTCAGCATTATACTGAAATCAGGGATTTTTAACTGACAATTCTAATGAAGATATGCTCACATGCAGTACTCTTGCTAGGCAACTGCTCCACAGAATTGAGTTGACTGTGAACAATTTCTAAGAGAAAATGTTAAAAACGAGGTAATAAAGTTTAATAGAACCTGAGTGATAAAGATGAAATGCCATATGCAGTAAAATACAGAAACATGATATGTTGGGCACCTGTTCACAGAATGGTTACTCAGAATACCTGGAATGAACAGATAACCAAGGAGATTTTCAAAATGTAGTCATCCCTGTATGTAACAGACATTAAAAAGGAAACAAAAAACATTGTGATCTTTGTTTGACAGGAGCTAAAATATTTTGAGGAGTACCTGTGACAGCAAAAACTGACCAATCAGCCAAGGATTCTACTCTAAGCTATTCTGAGGCCGATGCAAACAGATGACCCGTGTTCAAGACTCTATCAACCACTCCTCATCTCTCAGAAGGTCCCTTCTTGGGAAAGGACTTCTTTTCTTATCGCCGGATTTCCAGGCACATTACTCTTCAAAAGACAAATGGTGTGGTTAGGGTGGTTGCTGGTTCCTTTCCCCTGTTTTTATAATTAAACTATCCTTCAAAATAAATTCAGAAGCTCAGAGGGCAGTAGAACATTTTTCTCAGGCTGAAAAAGATTCTTCAACACTGCCTATATCCACTAACTACTTGCTCTGCTAGCCATGGCTGGGCTCTCTTATTGCTCCTCAAAATACAAGCAAAGACGGAACATGCACATGCCTGGAGTACATTAATGAAACGTACAAATGAACCATGCCTGTAGCCCCAGCTACTCAGGAGGCTGAGTTGGAATGCTCACTTGAGGCCAGAAATTGGGGGCTGCAGTGAGCCATAATTGTGCCTCAACACTTCAGCCTGGGTGACAGAGTAAGACCCTGTCTCAAAAAAAAAAAAAAAGTCATATAATCATTGGCCGAAATAGAGTTGTCTAGATTTTTTTATGTCTTCCATTGAAATGTAAAATATTGTATGTGATCTCAATGACACTAAAAAGTAGGAACAAATATTTATTGAAATGAATAATGACTGAGTATATTATACATTATAGCATCTTCTCTAACTCAACAGCTACTATAACAAACTTATTTTACCTTCTCATTCATTTGTTTCTAGTACAATTATTATTACTAATAGTGTGGTTAAGAGGTTGGGTAGTGCTTAGGCTTTTATCCAAGATCTTCCATTTACTAACTACATGAATTTAAGTTATTAAAACTCTACATACCTCAGTTCTTCCAAAAATAAACAGAGTAGTACTGACTTCATAAAGTTGTATTATGGGTTACATGAGTTAGTAGATGTGAAGCTTTTAGAACAGTGCTGGGTATACACTACTATCATTCTCTCTTTATATGCCCATTTCCCCACTAGATTTTGCTTTGTTCCTCATTTCTACCTCTAACACTTACATGCACATGCCTGTCATAAAATAGGTGCAAAATATATATTTGCTAAATGGATGGATTTAATTTAATCCACACATTAGTCCTGTAAGGTCATCATTCTTGGATTATAACTGGGGTGTTTGTATGTTCAAGACAAAACATATCTAGTCAGTAGCAGAATGAAGATTTGAAACCAAGAGTAGTATATTATCATGCTGATGCTTTCCCACTATACCACACAGAGAAACTGAATACAAGCTAAGGCCTTGCTATTCAAAAAACAATAACTTGAGAGCTTCATTGTGGGAAATACTCAACAAATACAATTTCAGTACAAAGTGTTTTTTTGTTGTTTCATTTGAGAGATTCTTATTGTAATGTGGTAATTAGATATCTGGTCCTCAGACTTCTATTTCTGGCATTTATTCTGCTGTCACATGAGTCCATCCAAGTGAGGTGCTATGAGAATCAGGGTTTCTCATAATGGAATGTGGTCAAAAAAAGGAAATACTGTGGAGTGAAAAGGAAGGGCAAGAACAAAAGAAATAAATATAGACAGACGTAGGAGAACTGTCTCCACAAAGTGATGCGATATCATGCTTCCCACACCAATGTTTTTCTTAGAGAGGGTTGAGTATGAGAGAAATATGCAATTCAAAACTAATGTTATCCATGCTGGGTCTGTACTAGGAAGCGTGCCCAGCTGTCACACTGATGTCCCACCTGTTCTGTAGCCTGCTTCAGACTCCAGAGAGAAGAACTTGGAAGAGCCTAAAAGGAACTGAGTAGCAGACAAGAAAACAGGTTTAAAACCTAGGGAGAAACCTACCATGTGATGCTTTTGGAAAATGCCCATTACAAGATGCCTCTGTCACATTTCACACGTCAGCCAAAGAGAGGATATTGTCTTCTGGCCTAAGAAAGCTACGTTAGATTGACAAATAAAAACATACTGCATTAAAGATAATCTCAATCTGGGAGTTTGAGTATCTGCTGCTTTTAACACACACACACACACACACACACACATACATACACAGACACACACACACAAATGCAGCAAATTGAAATATACTTTCAAATTGCATCAATGTGTTTTGAGAGAGTATCCTTAGAATATGCTCTGCCCTAAAAGGATTATATGCATTCCTGTTTATTAGAGTGGTTACAGAAGCAAAAGGAAGCCTCTTCCAAATAACAAGCTTTTTACATATAAACACATATGGCTAAATCATATGTTACAATTTTATTTTTACAATTAAGCCCTGCCTTTTCTAGTTCTCAAATTTATAATGGTCTCAGGACCTATTTATTGCTGAGAGGTCATTAGCATACTATTTATAAAGACTAAATTCTAATTCTGATGTGCATATGCATATATGAGCTATGAATCAAGATCCATAACTCTTTTCTAATAACTCTATAGTGCCTGCTGGAAGTGCACTCTAGGTAAGTATACTTTACTGCTCTGCAGAAGCAATTAATTAGCTAAAGCTGTGCATATTCCTGTCAGTGCAGTCAGGAGCCACAACCAGACAAGGAGAAGAGACACAGCAAATAGCAGAGGAGAACAAAATGGGTGCAAAGCTTGATAAATGGCACGGGAAACAGAAATACGAACGTAATTATCAGTAGGCTTAAAATATATCTATAATTTGGAAAAAGAAAAATTCTAAAAAGGGAGAGGGACAGACTAAGAAGTTAACCGTTATACATAATTCTAAATGAGGTAAATATTTTATATATCTGGGTCTCTCCAGGTCTCTCCTGGATATATTTTATATAGCCAGGTGTCTCCTGAGACCTGAAGATGGTGGTCAAAAAGTTGAGATTGTGCAGAGGTGCGAATAGCACAAAATTAAGCCATCTCTAGCTTGACTTATGTTGTTCCCCACTTCATTCTCTTTAATCTCTCCATCTAGACATTCATGCACTTGAGAAATGCAGTTATGTATACAACTATATGTTATGTATGTATACCTCCGTGTGTATATATTATGCATAAGCATATTTATCATGCTAATAGAGACAACAGAAGCAGTTTTAATTACATATTTGGTATTTAAAATATTATAAGTGTGAGAATTTAAAATGAAGAAATATGCAACTGTGTATAAATAACATCCTAGTGAAATAGAGAAACACTGCACGTACAATGGAAGAGACAGGTTGTCTTATCCATTTGTGCTCCTTTAAAAATACCTAAGACAGGGTAATCTATAAACAACAGAAATTTATTTCTTACCGTTCTGAAGGCTGGGAAGTTCAAGATCAAGGCACCAGCTTTTGGTGTCTGGTGAGGGTTTTCTTGTTGCATCCTCACATGGCAGAAATAGGGCGAAATGGGAGGAACATTGCATTCTCACATGGCAGAGAGGCAAACAGCTCCTTCACATTTCTTTTATAAGGGCACTAATACTATTCATGAGGGCTCTGTCCCATGAGTGAAAGCACCAACTTCTAATACTATCAGTAAGTCTTGACATATGAATTTTGGAGGATACATTCAGACCATAGCACAGGCTTAGCAATTTGTAGGCCTGCGTAAGTGGAAGCTGTGGTGCATGCCTGTCATATATGGAAAGGCAGCTAGTGAGTGCATATTTTAATAAATCAAGTGGAATCACTGGAGCTTTTCAGTTTGTTGAGTATCTTGTGTGCGTGTGTGTGTGTGTGTGTGTGTGTGTGTGTGTGTGTGTAATTTTCTGATAGATGAAGAAAAGAAAAAGCAGGTGGGTTACATTAGAAAGCTAAATGAAATACTGTGAAAATCTTTACCTTTGTAGAAATAAGAGGCTGTACTTTGTGTTACATTGTGAGAAAATGTGCTCGTGGGACGACAGAAAATATGAACACATAAAAGTCAGTCTAAGGGATTTTCATAGTCCACTTTTCTATTCATTGAAAGAGAACAACTAACTCAGTACCAGGACCTACTACACATTGAAGATATAGATAAACCTCTAGATTCAAGCCCAGAGATAGACAGCTACTTGGTTGAAACCAGGCAGATAACCTAATAGGAACAACCAAAGTCACAGGTGCAACAGCTATGAAAACCCTCCTATAAAACCTGAGAGGTAGTAGACAATACAATAAACAGAAAACAAGATAAAAGAGTATTTTTCCTCCTAGGCTGCTAACACTGGAAACGGTTGTAAGCTCTTAGTGGCTAACAGTTAAAACAAAAGTGACACTATAATTACATATTATTACTATCGAAATCGGCATTTTTCACTTGGCCAAGATGTCAAATGTTACTGCATATAGATACCTTGAGAAAAGAGTGGATTTCTTAAAGTCTAGCATATCCGGACATCTTTCAGTTTACTGGTGCCTAGAGAAATAGATTTGGGAATTTGTTTTCTAGCTTTAACTAATCTCACCCTCAAAAATGGCCTAAAATGTTTCTGGGAAAAAAAAAAAAAAAACAGAATGAAAGTACTTTAAGTAAAGCAAATTAAACAGAAACTGGGAGATTAGGAGTTCCTTGTCAGCCAGAGTACAAGGTAAAAATTGTGACTATCTAATCACATTTGATATGGCTATTCCCAAAACATAATTTTACATTTTATTAGCAAAAGTACAAGTATTTTTGTAATATTCGCAAATAAGAAAATTATTTAAAATATTACTTTATATGTGAATAATCTGTAATCATATGTAAATAATGTAAGTTAACATTATATATTTTATAAGTATAAAATATGTTAGTACAGTATAAATAACTACTCATATATTTGCATTGTGTGCTAAAATATATTTTCTTTGCCAGGGATGAAAGATTTAAACAGTTTATAATACTGCTCAATTCCATTCCTGAAATCACATTTAACTATATGTTAGTTTGTGCTACTTCTAGGAGCAATTATATATTCAAATAAATATACTAAATTAGGATTGACTTATAATGAGAAAAAGATTTATATAACAGAAAAAATTACTAAACCAAATATATGGTTCTGTATTTTTGTCTGAACCCTCTCAGTAACTCGCTAAAAATAAGAGTATTAAAAGCTATCATTCATTGAATAGCTAAATGACCATGCTTGCCACTGGGCTAATCCTTTGCATATATTAATTCTACTCCCCACAACAACTTCATGAGGTAAGTACCTAATCCAGTAGAAAAAAGAGAAGGTGAAAGAAAGAAAGGGTGAAAGAACTAGTAGTCTCATCAGTGATCAGTGACTAAATTAAATCATTTAATTAAATGAGATTTAAACAACATAGAGCTATTATTCCCCTGTTAACTTCACAAAATAATCTTTATTTTGTCTAATATTAAGGAAGACATAAAACATAGTACTTTTATTACTGCTTATTAATTGTGTGTCCTTGGGCCAGTTACATCACATCTCTGGAGTTCAATTTCTTCAAATTCAAGTCTTTAATTTTTTTTTCCCCATAATAAGAATACTAGATATCTTTTTTTTTTTTTTTTGGAGATGGAGTCTCACTCTGTTGCCCAGGCTGGAGTGCAGTGGCATGATCTCGGCTCACTGCAACCTCCACCTCCCGGGTTCAAGCAATTCTCTGCCTCAGCCTCCCAAGTAACTGGGATTACAGGCACCTGCCACCACACCCAGATAATTTTTGTATTTTTAGTAGAGATGGGGGTTTCACCATCTTGGCCAGGCTGGTCTTGAACTCCTGACCTCGTGATCCTCCCAAATTGTTGGGACTACAGGCATGACCCACCATGCCTAGCCTGATAATACCAGATATCTTAAAGATTGTTCTGAGAATTAGATGTGCTAATTTATATAAAGTTCATTCACAAGAGTGCCTATCATAGAAAAACCCAGTGTGCACTATCATACACTGCCAATGATAAAAATTATTTTGGAATAGAAATTGGAAGTATTAGTCAAAAGTCATAGAGAGGATTCATTAACAATAATCTGGCCAGACACGGTGGCTCACACCTGTATATCAACACTTTGAGAGGTCGGGGTAGGTGTATCATTTGAGCCCAGGAGTTTGAGACCAGCCTGGACAACATGGCAATATCCTGTCTCTACAAAAAAATACAAAAATTACTCAGGTGTGATGATGCGTGCCTGTCATCCCAGCTACCCAGGAAGCTAAGGTGGGAGGATTACCTGAGCCTGGGAGGTCAAGGCTGCAGTGAGCCATGATCATGCCACAACATTCCAACCTGGGCAACAGAGTGAGATCCTGTCTCAAAACAACAACAACAAAAAATTGAAATCAGCTATTCCTGGAACTCTATTCTAGGGAAATATAAAATATTTTTGAGACATAAGCAAATGCACAGACACAAAGCTCCTCATTGTCACAATATTTATAATATCAACAATATATCCTATACTAGGGGGATTATATAACAATAAATGGTATTTCCACCATTAGGAAGGTATGCTAAAACATTTTGTTCTTGATCTTAAACACTATATTAAATATACAAAACAACATAGGCCATAAACTTAAATGAAAAACATAGGTTAGCCAATTTCACATTTATACTTACATTTTTATTTATATTTACATATCATTGTGAGGAACAAGGCTACTTGAGCAACAGATTGAAAGGAATTGTTTTAAAAGTATAACATTGGTTTTATTTGGTTGGTAGAAAAATGTTAGCATTGCTAAAGATACCTCAGTTTCCGCACTACATTTGTGTTGAAACACACAGTGATTCTTTCTCTTCGTTATTTTCTCCATTCTCTTGTCTCTACCTCTACTTTTGCTCATCTTAAGAATGATAAATCAATGAAGAACATTTTTAAAGGGCTAGGATTAATTACAGACATCATTTCTAAGTTTTCTTAACTGAATAAGCGTTTTTAAAAGCTCTGGAGATTACTATTTCAGGTGTGTATTTGTGGACTCACTTCTGAGATTTTCATACTAGATCTCTTCTTTGGTATGGCTTATTGTCAAAGGTTGCTAAGTAGTATGAGTACTCTAAAAACAGACAGTGCTTAGGGGTAGTGCATCCCCCAATGTTTAAATCACCTTTAAAAATTGTTGAAACATGAAAGGATCAAAAGAGTAGACAGGGAAGGAATAGTTGAACAGTTCTGCATTTACTCTCTTTGAATACCGAGACTTCTTGCCTTTTCATGAGATACTCATAGTGTAAGAAGGTTTCCATCATTTAAATTATGTCTCAAATGGAACCCCCCTACAGAATCACATGCATTATCTAATTTTTGATAAAAATATAGAGAAAGAGAGAAAAATTGAAGACTTTTTCAGAAAGTTTTGAAAAGATGCCTTGCTTCCACCTTTTCCCATAAAATAGCTATAAGGGTTAATAAAAAAGATTATTACATAAACATTATAAACTGTTTAGGAGTCAATCATTACAAACACCTTTGAGAATATCATTACTATTAAGAATATTTTCCCCATCTCTAGCACATATACGGTGGTGAACTCCTATTTATCTTTAAGATGCATGTGTTATTCAGACTTGCTTTTACAATACCTAAAATGTACTGCAATTTGTGAGCAATCTTAGCCAATCAAAGAAATAAATATTTAAAGCAATTTCCTAAATACTGTATTATTTACTGTCTCTCAAAGATTGGAGTCCTTTGATCAAATCACATGAACACTTATTTTCAACATGTTATACATGCTGAAAGCTTTCTCCTAAACTGCATGTACTTAAAATAAAAAGCCATATTATCATTAATCATTATAGCAATGCTTTTTTTTATCCATCATTTTTTTTCTCGTATTGTAGTATTTTTCCATTGCTGGATGACATTTTATTTTTAGTGGCTGAATATTTTTATGCCAAAGCATTTGACGATATCTCAGAAAGAACACTGTGTTACAGATTTTCCAATTTTTCTATTGTTAAGTTTTATATTTTTTAAAGTTGTACTTTAAAGTTTTATAATAAACATTGAAGATGAAATTTATTTTAAGTTTTACCTAGTCTGCTAAACTTTACTAGATGAGTAAGCAAACAAGGAAAAGTTATCCTTTCATGCAATAAATATTCTCTAATGTTGAAGGCAATAGATTTACAGCAAATATATTAAACATGGCAGACATAACTTACATTTTGGTGAGTGGTGTTCCAGTTCTGTTTCTGGAAGCTGTAAAGGTAAGTTGAACTTCTAAATGTGTACAAAATGGAACACAGGCTTTCTGTTTGTATCTGCTAGGGCTGGATGAGACGTCACTGCTCCAACCTGTGCTTCTTTACGCTTCTCCTCTCTTTTCTGTGTAGCTCCAGTCCTAGCAGGGTGGAGGACGTGGTATATCCAAGAAACTTTTCCTCTTTTTCTCAAGCTCTGCAATCAATTGTTAACACCTGCATAGAGGCTAATTTGATTCAGGCTTGTTTACACGTGCTCTGAGAGTGCAAATCAAGTGCCTACGAAAATACCAATGAAAAACACCTGTGACTGGCACAGGCCCTAGGCATAACAGGATCAACAGGTGTCTCTGGAGCCAAATGTGATTGTGATTGTCTCTCCTGATGCTTGGTCCATTAGCCCACACAACAGTGGAGTTAACCATACTCCTCATTCAGGTATATTTCTTGAGAGTACATCCTTGCCTGCTCTGATGCCGTAGTAAGTACAAAGAAATACAGTTTAAAAGATATGGCCTCTGCCCACAAGTAGTTCATACTCAAACTTTAGAAACCCTCATAGACCATAAAATTGAAAACAAGGCAGCATAAGCTAAAAGGAAAATATGTGTTTCACAAGGTACTGTGCTCCTCCATTATATGAAGAATATAAAATAATGAACACCATGACAGAAAAGGGCTGCTTAGCTCTAGACACAAATAAGCAAAGATAATAGCAGCAAAATGTGAAAACGGGAGGAAAAAACCAAAGAGATGTCACGTTCTGTATCCAGAGAGTCCATTTAGAGCAGAGATCAAGACTAAAATTTGTATGAATGCTGAACTGCCAACCTAGAGCCAAAGACCAAATGGAAGTTCAGGATGAGAAGAGCAGTGAGTGGAACCTCTGAAGCACTCGACACAAAAGGAGTGGCCATAATACGACAGAGTCAGGTGGATGTGTTCACATGTGCTGAATATCCACTCTGTGCCAGGAACTGTAATAGGCAGTAGACCCGCAATAGCAAGAAAGACAGAAAAAAAATCCCTGCTATTGTGGAGGTTAGGTTCTAGGCTTCTGAGAGTGGCAGTCCTAAAGAGATAATAAGATGGGATAATGGAACGGAGGATGGTGCCGGGTGTAAGGGTTAGATATGGTGAAGGGTTAGACTTTTAAGTCTGGTAAGAGTGTTACAGGTAGGGAGTCTTGCAAAAGTCCTGAGATGGTGACCAGCTTGATATCTTATTGGAACAGAAAAGTGAGTGTGACTACAACATAACAAAGGAGAAAGCTGTCCAAGAAGGTGCCCAAGACATAAGTAGGGATGGGATTACATAGAAGCTTGTAGAGAATGGGTTTGGATATTATTCTACTTATGCTTGGTATGGATGGTGGATTTAACACAAGGAGATAAAGTGTAAGACTTACACTTTAACAAATTATCCTAGTTGTAGTCATTTGCACAAAATGCTGCCTTTCCTTCATCAGTATTTTTTTTCACCACGTGCCATTCTAATACGTTTATTTCTTCTTGTGCATAATACATTGAGGGTGATGAAACGTACTAGCTTGCCCAATATATTCTCAGCTTATGCCTGCTGTCCTAACTTATTATTAATAGTACCCTCATTCACCCTCAAATGTCTCTCGTTAAACCAGGGGGTGCCACATTTTTCCTGTAAAGGAACACAAAGCACGTATTTTAGGTTTTGCGGGGCAGACAGCAAACTCCACCACGGCAGCAAGAAAGCAGCCAGAGACAATATGCAAATAAGTGATCAGGCTATATTCTAATATATAACTTATTTATGAGTACTGAAATAGACTTTCATATCATTTTAATGTGTCACGAAATGTTATTTTTCTCTTTCTTCCATTCATTTAAAATATAAAAACCATTCTTAGCTCAAGGGTCATACAAAAACAGGTGACTGAATGTGGCTCTCCAGTTGTAGTATTCTGATCTCCCATTTAGACCATGAATTAGATGTTGACTGTTATAAGTAACATTTATTGAGGGCAAGCAATGTTCCCAGAAATCCTTACAACAAGCCTATGAGGTACCTACTAATATTTGATGTGTTTTGCAATGAAGAAACAGAGGCATAAGGAACTCTAAGAGGCCTAAGAGTCTCAGGAACTTGTCCAATGTCTCTGAGCTAATAAATGGCTAAATTTACTAGATTCACTGCTAAATAATATCACGATATACTTTCACTCTCACGCTTCTGATAGGCATTCTTTCTTCACATCTTTTCTTGAATTATTGCATAGTTTTAGTCTTTTTTTCTTTCCTCATTATTCCCTCTTGCTTTTTGTATACTCTCTTTTTTCCATTCTCTATAGAAATTATAACTGAGTTATATGCCCAAAACCGCAAAAAAATCAAACCAAAACTTAAACGTCACATAATAAAAAATGCTTTCAATTTCTATAGTCACTAAAACATTTCTAGAAGTTTTCTTCAGAGTTCCTAAACACAATTATTTCCTTCATATTTCTCAAAGGAAACACGTTTTCCCTCTAAGTACTGGCTTTCTAGGTAGAAATAGAACTATTATCTAATCTCATTGTGTTCCTGTTTAAACAATCATGATTACAACTGCTGTTTTCTTTGCAGTTATCTTGTGAGCAAATACCTAATTTTCTCTTTCCTTATATCTATAACAAATGGTTGAGTTAAGCAAGAACTGGGCAAGTTACTCCATAATCTTAAATCTCTGATACTCCATACTCCTAGTGCATTAAACCGAGAATTTTAACACCATTTTGAGGATTTTACGTTCTATATTTCAAAAAGCTCTCTTTACAAATGAAGTCCTGGAACACTGGTTGTTTTTAAATTGGGGGCTTTCAGCATACTCTGCCACAATCCTTCATGGTTTTAACGCATTTGACAAGTGTTTATTTAACAGTGGCTGTCTATTTTGATAGTACAGATGGATTAAAAAAAAAAAAAAAAAGAGGAGGGCATTTAACTCCAGGAACACTTCCACTGCTGACGCTTCTTGCCAGCAACAAGGCAGCAGTAAAGCTCAAATAGTTTATAAATGTCAGCAAAATCCTATGAACAAATTACTGCCTGCGTCATTTTTTTAGTGTCTTGTATTCCGAAAAATATATACTTTTTAATGGAGAGGGAGAAAAAGATGCCATTGGATTGTTGATATACACTACCATTTCCCACTAAATTGTTGTTAACAAATTCTTAAAAGTCAAATTGAAGCTGTGGATTTAAGTTGCACATTCAACCAATTTCTGAAAATGTTAAGGTGGCATTAAAATCAAAGACAAATTTAAAAAGAAACACACACGTAGTTGGAGGGATGAAAGAGAACAACCTGTTTGGTTCATATTAAGCTTGCAGATTTATCAACACTGGGCATGCTAGAGAAGACAGAGCAAGAGTTTATGAGCTCTCCAAAAAGATTGATTTTTACAAGTCCCTGATTTAGCTATAAAGGGTGCCTATATATTTACTTAGCAAAAGGGTTAATAGATTCAACCTTTTGAAAAATGCACTTCTTTACATGCATATAACATGATGGATGGTTAACTGAAGGCACATGGGTAAACATAGGTGAAAACAAATTAATTGGAAGGTATAGAGTTTATTGTTTATTTTTTTCTTGATAGATGGATCTCATTATTTTCCTTGGGCAGACAAAGCCATAACAGTTTCCAGAGAAAGGAGAAGTGACAGCTCCAGGAAACTGCTTACAGATGGACAACCAGCAGGCTAAAAATATTACTTGTGTCCACCTCATCAATAAGCTGGCTCCATGAAGAGTAGCAATTACTCTTTTCCTGCTTGTGCTGCGCAGGAAGATGATTATTGATAACTCAGTATGTAGAACAAAATATATACAGTAACACAAACTCATTTACCATGGCAAATCCATATCAGAGAGCACCATTGCCTTTCACACTATTATTTAAGGTGGCAACGTGTAGCCATCAATGTCTTAGAAGATTATGCTGATACAGTATTTTGTTACAATCCTATTAATTATTAATGATGCACATTTATTATTCACCTATATTTAGAGAGTCTGTATTATGCACTGCAAAGGGTGGAATATTTCTGAGTTGAAGGAGGTAGGTTTGCAATTTTTCATGCATATAAATGTCACAGGAACCGGCCTTTATCTTTTTCTTTTTTTCTTTTTGGCTATATCAAAGAATATCTTTAAGATTTTGTGACAAGAATACCGAAATAAATAAGTAAAAATAAAATACTGTGTAAATCACAAACTACCAATGCTTGATAAGAGTCAGGAAGCAAGACATATAGCTTTATTTTTTTAATATGAGAAAAAAATTGTAGCACCAATTACTGTGTGGAATTAAAAAAAAAAAAAAAACCTCTCTCAATTAAAGGCACTACAAAATAAATGACAGTTTCCAGGCATCAGCACAAAGCTGAAGGGATTTCAATGGCCTCATTACTTTTATTACCCTGCATTGCTCAGCCAAATCTACTGCAAGATTGTGTTTAGGCATAGGATTTGTCCCGGTACTTGCAGAAATGTGGGCAATGGATCAGCTCACCTGGAATTAAGAGAGCAGGCACGCAAAACCAGAACATAGCAAATGCTATACTTAGACAGTTATTCTGCTCTCTGGAGATAGGAGAAAAGGTATTGGCTAGAAAACAAGTTAATACCAAATGAAAGACAAATTCAACCATTTTAGTTAAATCTCACCACATCTGGTCATGTAGTTTAGGGTGTTTGAACCTATTCCTATTGCCTTATCTTTTTTAATATCCCATTTTCTGGCATTTATTTCCTAAAATACATACAAATAATGCACATTTTTGTTAATTTCTGCAACTAGCAACTAGCAGAGTGATTTTTAAAAAGTCAATCTAAATGACAGAACATGTTCCACATTCTGCTAAAATTTTCTCCTTGGCTTGAAGGTCACAGTGATTAACTGTTCTGTGTTATTCTAGAGTTGCACAATTACCCAATAATCAGGAATTCCACCCAGAGCTGCCATGACTTAACTAAGGGGACCCTTGTTCCTAGTTTTCCTAAATGTCTAGTCTCTGAGGACAAAAGAAAGGAGTTCATCTAAAGGTAAACTGTCTTGCTTAGTTTAGAAAAGTAGTGTGTAATTAGAAAACACAAGGAACTAAATAGCTTCCATCTAATTCTCAAATCACCTTACCATTTTTAATTTCAATCTTTAACAGTTTTTCAGTCTATGATAAAAGTATTATTGTTTTTCTTATTTAAAAGATTCCCAGGGTACTAGTATCTGAAAAGAAAATATTACTTATTCAATAGTCTCATAGAACTATTATATTTAAAATTATGCATTCTTTTTATGCTGCCTTTTGTAATTTCATAAGAAAGCAACTAAATGTAGCGGTATTTATTTTACGGGGAAAGGGTTACTGAAATCTTTGTGGAATTTAGAATACAAGCTGTTTATCTAACTTCCTTATGATAAAAAAGCCCAAAATTCTGTTCAGGGGTCAGATTTTTAAAATATGAGCAATATATAAGACAATCTAGGTGAAACAGTATTTGAAATACATTTTACCTGAATTTCATCAAATCTGTAAATTATTAGTTCTGGCTGAAACATATATCCAATAGAAAATTAACAAAGATCATTTACCTTTGAATTATACTGAAATATTCCATCCAGAAATTCTTTGGTCATTATATAAGTCAGGGTACTTTTAATCATAAGTGATGGAACCTTTGGGAAGTGTTGATTAATCTAATCAAGTCAGAGGAAGGGCAGTAACAAAGCCAAACCCCTCAAACTAGGTACCTGAATGTAGTAAAGACCCCTTCCCCTCATCTTCCTTCTTCTGTCTCTGGCAGCCTGAAAGGAATGCCTAGGGGTGTATGTGTGTGTTTTTCTAGGAGTTGCCCACAATGGCTAAGGGGCCCACTCCTTCTTTTGCTGATCTCTGATCAGGAAATCAGAGTCATGCTGAGAGCAATCTCCCATTCTGACTCTATGGCTAGAGTGAGGGGGAAGAGAGGAAGCTGTCCAATACCATGGAAGTGCTATTTCCCTAGCTTGATCATTTCTTCGAATAACATTATTAACATGTTTAATAATATTAGTCCAACAAGATTCCAGGAATACTCTTGCAATACATTCACCAATATTTAATAGGTACTGCCTGAGTAAAACTTGTAAAATGAAATGTGTTTGCTTAGGCCCTTTGTCCAATTCTCAATGCTGTCCTGATGTCTGCTGTTATAGCCTTAGGCATATATCCTACCATTTCCAACCACGTATTTCACCTACTCTGTCCTATTTTACACTGTCAGGCTTTCTCTATCAGCGTGCCAGTGCAATGACACAGCACAAACTCATTACTTGACCTCCCACCTTTATTCTCTTGGTAACTTACTAAAGAGGCAATGTGAAATGAAAGAAAACACAAGCCTTTGCATTAGAAGACCTGGGTCTAAAACCTATCTCCCCACCTATATCTAATTTGATTGTATCCAAATTCCAATGACTCTCACTATTTCTTTGAAGTACTGTTGTGAAGATGACATAGATAATACATCTAAAATGCTTTACCAGATAGAAATATTCATTGTTTCTATTCATGCAATCAATTTATTAACTACTTTCTTCCCTTCCTTATACTCATAGACTGTACCATCTTCCAGTAGTTTTAAATTTTTAATCATCAGTCTTACTGTTGTTCTCGCCAATCTCAGGGACCTTGAAATTTGTATGGGTAACAATTCTAACAGAATGAACTCACCATTCCTAGAACCTTGTAATGGCCAGACTAATCTTGATTCAAAACTTACTGATTCTTGGATGTATATATATTTTTTCCTCCTCAAGCCTTTTAGAAACAGTCTAATATTCTCATTCCTGCACCCATTTCAAATGTTACCACAGAAAGGAGACCATTTCCAGGAGGAAAAATTATCTAAAAATTGAGTGGACCAAATCCCACTCCTTAGGAAACTAGTTCTTCTTGTGCATTAGAGACACAGAAAGGATTAAGCAGTGAGCATTGCTTAAACAAGATAAGAAAACTGCCTCTCCTTGGTGGCTGCCAGAATCATAAATTGTCTTTGACAAGGACTTTGGCAACTTAATAATGTAATGATTCTACCTACACCTATGGAGGTATAGAAAACAGCGTGTTGCCAAGGTTTAAGACAGGTAGTGTTTAATGCTCAATGAATGCTGATGTAACAGACAAGGAAGAAAAGATGTGTGATTAACAATATATTCAATATTTTCCTTTCAACCATTTTCCACCTCACCTCTGGAGCTGTGAGCTTTCTCCTCTAGTTTGGCATTTTCACTTGCTTATTATATGTCACACACATGTAGGCCCGTGCCCCAGGTATTAAATTTTAAGAGAGGATCAGGAAAAATAACGAGTGGGTATTAGGCCTAATACCTGGGTGATGAAATAATCTGTGCAACTAACCTCCATGATGCAAGTTCACCTATGTAACAATCCTGCATACGTACCTCTGAAATTAAAATATCACTTAAAATATAATAAAATAAAATTTAAAAGTTAATTATAATTGCTTCTTCCCCCACCTTATCCATTTAACTTCTTCCTCCCTCATCCACATCTCTACCTATTCCATTTTACACCCCCTCACCTTCTCTCCATCCTGTACTCTCCCTCTGCTTTCAGTTGGCCTCCATTGGAATTTCTGAGTCTTCACTTGCTTATCCTTTTCTCTTCCCTACATTCAGACCACTAGAGTCAGAGATTAACCAAAAGAGTTAAACCTTGCAGATAAAGATCTGTCTCCCATATGCCCTCAAATACAAGACTTTTTGTTCCCTTACTTTCTTCATCCAGATGCTAACTGAAAATGACCTCTACCACTCTTTGAGTACCTTTAAGTACTTGTTTTGGTAAGATAACTGAGGGCATTTGTCATATTCTGCCACCCCCCATAGTTCCTCATACAAACACCTTACTCTTTTGGTATAGCTTTTATTGTGAAGCTTATATTGTTGTACTTTTGAGCAAAAATGTTTTACTCATTTTTTGATTTTATTCATTTCTGTAGCTTTTCTATCAGCTGGTACTTTACACAACAACAGAGTAGTATTGAGTCTGTACAATGAGAGGCAGTTGAAACACACTTGGAAAGGAAGACTTTCTTGTAAATTTGAGGTTTGGTTAATACAAGGTTAATGCAAGATTAGTGAAAATAAACGGATAAGAAACATAAACATGTCATAAAATTAACTACAGAGTTCCACATACCTACATTACTACTTGTTCTAGCTTATCCAAGAGGAGCTACCATCCCATAGTTGTGTATATAAATGAGCCCTCAACTGGAATAAGAAAAGCTTGGTTCCAATCCTTCCTATGTCTTTTATAAATTTTGTATCTCTGAAAACATCAGTAAATTATTTGAGCCTCAGATTCTTCATCTCTAACATGGGCAGAGTAGTATCTACTTCACAGTGTTGTTCTGACGGTCAAATAGTACATGTGTGAAAATTCTATAAAATTTAAAGTACTATACCAAAATAACCATTATTAAAAGTATTGTTGACATTGCTTCATTTTCAATATACCTTATAGAGAAATGGACTATAATCTACCACCTAGTCTAGGAGTCTGCTTCTTGGCCCCTCCCAGGCAGTCTGTAGGAGGAACTAGTGATTAATTGTCACATGGCACTTTTGACTACTTTGAGTTTCCTCCTTTAGTGATACCACTTCCATTTACCCCCTACTCTTGAAACCACTAAGAAGAAAAATTCTTACATAAACTTTTATCTGCTTTTGGCCTTTTATTGGTACCACTAACCCAATGTTTCTAGAGAGACCAAGGCTAACATCATTCTATGCCCCTTTGATGAACTTCACCAATTCAATGAAATTATTTTGATCCCATGCATCTCATGCAAGCATCTTGGCACTGCAAACTCTACATCCTTCCCTGTGATAATTTAATGGAACAAGAAAGAAGGTAATTGGCTTGTTAACAAAATAAATGACCATTAGTAACATCATAAAATGCTATTTCTCAATGGCATTTATGAGTCACTATTATTAAAAAATTGTTCATTCTGAACTCTCATATAACTGTCTTTGAAGGCAGTAATAATCATTTTAACACAATGCTTCATTCCCTTTCTCCAAAAAGCTCTAAGCACCTGGGAGACATTATCTAATTAATCCTAATGCATGCAGAGAGGCTCTAAGGGGGAGTTTAAGAAGACAAAAAATGTCTATAAAGTTCACCAAGACTATCATTAAAATATTGTCTGTTCAAATCCATGTACAAAACACAAGACTTTAGTCACAGGAATTCACTTAAAATAATTTAAATAGTTTATAAAATAAAATGGATTTCTATTCACAACTGTTATATGCTATAAATTGAACCTGTTAAAAGATTACTTCAAAGGTGTACCCTTTATATTCAAGCTAGTTTTGATTCAGATGTATTTTTCTTTCTCTTTACAAAACAAAAGGAGCAAAGAATAAGCATTTGAAGATCTTAATCATTTGCCAAATCCCCAAATCACTCATTGATTCAATAGGTACAAATTCTACTTAGTCTGGTTCTAATTTTTAGAGTTTGCGTCATTTGAAACACTCAAGTTTTTGGAAAATAGAAACAAATAAAATGCTTTTAACTGAATGATGTTGTTGGATTGAAGTAAACAAACAGTCCCTACCTAAACTGAGGAATAAAAGTGATCGCAATAAATAATTAAATTTAATTTTCTTTTTTGTGCTGAGGGCAAGGGCACAAACTGACCATATTTCAGCTTAGTTAACCACATGGATCGGGGTAGGTCAGGATATATAACACCAAATGAACTTCATTTGCCAATCTCTTTGTACAATAGAGTTATCCAAGGAAACCCACTGAGCCCCAAGCCAGGCTGAAGGGAGCCTTCTGACCCAGCTTTCTCAGTAATGTAGTGAATATATTGACTTGGAAGGAACAATGAAGATAATGAGCCTATGTATTATACAACTGAAGGATGTGACCCAGGTTCTACTCTTTAATTTCACTGAAGGCAAGATTATATACTTTACTTCTTCTGTAAACACCACCTCCAATACTTTGTCCAGTTAGACTAAGTGAAATGCCCTTATTGTATACTTCACTAGTAAAATACTACCAAAGACTCATTATCCTAATAATGAGTGCCTCAATGTATGTGAATGCCCTCCAAAACTATAAACTTCATGGGGTCAAGGTAAACATTTCACTATTCAGTTCCCAATTAGCTCATTATTTGCCACTATATTTACAGTAGCTCCCCCATACGCAAGAGGGATGTGTTTTAAGACCCACAATGGATGCCTTAAATCTCAAATAATACCAAACACCATATATACTACACGCAAATTTCTTTATCCTTATTCACAATTTCATGGATAGGTTTGTTCTTACCATAGATCTTAGAAAACTTGGCATATGTTTTTTTTTTTTACCTTATTAAGTCAAGAACTTTGACCTTTTTACTTAAAGGAAACACTTTCTGGCTTGTCTTTGGCACGTCCATATTGCTGGCATCACTACTCTTGCACTCTGGGGCCATTATAAGTCAAACGGACCTTTATTTGGGTGCAAGAGTACTTGCACCTGCACTGCAATGCCATGACAGTTGATCCTTGAACAGCTACTATGCAGCTAATGGGCAGGTAGTGAGTCTTCAGTGTAGACATGCTGGACAAAGAGGATTCACGTTCCAAGTGGGATGGAGTGGAATGGCATGAGATTTTATCATGCTACTTAGAATGGTGCACAATTTAAAACATATCAAGTGTTTATTTTTGAAAGGTTCCATTTACTATTTTCAGACTGTAGTTGACTACAGGTAACTCAAACCACAGAAAGTAAAACTGCACATACGAGGGGACTGCTGTAATTCATCATGGACTGAGTGATAAATAGGGGACCTGATAGACAGACAGATAAAGTAGTTACGTTTGTTGACTCTGCCTTCAGGTTCTCTTCATAAACCCAGGGGAGTTCTAAACGTCTGGAAGAGATCTGGATGATATACACAGGCAGGGTCACAGAAGCTTCCAGAGACCCTTCATTGCATCTTGGAGTATATATTTGGGAATGTTTCCATACATTGTTTTCAGTCCAAAATGCATAAAGTTCTACTTTTCATAATCATTTAGTATTTATTTTTATCACTTAGTACATGATAGAAACAAGGCTAAGCCATGTGTGAAAAAGCATATGACTCAAAAAAACTGTGTAAAATTCCTTCCTTGTAATTTTACATACTGGAATTTCCACAATTGAGAAAATACAGAGAACTGATGCAAAAATTGCCAAGGATATGACAACATAGAAATCAATGTTGACTATAATAAACTGAGCTTTAAAACTTATGTGATCTTATAAATAATACATCTAGAGTCTAAACAATAAGCACAATAAAAAGTATGTTTTCAAACTGATCCTACATACTCTTTTTAAGAACATTTGGTTAATTTATATCATAAGCCATGTTTAATTTATTAAATGTTCCAGTCTTTAATGATCAATAGAGACTAAAATAAGACCTAATATGATTGAGACATGCACTTAGGAAAATTACCGTGACAGCATTATGCAATTTTTCTGTGTATCTCCCGAAAATATTGCTTTTATCCTTTGTTTAGTTTTCTGTTGATAGGTGAAATTTCCAATAATTATTTATTTCAAAATGAAAATTGCTTTCAATCAATTGATAAACATCATAGAAATATCCCCAAGAATTTAAATCCCAGAAGGCATTTTAGTCCCTTGCACATTTTCAAAGTAACTGTCACTCTTGGGTAGATGCTGGCATAGTCTCCTCTATTAGAAGAAAAGATTGATCAGTCAGGAAGGAATGTTTACTGATACTATTTCAACAGTAGTCATTTAAGAAAATTCTTCCTGAAACAGTTAAATCTTTCTTATTCTATTAACATCAGCTATATAAAATCCTGCTTAATTGTGCACACACAAAGCATGTGATCTCCAGGGCTCTGCTTCCCTCTCTTCTTATTTATTATATTCATGAAGCCATCTCAGCCACCCTAATATTAATAGGCTCTTCTACCCACCTATATAATGATTACTTCAGTGCTGTAACTCTGATCCAGATCTCTTCCTCTTTTCTGTATGATTCTTTGTAAAAGCTACAAAAATAGCTTGATCCCTGCATTTGGAGTGTAGCTTAATATTATTTGCATATCTTAGGACATATCGCTCTTCAGGAGCAACCAGAGGAAAGCATCCAATGAGGGACAGTGTGCAATGGCTTGGTAGGATGGAAGCAGCAGAAGAGGCACCAGAAGCCACAGAGGCAAGCAAGTTGGAAAGTCTGATGTTTAATCCCACAAAGATATAAAACATGCCAAAGACTAAAATAATATAATTGATAACTGATATCCATGTTCACATCTGAGAGTGCTCAAATACATATGAAGCACAATGTTCAGTCCAGCTGGACCTAGTTAGTATTTGATTCATAGGCCTGGGACCCTGAGAGCTGGGGGAGATTTTTTCAGGTGTGTCAAAATGAGAAATAACACACCTTCCTAGGCAAGCTACTGTTTTGATTATTTATACAGCAATAAGATGAATATTGCTGGATGCCAAGAGATGGATTGATGAAAGGTCTTCACTCTCTCTTTATCACTGTTAAATCCAGTGCCAAGAATTAGCCTGGTGCTGCACAGACTGCTCCTGCCCTCTGCTTAAAGAAGGTATCTGTCACTATCCAAAATATCCTGGGCACCAGAGCTGATATTACTCACTGAGTCTTTGAAGGTGGATGACAAATGCATTGCCTGAATTTACAGCACAGCCTCTGAAAAGACACAGCCTAGTAGCCCGGGGTGGGTGTGGGGGGGGCGAAGCTCTAGCTATCTCCTATGTTGCTTTCCTTTGTGTGTTAGTATAGGGTCCATGACAACATTCTTACCTCATTAAGATCATGCAGTTTATTACTTAACTATATATATACAGAGAGAGTAAATTTCCCTCATTTTATTCTACTCTATATTTTACTGTCCCTGCATTTTATAGACATATGAAAAGCATACAACTTCTATTGATTTTCAACAAAATACCAATACATGAGATTTGCAGATTATATAAATAGTTAATTGTTGCAAATACAACCTGTTCTTAGGAAAGGACCAAGATCTGAGAGGCTCCAGATTGGGCAGTGCAGTCAAAGTTCATTGAAACTGTGTCATATGGCAAACCCAAAGACCTCCCACCTCACAAATTATACTTACGTGAGAGTCTTCCAGGACAGTAATCGGATTGTAAAGCGTTAACAAAAACCTATAACATAAGGAAATGGAAGCAGTACAGATAGTGACGTTTTGCTCCAAACCTAAGATCGGGCACATGAACTCTGGTCTGACACGCTGAATGAGAGTTTTACAAAACAGCGATGGCATTTTTGATAGCTTAAGATATCCTCTTACCCAAAACCAAAAACTCAAATCTTCAATCAAATTGTAGACCATTTTCTCATTCCAATATACTTTCCTGGATTTAGAAATTTCATTCTGGCATAGATTAGAAAAGTCATGTTTCTTTGTGATTTGCATTCTCCAGTTCTATGGTGTTCATTATGATGTACACCATAGAATTCCTACTGAACTCCTTGGCAGCTTTTCAGCAAGCATGTCAGAGATCAGATGTAGAGCCCACTTATCAGATGGAGAAGACCCTAGAACTCAATGTCTGCATTCTCCTACTCAGGTAGCAGAACCTTCTCTCATTGTGTCACACTGGCAGACCAATAGTTTCCAACATTTAGCATCCATCAGAAGAAACTGGACTACATATTAAAACTAAACTCTGCTGTCCACCACCCCTAGAATTTCTGATTCAGTAGGTCTGTTTGTTGTTGTTGTTGTTGTTGTTGTTTTGCTTTGTTTTTAATTAATTAATTGATTTATTTATTTTTGCCCGTGAAACAAGTTTTCAAGTGATTCTCATGTTGTTGATTCAGGAATCTCATACTGAGAAGCACTGCTATAGACAGGGCTTGGAAAATTTATGTATCAGTTTTGTGACTGTCTGACCTACATATTATCTTTTCCTCCATTTCTGTCTCCATCTTTTCATTCTTCTCTCTTCTTTCTCTCTCTTTCAATAAAATATCTTTTATTTGGAAGCTGTGCTTATGGTCGCAAAGTTGAAAAAAATTTTTCTTATATTTGAAGAATACTTCACCAAACATGCAGGAAAAACTATAATAAATAATATACAAAAACAAGTGTATAAGATCAACTCTTTATTGCTTAATTCAAATTCTGTTCCACTGAAACCTACTATACTAAGAAATGTTAAAAAGGCTTATACAGAATCAAGAAGGGTCAAGTGGTTCACAAGAGTTTGGGAAACTCTGGGTCAAGCAAAGTTAAATAAGTTTATCAGTGAATGTGAAATGAACTAATGTGCATTGTTATTCTCCAATTGGTAATGGTATTTAGTATTTACAGAATTTGTTTAATTACGGAATCCTTTTTTAGTGGAACACTAGTGTTCCGGGAAAATGGTATGTGAAATTGTATTATTTTTCCCAAGGACTCAGATAACGGATTGACTTAAACTATGTAGAATTGTTTTCCTTTTAAATCACTTCAAAAAGAAAGGTATTATTTATATAGTAGGATACTGAATATATATGTAAAAAGACTGAGTAGTTTTTAAGATAGTAACTTCACTCCAATAGATATAAACCCACAATGGCCAATTTCATTAAACCTACTATTGAATTCAAATTCCTGAAAACCTACAGAAAAAAAGATAATGTGTAATACATTGTTCTCTTCCCTCTTTTAAACTTGGTAGTTATTATTAGAATGCCTGCTAATTAGTTAATTTATTCTGTACTTGATGGCTAAGCCAGAGGCTCACAAAAGACTTACAAGTTTTAATTTCTAGACAGACCCAATTCTTAAATCAAGTTTGTGAATTTCATAATTATTTCAATTTAAACTCAAACATGCCCCTCTAGCAATGTATGAAAAGATGATTAAGCTATTAAGTTAAACATTGGATATTTACTGAAAGGGCCAGAGATTGATAAGGATTACTGTTAGTAACCTTTTAAAGCCATAATGTATCAATTTCAAATTATAGAACATGGTGTAAATGTCATTTATATATTATAATAAACTGAAACACATAATCACCGTCTCCATGAATCACCATTTAGTTTCATTTCTAATCTTTCAATGCAGACAAAGATTATTAGGCCACAGACCTTGTTTGCTATTTGATGAGCATTAAGTGCTTAATTTTGATGATTTTGCTGATCTTTTATACAAGGGCAGACACAAATTGTTTTCTAAATAAGAGAAGAAAAACTGTATTTACAACCACATTTGTGAATATTTCCTTTCTCTAAGAATGTGTTTAATATTAATTGGAAGTGTAAAACAGACTAATTCTTATCTCTTTCTATCGCACTATATAATTTTCATGACACCTTTCAATTTTTCCATGGCAAGAGGACATGCATTCTTCCATTCATTCCCTAATCCATTCAACCAGTATTTATTCAGCTTCAATGATATAAAAGAGATTGTAACAGACCAGTGAAGAAAAAAAATGCATCAACACCATACATTAGAATATATATATATATATATATATATATATATATATATATATATATCTTACAGACGGTAGTTTTATATATATATATATATGGTTTTGATGCATTATATATATATATTAGAATATGTTGATATATATTTTAGCCCGGTAGTTTTGACATATGAAGAAATAACTCTATATAAAGGTGAATAATACCATAAAAAAGAGAACTTTGTTAAGGAGGAGACAGGTTTCAAATGAGCTCAGTAATAATCTCAGTTGAATAATTCCAAGCACAAAGGCAAAGCTTGTACTCTTCCAAAATATCAGAAAACTCAGATTTGGGTGCCCATGCGAGTCAAGCTATGGTGAAAAGTAAAAGACTTACTGATTTTCCTTATAGTGACTATGTCTCCTAAACTTTAGCTCTACTATTAAAAAGAAGTTTTTTGATTTCATTTGTCTGTTGCAAGTAAGAAAATTCCAAGCTCAACATCTTTCAATGATAATTTGAGGATGTTGCAGAAAACACTGATAACTGGTCTGCACTCAGAAGAAAGGTTAGTAGTCTGCCAAAGCAATTGACCTGCAAAAGCAGAAGGTCAAAAATACCATTTAAACTCTGTCTAGGAGAATGGCCTTGTTTAACAAAGAGGGAACGTTGAAAGAGCACTGAAAGGGCTCACAGGGGCCTGGGAGCTCAACAGTGTACATTGAATCACAACAGCCTATGTATAAGACACAACCATGAGATGAATGGCTATAGTCCTCAGAAGAAACTTTCAGTCTTTGGGACTGGTCCCCCCACAGTTTTATACTCAAAGAAATGTCCATATCTCAGTAGCAGTAGTTACTGAGGGGAGAACTACTTCATAGGGTAGTCCCTGCTCATCCTGAAGTAAACTGGACATCTTCTGAGATGAGAGAGTGATGGGAGTTTAGTTCAGAGTAACACCAACCTAACGTCTGTGGAAAATATTCCACAGTTTTTATATATGGAAGATTTTACTCCCATCTTTGCAGAAGGCTTAGAACTTTGCCTAGGGTGGAAAATTACTACCTTTGTTTTGGTCCTGAAACTAATTTTATTATTGATGGTGACCACTAAAAAATATTTGGACCATCTTATAAAATCCTACTATGTAATAATGGTTAGTTGAGAAGTCATAGAGATTATTAGCCCCTTCCATTGCAATGTAAAATACTATTCAGTAATTTTCTAAAGTTTACAAGTAGCTGAAAAATGACTGAAAGTAGCTTCTCTTGACTGCCAATCTGTCTCTTTCCATCATACCATGCTCACTAGCTTAAGTCAAGGTTTTAGGTCTAGAATACTTGTCTACATGATAATGAGCAGAGAACTAATACATAGTTCCTACCTTTTGCAATACACTATAGTCTGTCTTACTTTCCATTCATCAGGGAACTCTGTGTTTAATAACGTGTATGATCCATTGCTGTGCAACATCCCAAATGCACAGTGAAGAACACTTCATTCCTTCTTAGTCCTCAGTGCCTGCCACAGTGTGCTGTACATGCAATAAATTCAAAACAGATTTCAGAGTTGAGCATTCTAGGAATATAAGACAATCTGCTAAAATCCTCTTCAAACTCCATAACCTTTAAAAGCCATGATTCGAAAAATATATGATCTTAGCTATCATCTGGTTGTTTGGTCTGACAGGTGTTTTAGCAAGTTCTGTTTTAAGAAGTATTGTCTTAAATATTCTCAAAATGAATCCTGTCTGCCAAAATGCTATAGGACACCTTGTTTATTGTTGAGTTTATATGCAAAGTTGGATTTGTTTTACCTTTTAAGGTAGCTTTGACATCTATAAAAGGTAAAACTTTTAGATTAGCTGCTGTCATATAGGGTAGGACTTAGATGGTGGACAGTCTGAGAACGTTTTAGCACTCCTGTAAATAAATATCCTTAAGAAATTTGCCTAATATTTATTTGTTTTTATTATTATGTTTCTTGAGACAGAGTTCCACTCTGTCACCCAGTCTGGAGTGCAGTGGTTGTGATCTCAGCTCACTGCAACCTCTGCCTCCCAGGCTCAAGCAATTCTCCTGCCTCAGCCTCCTGAGTAGCTGGGATTAAAGGCATCCACCACCATGCCCAGCTAATTTTGTATTTTTAGTAGAGACAAAGTTTCGCCATGTTGGCCGTGCTGGTCTCAAACTCCTGACCTCAAATGATCTGCCCACTTTGGCCTCCCAAATTGCTGGGATTACATGTGTGAACCACTGCCCCCGGCCTAAGAAATCTGCCTAATACTTATTTATTAGGAATAAGAGAAAAACAGATATTTTCTAATAAAATATTGGTTAGTTCTCCATCAAAATAAGGAAATTATTACACATATTAAATATGTCAATGCAAGTTATTTTATTTGAAATTAATTTCATTCACAGGCTTTTTCCATTTATCCCAATATTCATCCTAATATGAAAAAATTCCTGTTACAAAGCAAAAACCTAATTTACATGAATGTAAATATAAAAACCCTTTTCTAGCTTTCACTAGGACACCCTAGGTGTTTCGGTTCACTTTTAAACTTTATTTTGATTCTCCACAGTTTCTTAGAAGTTTATAAATATGGGACATTAAGCATACTATTTATTCCTGTTAACTAGCTCTATACCATGCATTCATTTGCTTTCAAGATTTCTGTGGCCAAAAACTGCCAGTTTCAGCTTCATACATGATTTCAGGTCTTAGAATCAGTTTAAGGTCTGTATTTTCACCACAAAATTTGCAGGCATGGACAGGTAGTAAATATACTCTTGCAGTTTGTGGATTTTCTCCTCCCCCCCCACGAGTAAAGTGAATATTGAAGCCAATTTTTATTTCCCAAGTTCTGTAAGGCGTAGGATAAGGAAATGACTTTCTAAATAATGCAATAATATTTGGAAGCCCTCGGCAGCTCCCGGCTGGGCCACCCATTAATGTGGTTCTGTTGCCATGTGCTCTAGAGTTGCGGGAACCATTTGTCAGTCTGGAGGGGTGTAAGTACCACTGCCAAGCGCCATAATTAAAGTTTTTCTGAACATGATGTTTCTTTATGCTCTGGCTTCAAACACTATGGCAACAATTAGGTGAGAGGTGACTGTGCTATCAAGCACATAAGCAGAAGCACAAGAATAGTTTGAGGGGCAGGTGAAGTTTCATTTAACAAAAACATTGGTCCACTATTATTAATTAAGGCACAATTTGAAGCTCGACTTTTCTTTCTGTGGTGAGTCTGAGGTAATCAAAATCAGTCCCTTCAATATCATTGTGGGATTCTCAGATATTCAGATGGTGCAAACAAAGAAATAATTTCATTTATTCCACTGTATTTAGAGTTGAGAAGTAGCAAGGAACATTATATCAATTTGTCCCCCTAAGGAAAGCTACAGACACCTTGCTTCTTACCGCAAATGATTTAAGCAACTAAGATTTCAGAACCAATTTTCAGAAAACGAATTTCATTAGGAAAATCATATCAATTAGTAGCTATTGGTTAGGTTAAAATGTAACTTAGTTTCATCAAATAATTTTTAAAAGCATTATAATTCAGTGATTTTGTATTCATTCCAATTTACAAGATTATGAAAGTGAACATATTCATAAATTGTTTTCTTTCTCTTTTTATTCACTCTATCCACATATCTAAAAGCCAACATTTCTACTTTATTAATAACAACAAAAATGTTATTTTATGTTATTTAGTATAACTACAGCAAAACAGTAGTGAAATAAACTCAAGCCACAAATACAGGGATTTTCGACCTCTGATTGTAATAAAATCTGACTTTATTTTAGCTAGCATGAGACTAATATATTCAAAATAATGTTTGTAATTCAAAGCAGGAAATCAGTCTAAAAAACTGAATAATAACAAATAAAAATATCAGTAGCATAAATTAACTAAATGTAAGTATTTGCATTTACTCTGAACAAACTCAATTTGGCCTTATGTTTTCAGAATTTCTGCCTCTCCAACATGGTTTTAAAAGGCAGAAGTCTCCTTTACTGCTTCCATTACTACAGCCATAAGGCAGCAATGTCCTCACAATTGTATGAGATGATGTGCAGATAATGATCATTAAAAGCGTGTTCCATTCAGCCGATAATGTTTACAGGAGTGATGCTTACTCTTATGAATCAAAGGCTAACGAAAGCTCAATAGATATTGCAATAACCATAAAGTAGCGGATGCTCTCATAATTATGGCTCAATCAAAAGTATTTTCACATGACTTCCTAAAATGTGGTCTTATTAAAGCACAATTACAAATTACTCTCCCAATTTCTGAACTATACAAATAAATAAAAGTGTACAAAAATAGCAAACTGGGAATGAGTCCCTCAGTAGTTGTAAAACACAGAGTGTATGACCCTGAAAACTGGAATAAAGCTCTGTTCACCTCTGCCACTCATTGAACTCTACGAACTTGTACAGAGGTTTAACTATTATCATTATGACTAATACTTCCTATGGCAATTACTTACTAGTGTTATATGATTTACTTTTCATGTCACTGAAATAAGTATCATTTTCATTCCCTTTTTATATATGGGAAGACTGAGATCAAAGATGTTAAGTAACTTGTTTGTGGTAACAGCTTTAAGAATTTGAAGCCAAGAAGAGCCACAAGCATATACAGGAAGTCCCAGAGTTCTTATCTGGAAGCATCTGTATCATAGTTCTCTGGTGTTCATTCCATAATATCATCAAGCAAAGGCTTAGCACATAACTTGATGCTTGATGCTTAGTAAATGGTTGCTAATAATAATAAATAATAACAAACTGGGAACTAATAAAAACAACAAAAATTAAAATGTCTTCAAAATAATCATATCTGAGGTAATTATGGCAAAGAGGAAATCGAAGAAATACTACAATCTAAAAGCCTGTAAGGTATGACTAAAGCCGTATTCAGAAGAAAATTCATAGCTTCAGACATATTTAATAAACAAATAAGAATGAAAATAACTATATAATGTATTCAACTTGAGAATTTTAAAAAGAACTGCAAAATTAAACCTAAGGAAAACAGAAGAAATACACAAGATAAAACCTGGGAATAAAGAATTAAGAAAACTATAACAAAATCTTACATAAATATTTGTAAAATTCCTAAATAAAATACTAGCAAATCAATTGCACAACATATGAAAATAATAAAATATGTCCAAGTGAAACTCATTTTGAAAATGTAAGGCTCACTACCCTTTAGGAAATCTGTAAATAAATGACATGTTTTAATCGGTCAGTTCCAGCTAGGTCTAGATAAGGAAAAGAAACCACTTGTAATAAAAAATATAATATAATAAAAAATAAAAAACAGCCATTGATTACTGAATCCAGATCATAAACACACACTTATGCTGTGTTAAGTGTTGAGGGTGGCGAGGATGAGAATGGAGGTGTATGTATGTATGTGTATCTTAAAACAAAAGCTAGAAGCATGCTTTATGAATAAGAAGTATTCTTGTTAAAGTAAGGATGTCCACTATTAATTATTACAGTTATTTTGGAACCAATAGTCATTGCAACCAGTCAATAGAGAGAAATCTAAGTAAAGATAATGAAAAGAGAAAGATGAAATTATCTTTTTGTAGAAAGTATAGGTAAAAATAAAGCCTAAGCTAAACAATAAAAATATATTTTCAGACTAACATAATATCAGTAAAGGGCAAGTTTTATGATATATAAAAATCAATCATTTCCCTAAACTAAAGACATGAATTGCCCATTGTTAAAATTAAATGCCCAATTTTTGAAAGACAGTCAATAGATATTAACTGAATAAATAAGTAAATGATCGAATACAAGCAAAAACAATACATGTCAATTAATGATAGCAACTCAAAACATAAAATAATGTAGAATTAAGAAATTTCTGTAGTCTACATGAAGATGTAAAAGAATAACTGAATTACCAAATTCAATATTATAAATATATACAACATAAATACATAGACACATATATAAATATATATAATGCATTTGCAGTAATCAAACAGAAAATGTTTATTTTGTAATTCTAAAAACACTTGAAATAAGCCTTGATATTTGAAAAGAGAGAACTGCTGAGGGCTACATGCCTATCATATATTAACTCATATCACAATACTGTGATCCTGGGCTTCAATATGTATTGACCTATATATAATGTTATTTCTCAGAGTTGGTATTTCTTCTTCTTATTTTTAAAATTTTTATTTGTAACATTAAATTTAGCAACCTTGTCTGTATTTTTAAAATGAGCATGTGCTAATTACTATACGTATAGTATAGTAAATACTATAAAACTTTTTTAAAACAGATGTTAAAAAGATCCAATGGAAGAATGTACTTTTTATATGAGAAAAATATCCTATATGTGAGAATTAAAAGGCTCCCAATAATTAACCATGACCATGAAAACTTGTCTGAAAGAGAACTTTGATTTAAAATTGTTAGAGTTGTCAGAGATCTCCTGAGGGAGGGAAGACACTGCTGATTAAACACCCTCGTTCTAAGTACAGTAATTTATAAAATATTGAACTCTTCTGTCAAATTGCTTTTGATGAAAGCAGAAGGCATCAATGTGTACACAGTCCTAACAAAGGTGTCAAGTTATTATGTACACACATATTAAAATGAAACTTCTTGGGTATATTTCATTAAAGTTATATATCACAAAAATTGCTTTTGAATCTATTCTTGTTTGAGCCAGTTATGATATAGAAACTATAAGCTAAATTCAGAGTAGGTGATTGTGTAATTAAATGTGCCAAAAGTTAGATACAGTCTTTCCTGGGTCTCATATTTTTTTCTCATAATATGCAGTTTAAATGTCCTGGTCAGTTCCAGGTGGAAGCTGGAGTCTGCAATAATCAACAATCAAGTGAAAATAAAACTTTTCACATAGGCCGGACGTGATGACTCATGCCTGCAATCCCAGCACTTGGGGAGGCTGAAGCAGGTGGATCACAAGGTCAGGAGTTCGAGACCAACCTAACCAACATGGTGAAACCCCATCTCTACTAAAAATACAGAAATTATCCAAGCCTGGTGGTGGGCGTCTGTACTCCCAGCTACTCAGGAAGCTGAGGCAGGAGAATCGCTTGAACCTCGGAGGCAGAGGTCGCAGAGATCTCACCATTGCACTCTAGCCTGGGTGACAGAGCGAGACTCAAAAAAAAACCTATTCACATCCATTGAATTGTGGACCATATCACTAAATCACCCCCACCATATTTTAGCCTCCTCTAAATTAGTGTTAAGTTTGTGGTCATGTTTGTTAATTTTAATATTATACTGAGAAGGGATCTCCCATTTTCACTGTCCTCAATTCAAGCAAGCCTGTGTCCCCTTCAGTGGATACATAAGCCCAAGGCTCAGCCTTCATCAGACATCTGATGGAATTCATATGACCCTTACTTTAACAAAGCAGCTCTACTTTTCATCCACTCAATCTTGCTGTAGCTAACTTCTAAATTTTGCCCAATCATGGGCCTTTCCTTCAGCGCCAAACTTGTTGAACACAGGCTTTCACCTGGTACTTCCATTTCTTGTACTACCTTTCCACTTTGAACCCTTTGAAGTTGACTGTTGCTCCCATCATTCTACGGAAATTTACCTGTTCTATCATAATCTCGGAAAATTATAGAATTTCAAGAGTCCATCGCTATTGTAGTCTTCAGATAAATATTAGTGACTGGCCTTTGGAATTCCATAATTGGAGTCTTCAGACAAATGTTATTATAACAAGGTACCCAAAGGTCAACGAAGCCTCCAAGAAAGATGTCATTTCCAAATCTGTCTCAAGATGCTCTTTGGTGTATTGGGGAGAAAATACTGGCTTAATCCGATTTGATTCCATGATTAAATTTAATTTGTTAGAATTTTTAAAAAATGAGATAACTTATTAAAAATCTACAAATAACATGTTTGTCAGAAACCAATAACTGAAGACTCTGAGAGAAAAAATGACATCTGGGAAATATGAAAATAAGTTTCACTGGTGCTAATTTATGACATTCAAGAAGAGAAAGATTATTCATATAAAATTATCACTGGTATCTAATTAGTGTCCAAGTCTTTCCACGTCAGATGTCATTGAAAGAACCAAAGATAAACCTTCCTTCTTTAGGTATTAATACAGTATGGTAAAAATCATTTCCGAATCTTCTAAATTTTATGAATCTACTTATTTCATCTAGTGTCTCTTCCTGCTGTTAATTTCTGCGTGACTCTCTCTGATCGGTTTTCTATCTTCAAAGTGATCACTTCCTCTTTTACCATATTGTGGGCACTCGCCTCTCTGCCTCGCAATCGGAGAAAGAATTAACCAGCACAGGTAAGCAGACCTGCAGTAAGTGAGGGAGTGCATTCTAGATTGAAAGGACTAGACACAGGCTTGTCAGTTCTAACCTGACTAGTGTTCTCTCAGGAATACTGAGTTGCAAGATAAGAACGAAGCTTTGATAATCCAAGTACACTTTGATAGAACATCAACTGAATTTACTACCAAAGAGAAACATTTTTAAGGTTCTAAATTTTAGCTGGAGGCTGAGGGAATACCAGAAGGAAAATAAATGAAAGCTGCTTGCCACTTCAAAAGCTAATCTTTGTAATGCTTTCATTAGCAGTTTAAAAAAAAAACACGTACACACTTTTGAAGTAGAAAAGAAATGATTTTGAGGACTGATTGCTGTAGGGTATAGTTTAACTTCCCAGTCTCTCAAAAATGGGCAATGTCAGGAATTTCTTTTATGGCTATTGGGACTGTACAGTATTTTGTTTGTAAAGGAACTTAAATAGACCCGTAAGAGACAGATTAGCTGATGAACTCTTTGTTTAGTTCCCTCAATAAAAGATAAGTATCCGTTATATTCAGAATGAAAGAGGAGATGAAAGATTCTTGGTCCTAAAGATACTATCCCCTTAGGCTGGATGGAAAGGAACTTTTTCATTTTTAAATAAACACAGTATAAAAATATTTCAACTAGACCATAAGGAAATTACAATGGGAATGGCAACCAGGAGAACCTAGTCTCCCTGAAATTTCAGCAAGGTGGTTAGGGGATGAAAACAAGTTAAAAATATTGTTAGCTGAATCTAACAAAAGAAAATATTTGTGTTTCAAACCAAAATACATAACTCAAATGCCACACAAGTTTGTAAACAGTAGATTAGGTAAAAGGCAAGTTCGTGTCCTCAACAGCCATACTCTAAGATTTTCTACCTGAAGGTCTGGCATTGAGAAAAGTCCTGCCTACCAGACACAATGTGGGTTTTGCAGCTATGAAATCAATGGTAATACAGATACAACATGTGAGTTGAGACATAATAGAGAATTCCTAATCACACAGTAACCACATAACGTGAATTTTAAGGAAGAAACAATATCCATTACTTATTCTTTTAATACCAAATGATTCTAAACTGCATTTATGTTATCACAATGGCATGCTTTTCAAAACAGTTTTTATTTTCCCTTGACTATTATCATCAAATACTCCTTGCTGGTGAGCTTCTTGGACACTCGACCTGACCTTTCTGCCATCACTGGGGAACTCCACACATTTATTCCCAATTCATAAGCAGTATTAAGGTACAGTGACAGTGTCTTTAATTTCTTGCACACAAACAATGTGAAAGAAAAATGTTTTAATATTACTTTGTAACACGGCAGCGTTTGAATGGTGGCAAGAGGGATATAAGACATTTTGAGCAGAAGTAGAATGAATTAATCACATAGTTGGGAATGACGATAAAAACAGTGGCTAGAAGCTACTAAGTACTTTTGTGTGCCCATCACTTTTATTTAGACCAAGTCATAGATAAAATAAAGGGATATAATAGAACTTGCATAGAAAGTCATAGCAAGCAAGTGGAGTGGCTGGGAAATAAGTTTATCTGAAGAAAGCAAGCACCTGGAAACTACAGATTAGCTGGGAATGATTTTGGGGGACACTAATGCAGGGTACTGAATTCCAGGATCAGAGGAAGATACTACTTTTATTTTAGAAGTTTAAGTAAAGAGACATTGAAGGCTTGCTTAAGTAGGCTGGGAAAAAGGTATTCTTCTGGATAAATTAGTCATATCCACAGAATGTGCTTTAATTTATGGTTAAGCTTTATTAGCTTATGGGCAATGATGTTAGAGCCATAATGTAAATATTTAACTATTTACAGCCAGATTATTGGTTTTATGTTGGAAAAATCAAATACTAATTTATGAACAAGCATTTTATGGCCTTCTCTCATTTTAGGATTCCTTAGCATCTCTTGAAGGGGATGCTCAATTTCTTTACTTTCTTGCATTTCTGTATATTTAAATAATGATACATATTTGCAATCGAAGCATATTAGACAGTTTTTTCTTGTACTTGTAGTTACTATATGAGGTCCATTCATATCAGAAAGTCAGTGTGTCTCAGAAAAAATAAGTTGGAAATAGATTCTCCCAAGCCTCCTTCTAAACAGGTGGTTAGAAAAAATGGTAACCAATTATCAAAAGACAGATAAGTGGCCAACAATCATGAAAAAATGTTCAACATCACTAATCTTCAGAGAAATATAAATTAAAACCACAATGAGATACCATCTCACAGCAGTCAGAATGTCTATTCTTAAAAAGTCAAAACACAACAGGTGTTGGGGAGGATGTGAAGAAAAGGGGGCACTTTTACACTGTTGGGGGGAATGTAAACTAGTTCAACCTCTTTGGAAAACACTATGGAGACTTCTCAAAGAACTAAAAATAGAACTACATTAGACCCAGCAATCTCGCCACTAGGTATCTACTCAAAGGAGAAGAAGTAGTTCTATCAAAAAGACACCTGCGTTCATAAGTGTATTGCAGCGCTATTCACAATAGCAAAGACGTGGAATCAACCTAGATGCCTGTTAATGGTACACTGAATTTTAAAAATGTGGTTCATATACACCATAGAATATTACAAAGCCATAAAAAATTAATGAAATCATGTCTTTTGTAGCAACATGGATGTACCTAGAGTCATTATCCTAAGTGAATTATCACTGAAGCAGAAAATCAAATACCGCATGTTCTCACTTATAAGTGGAAGCTAAACAATGGGTGCACATGGAAACAACTGACATGGAGGATTCCATAAGAGCGAGGGAGGGAGAAGGGCAAGAGTTGAAAAACTGTTAATACCTATTGGGTACTATGTTTACCCAGTGACGAATTCAATAGAAGCCCAAGCCCCAGCATTACACAGTATACCCTTGTAACAAACCTGCATATGTACCCCCTGAATCTCAAATAAAAATAAAGAAAAAGAAAAAAGAAAAACAGGTCATACAAATGTGACTGTGACTAACACAAACCCTCAAAACAGCTGAAAAGTTCATGTCTACATGATACAGGTTCAGTCATCTTATTATAAAAAATGAATAAATAACACATGCTGTTATCAAAGCACAAATTTCAAACTTTAATTGTGAAAATGCACTCTCCTCTTGGACTGTAAGGATACTCGACACCTACAGACGATATTTTTATTACTTCTAAGCCAACAGAAAGCTGTATGTAATTAAACTAGAAAATATGTTCCTCTCCTTTAATGTTACTATTAGAAATTCTAGATCAGCAATTAGAAAATCAAAAGTAGCAATACTAAGCCCATTTTATAAGACGACCATACATTCAATTGCATTATTCCTGTTTCCCTGACAACCTGCCAGCATCCATGACCCAACCAAATTCCCAACAGTGTTGCAGAACAGGCCTTTAATAATGCAAAGGCCTTTCTTTCTTTTAGTGGGAGGATGCTTGCTTAGTGAGAATGAAATCGTCCATCAACAATCTGGTCATCGATTTTCATTTCAATAACCCACATGTGACTTAACTTTTGTCAGAAAATTCTCACATTATTTTGTTCTGAATGCTACTTAGAAAGTACATTTATAACTGTGAGATATAATTGATGTCCACAGGCTCTAAATAAATAGCCACTTAAAAACACAATAGTTAGCTTTCTTCCTCCTACTTGTATACCATTAATTATTTTAAATAATATCTTTTAAGTGTTACAATTAGTAAGAAGGGGGCAAAATGATCTTGTACTGAGATATTTTCTAACTGATATTTAAAAACTGCTTTTTACATAATGATCTGAATTATTTTAAGGCATTAATGCAAGATATTTAACTCTACACAATATAACACTAATCTTCACCCTTTAACAAGTTCCTGAGAACCAGACAATATGTTACTCCTGTACATTTGTAAGTAGCAAATTCACTGTGTGATTTTTTAAAACTTTTTGTATTATAAATCATTTGCCTCTCTTTTCTCTACATTTTGGCTAAAAGAAAGAGAAATCTATTTGCTTTCCTCCGGCTCAGCATTTCATATTAAAAAGTGTCTATCCTACCAGTAATAGCCAAAGTGGTTCAGTTTACTAAAACATGTAGTCTGGTTGTTGTTAATCAATGGCACTTTATTGATTTTGTTCTAAAGAACAAAATCACGCATAAAATATTACATATAAAAACAGAACACTAGGCAAACAAACATTACCAGAGAGGAAATAATACTATTCCTCTATGGCTTTCATTGGTTTGCAACCATGGCAATACAATGAGGGAATAGATATATATATATACACACATATATACACACACACACACATATATATATATATATTCAGAAGATAAAAATCTTGCTTTTGAATTTTCTATTTTTAATTTTTTTTAATTGGAAAACATTCAAGTAATGTTTTAAATGTGATTCCATCATTTCATTAAAATGGCAATCCTGATCATTTTTATATTGCTTTGTAGTCCCCACCTGTGAATTTAAGAGTACCTTTCTTCTTAGGGTCTTAGTGAATATTCCAGTATGAATGTGTTATCTATTTGTCTACTTACCTTTATCAAATAATGGTAAAAATATGACAACAAAAACAAACTGAAAGGTTCATAGAAAGATAGTACTTTCACTACATTAAATTCTAAAACTCCACAGGTAACATAACTATGTTTCTAAAGATGTTTAAAAAGATGGATTTAGTACTCTATTTTCTTTAATATACTTTAAGTTCTAGGGTACATGTGCACAACGTGGAGGTTTGTTACATATGTACACATGTGCCATGTTGGTGTGCTGTACCCATTAACCCCTCATTTACATTAGGTATATCTCCTAATGCTATCCCTCCCCCCTCCCCCAACCCCATGACAGGCCCTGGTGTGTGATGTTCCCCACCCTATGTCCAAGTGTTCTCATTGTTCAATTCCCACCTATGAGTGAGAACATGCAGTGTTTGGTTTTCTGTCCTTGGCAATAGTTTGCTCAGAATGATGGTTTCTAGCTTCATCCATGTCTCTACAAAGGACATGAACTCATCCTTTTTTATGACTGCATAGTATTCCATAGTGTGTATGTGCCACATTTTCTTAATCCAGTCTATCATTGATGGACATTGGGGTTGGTTCCAAGGCTTTGCTATTGTGAATAGTGCTGCAATAAACGTATGTGTG
The DNA here is from genome assembly GCF_002776525.5 of Piliocolobus tephrosceles. Taxonomy (NCBI): domain Eukaryota; kingdom Metazoa; phylum Chordata; class Mammalia; order Primates; family Cercopithecidae; genus Piliocolobus; species Piliocolobus tephrosceles. The sequence goes on along the minus strand of NC_045438.1, from coordinate 22,885,042 downwards.
TATGTGTTTTTTAGCAGCATGACTTATAATCCTTTGGGTATATACTCAGTAATGGGATGGCTGGGTCAAATGATATTTCTAGTTCTAGATCCTTGAGGAATTGGACTTATTCCAAAACTGAGCACATAGTTGGAAGTAAAGCACTCCTCAGCAAATGTGAAAGAACAGAAATTATAACAAACTGTCTCTCAGACCACAGTGCAATCAAACTAGAACTCAGGATTAAGAAACTCACTCAAAACCGCTCAACTACATGGAAACTGAACAACCTGCTCCTGAATGACTACTGGGTACATAACAAAATGAAGGCAGAAATAAAAATATTCTTTGAAACCAATGGGAACAAAGACACAACATACCAGAATCTCTGGGACACATTTAAAGCAGTGTGTAGAGCAAAATTTATAGCACTAAGTGCCCACAAGAGAAAGCAGGAAAGATCTAAAATTAACACCCTAACATCACAATTAAAGCAACTAGAGAAACAAGAGCAAATACATTCAAAAGCTAGCAGAAGGCAAGAAATAACTGAGATCAGAGCAGAACTGAAGGAGACAGAGACACAAAGAGATACAAAAAAACCCTTCAAAAAATCAATGAATCCAGGAGCTGGTTTTTTAAAAGAATCAACAAAATTGATAGACTGCTGGCAAGACTAATAAAGAAGAGAGAAGAATCAAATAGACACAATAAAAAATGATAAAGGGGATATCACCAGCACTCTATTTAAAGACAGATTAGTGAAGATCAGAGTGGAATGGTTACTGCTGGCCACATCTTGTTACACTGAAGTATAACACATCAAAATAATAAAATTGGTCATCTAGCATACTAAATATTTGACATTATATTCATACCCCATCGGTCTTTGTTATTTTTAAAAGTCCCAGTAACATCACCTCTACATACATATCAACTTCAACTTTTCATTTATTTTTGCTTTCTTCCTGAAAATGACTTTTAAAAAAAGCTTCCTGAAAATGACTTAAAAAAAGATAACATCACTGTAGGAAAGAGACTACAGAATGTCTAAATGATACACTCCAGTCCTCTGAAAGCTCTGTCTCCACACACACCAGAGAACCTAGTTGGTTCCTCTTAAGAGGTGAGAATCTCCAGCACAAGAATAAATGAGTGGTTAACAATCAAAAAAGAGAACAGGTGGGTCCTCTCCATCTTGGGTACTACTAGTATTGAATTCCAGCTTAGTTCAGTTTAACAAAGATTTACTGGGTACTTAATTCATTCCAGATACTAACTTCAGCTCAGAGGATACAGAAATACGTAAGAATATGTTCATGCTTTCCAGGAGTGCCCTATGTAATTGTGAAGTTGTCTGTAAAGCTAGTGTTGATAGCTATCACTTCTTAACTGGCATCTCATCTTAAGTGATAGCAGAGTCTAAAGTAAGCACATTTGGCATATAGAGAAAAAACTGTAAATACTTTAAATCATCCATGGAAATCCAATATATAACATCTTGTACACCATCATTGTCCTGATGGCTTTGCATTCAACATAGTGAGAACCACTGAGTAAAACTAAAGGCAGAATCAAGAGCAAAGTTTTCTGGAAATGACTGGAAAGCCAACTTTTCTGTTCATGATTACAAGACTATTAAGTGAATATGGACGCAATGGAACATCTTAAAGCAGCGGTCCCCAACCTTTTAGGCACCAGTGATGGGTTTCGTGGAAAATAATATGTCCATGGATTGGTGGGTTTGGGGGAAGGGGGTGAGGATGGTTTTGGGATGATTCAAGTACATTACATTTATTGTGCACTTTATTTCTATTGTTATTACATTGTAATATATAATGGAAAAATTATAACTCACCATAATGTAGAATCAGTGGGAGCCCTTACCATGTTTTCCTGCAACTAGACGGTCCCATCTGGAAGTCATGGGAGATAGTGACAGATCATTAGGCATTAGATTGTTTTCCTGTGTTTTTCTTTTTTGTTTTTTTTTTAGAGATGGGGTTTCGCCATGTTGACCAGGCTGGTCTTGAATGCCTGACCTCAAGTGATCCGCCTGTCTCAGCATCCCAAAGTGCTGGGATTATAGGTGTGAGCCACTGCACCCAGTCTGGCATTAGATTCTTATAAGGAGCACGTAACCTAGATCTCTCACATGCACAGTTCACAATAGAGTTCTCAGTCCTATGAGAATCTAATGCTACCACTGATCTGACAGGAGGCAGAGCTAAGACATTAATGAAAGCAATGGGAGTGACTGCAAATAAAGATAAAGCTTCACTCTGTCTTGTACCACTCAGATCCTGCTGCTATAGTCTGGTTCCTAACAGGCCACGGACTGGTCCTAGTCTGTGACCTGGGGGTTGGGGATCCCTGTCTTAAAGAATCCCTGCTTGTCTGCATGTTAATTCTATTTTAATACTAAACCTCACTTCTCTAAACTAAACCAAGGTTGATTTTGTTTTTGTTAGGCTTAAAAGTAATAAACTTAAAGGCTGGCACACAATAGGTACCAATAAATGTTTACTGGATTTTATCTAAATATTTCTTTATCAAATTTACAACTTTGAAAAGTATAGAGAAGAACTGGAGTATGTGCTTCCTTATCTTTTCAAATGATGCCAATTACTGTGGCCCTACTTAATAGCCATCATGCTTCTGTTCTTGAACACTGAATGCAATGGATCAAGTTGCATTTCACTCCTCATTGAGAGCTAGATTCTAAAATTAGCAATTTAAGTTAAATGCGAATATGATGCAACCCACTGCATGAAATACAAAATTGTTATTGGTGTTCAGAGAATAGGATTTAAAGCTAGATGAAACCTCTGTGAATGTTTTATAGAGTGGATGAAGTATATACAGAGCATTCTAAATTATGTATAGAAGTTAGACCAGCAAAGAAAAAATGAAATGGTATCCTAAGTAACACTAAAAGTGAAGAGATAAAGTCAGGAACACCATGCTTTGTGCAGAGAGCAACATATCTTCCAGTATCATTATAGTCTAAGACCCAAAGATAGAGTTAAGAAGATTTGGATCATGGAAGGCTATTTATTTAATGCTAAGGAGACTTGCCTTTATTGCATAGGTATTAGGGAGGCCTTCACACATTTTGATTAAATGAATGGCATGTTTGGATGTTTATTTAAAATATATTTAGTTTTCTTTACCTGAAGTGCAAAGAATGGATATAAGGCCAGTAGAATGAGAAAGTAGGAGATTAGTTAAAAGATTATAAGCCTTGAGTTAGGGTAGTGGTGACAAGAAATAGAGAGCAAGAAAAAAATAAAGAACCATTTGGAGTTAATTTGGAACTTGATAGTTGATTCAGTTGCAGTGAAAGAGATGTGCCAAAAAGAGATGGATAATGCCTGTGTCCAGCAAACTAGGCATGACTGGTTGATGATGATATCACTGTAGGAAGGAGACTATAGACTGTGTAAATGATACATATGAGTTTCCTGCGGATTACTGAGAAGATACGGTCACTAGATATTTTGATATACAAGACTAAATAAGCATCAGAGAAGGGACTAAGGCAGGGGATATGGACTTGACAGTCTTCAAAATATGAGTGATAACTGGCCAGGCATGGTGGCTTACACCTGTAATCCCAGCACTTCGGGAGGCTGAGGCGAGCAGATCACCTGAGGTCAGGAGTTAGAGACCAGTCTGGCCAACGTGGTGAAACCCCATCTCTACCAAAAATACCAAAAATTATCCAAGCATAGTGGCGGGCACCTGTAACTCCAGCTACTTGGGAGGCTCAGGCAGGAGAATCGCTTGAAACCAGGAGGCAGAGGTTGCAGTGAGCTGAGATCGCTCCACTGCACTCCAGCTTGGGCAACAAGAGCGAAAATCTGCCTAAAAAAAAAAAAAAAAATGTGTTAATTGAACCCCTGAGAGTAACAGAGATTGATAAACGACATCCCAAGGAAAACAACTGCTAAGCAGTAGGCAGTTCATGAGTTGTCAGAAGACAGGCAAGAAGAAAAACAGAAGAGGAAACAGAAGTAGGAGGGAGCCTCAGGGAAGAAACACAGTGGCTACAAGCTCCGTACAACCTGAGTGAGCTTCTAGGCACAGCTTCAGTGCAGCAGGAGACACACTAGAGCACAATGTGTTGAGTAGTGAAAGTAAAGTGTGGAAGTGAGTCAGCTAGTGTAGACACTCAAAGAGCTTAGCTAAGGAACGGAGAGACCAAAGAGTGATAGCTAATGTGCAACATGGAGTCAGGTTTTGGTTTTGTTTTAAGATGAGAATGTAACCACAGAGAAAAATGATATCCAGCAAGTTTTATTTTGTGCTAACACTGATTGATCAGTGGTGGCTGTCTGAACACAAGGTCAAGAACAACTGTGATGCCTGCATAGTTCAGTAGGAAAAAGAAAGCAATGATTGATGATGACTGTCTTCTAAAAGCAGGAGAGGGGAGTAGTGTCACAGATGTTCCACATTTACCATTCCTTTACAGGCTTACTTCAAATGGCTACGATTATTCACAGATGAGATGCATATTGAGGATACTAGCTAGTAAATATTATAGCTTACTGATGATAAAAGGAAAGGAGCATTGAAGAACAAGGTAATACTCTTAAAGAGTTACTAGGAACAGTCAACTGAGTAGCTATGGAAATCGACATCCCTGCAATTCACTACTTTGGTTACGAGAAGAATATTAGCAAAACATGAATATGAATACTATAGAAGAGAAAAAATATATTTTCCTTACTCATTGCCAGGGTCCTGGCTGAAACTCCTTTTAAAAAAACCAGATCAGTAAGAGAAAAGCATGACAAATTCATTTTCAAAAAGTTTTACATAACACAGGAACCTTCAAAAATAAAGATTCAAAGACCCCAAAACTGTACTTTTATGCTAAGTCTCATGAAATAACTGGATAGTTGTAGAGAAACATGATTGGACAATAAGGGGTGGGATCTAATGGTAATAAACAGTGAGAATTTCAGCAAGGTCTGTTTATTCAAATTATTTCCTGTGTCTCAGTATAATATTCCTTCCATCCCAGGTACAGGGCAGGATCTCTCAGGAATGAAGGTGTTATACTCACTTTTAGGCAAGGTAGGTCACAGAATTCCTTTATGAACTTGCTTCAGGGGAGAAAGGCAGGAGAAGGTCAGAGTAACTTGCTCTGTACTTTTCTCAGGTGTCAAGGGGCCATATTCTGGGGCATGATGTTCTGAATCCCCACAATGCTAATGCTAAGGTGTTGTTTTCTTTTCTTTTCTTTTTTTTTTTTTTGAGACGGAGTCTCGCTCTGTCCACCAGACTGGAGTGCAGTGGCGCTATCTCGGCTCACTGCAAGCTCCGCCTCCCGGGTTCCCGCCATTCTCCTGCCCCAGCCTCCCGAGTAGCTGGGACTACAGGCGCCCGCCGGGGCGACCGGCTTTTTTTTGTATTGTTAGTAGAGACGGGGTTTCACCCTGGTCTCGATCTCCTGACCTTGTGATCCGCCCGCCTCGGCCTCCCAAGGTGTTGTTTTCTTAATGTTTTTTATTTACAGTGTACAATGTGACTTTTTCACACATTAAGCTAATTAACATATCCATCACCTCACATACTTATGTTTATGGTGGTAAGAACACTTAAATCTATGCTCAGCAAATTTCAACTATACAATACATTATTATTAACTATAGTCATCATGATGCACAATAGATACCCAGAACTTATTTAACCTAATGGGAACTTTGTACTCTTTGACCAATTAATAATATATTGGAAGGGAAGGGTCATGAAAGAAAAGAATATACTTCCACTCCTTTAGGACATTCAATCTTTCTGATTTTGTTTGTTCTTTTTTTTTTTTTTTTTTTTTTTTTTTTCCTTTCCATTCATTGCTTCTCATCTAGGCTTTGCTGCCAGGAAATTGGGAGGTGTTCTTTGTGCTGTTGTGATATCACCATTCCTCTAGAGCTGGGAGTATATTGGGTTGGGAGAAGAACAGAACCACATGGATCATGAATCCGATCTCCAACTGCATGTCTCAGACCAGCAATACACACTATTTGTGAGTTGAGTACTAGAAGAAATAATGGCTACCTCAAAGCCTTGACTTTAGCTACAAAGAATAGAGAGAGACAGGTATGTATTAGCGACTTAGGTACAATAACCCTACCAAATAATTGGCCTTGGATTAGCCAATCTAAGCAAAAGGAATTTCCCTGTACTCTAGATCTTCTATACACATAGTTACAAGGCATCTTATCCTTAGCATGGACCAGTTATACAATGCATGTATACTAGTAATGAATTATCTAAAACATAGTTGAGTAATTTAATTAGGAAAAGAACTATTTTTTTTAATTTATTTCATTTTTTTAATTTTTTTTGAGACAGAATCTCACTCTGTTGCCAGGCTGGAGCAATGGCTTAATCCGGGCTCACTGCAACCTCCACCTCCCAGATTCAAGCGATTCTCCTGCCTCAACCTCCCGAGCAGCTGAGATTACAGGCATGCACCACCACGCCCGGCTAATTTTTGTATTTTTAGTAGAGACAGGGTTTCACCATGTTGGCCAGGATGGTCTCGATCTTCTGACCTTCTGATCCACCTGCTTGGGCCTCCCAAAGTGTTAGGATTACAGGCGTGAGCCACCACGCCCAGCCAGGAAAAGCACTCTTAAAGTGGCTGAGTTGTAAATTTTCTCATTTTTATGACTATTGTCTGATAATCATGGATATTTTAACATAACTGATAATCTTAAGATCTGCTTTATCTAAAACTGATTAAGTATAAAAAATGAGCCTAAGTGTCTATTAAACAAATATATTATTTCCTGTATATCCTTGCATGAACTTATTAAATATTCATTGTGTTATTTTCCCCCTTTCTTTATTTTTAAAAAACGTATTCTCCAACGTGGAAGGGCTTGTTCTGACTGTGTGACTTAGCAGTGGGAGAGGCCCACGTTCAGCAGGTGTGTTGTTCTAAAATTCACTTTATGCATTCTAACTCACTACAAATCCTTTTCTAAAGGCCACTCATTAATGTTAAAATGTAAGTAATCTGGGTATATGAAATATTATATCCAGCAAACATTCTGAGGGCTAACCTGATAGGTATGATGAATATATGTATTAAATTTTGTGTTTATCATTTCCTGAATCAGGGGAATATAATCAGACTGAAACAAATGTTATATTAACGGTAAAAATAATCAGCAAACTTGAAACGCTATTTCTTTTTTCTTGTACATACCAGAAGTGATCTGGATACTATCTAACTGCAGAACATAGTTTCTTAATTGACAAACTATCTTTCCCATTTTCTTAAAGCAATTGCACCCCCTATTTCTATTTTTTATTATCTGAAAGATATTTTAATTATTTAACAATTGTTAAAGATGTTCTGTTCTATCACATCCCTAAATATAAATCTCTGATGATTTTGTCTGTATCAATCCTTTCTTTTCCTTATCCCATTTAGTACACTACTGGTAGAAGCTGCTTCTAAGCTCTAGAGGCCATATTTGTTAATTTTCTTAGTAATGTCTATCCCCAAATCCCTCAACTATTTGGTTTCACATCCTGTAGCTTTTCAATTACAAAAATGTAATACGAATATATAAATATCTTTCTTGAAAAACACAGTGCTTGGCAAAATAAATAAAATACAGACTTATTTTAGCACAGGTAATGAGAAAATCAATGTAAAGTTAATCTGTCCTGCAATAATGAAAAGTCCTCTAAAATTTTGTACATTTAAAACATATTATTACTGATCACACTGACATTTCTTAAATAATATAACAAAGATGTTTATAAACATCAATGAGTTAACATTGTAGAGGCATAGATGTTGACATAAAAATGAAGAAAGGGAGGCTTTCAAAAAAATTTTAAGGCACAGAGCAGGAGGATTTAGTATTTGAAAGATGGAACGGGATTACACAATTAAATGATAAGAGGGGGAAGCTCTGAAAAATTTCAGAGAATAGGCTGTATGAAAACAAAGTGGAAGAAGTGTAAATTGAAGGAGTATTAGAAAACAAGTGAGCCAGAGAAGAGAGGAAGGAAATCAAGGAATCAGAATAATATTTTGCATATGTGTAGACACATGTGTAGGCATATCCATTATATAATACATACTCTTGTGTGTGTGTGTGTTTAATCTCAGATATTTTTTCTGTATCAGTCCTTCCCTTTCCTTATCCCATCTGGTACACTAGTAGAGGTTGCTTGTAAGCTCTTGAAAAAAAGAAATATATACTTTTATATACACACACACACATATATATATACACACATATACATATTATATATATGTGTATATATAAAAGTATACATATGTCTATCATCTTTAGCTGAAAAGTTTAGAACTTTGAGAGACTTGGGCTATGCTGGTGCCCCCACATACTGCTAGGCTGCAGAGTCCAGTACAGCTGCAACAAGTGTAATAATAAATACGACTGTGTTTGTTTCTTTTGCAAACTCGCCTGCCCCACAAGCCTCCCCATTGCTCCCAGGAATTCATGCAAGGCGGTCACACTCTGAAGCCTGTGGGAGGGCAAGGGAAAGAAAGGATGGGCAAATTAGCTATAATTGGATCTTATTAACTTAGTCATTTAAATTGCTAATCTGTTTCCAAGTAGGCTGATTTGTAAATAACTCATCTTGAGCTGACTGAATTTGGCTTTTCTAACCCTTGCTTGTAATTGGAAGGGAACTGAATAAGTTATTGTTTATTTCCCTTTTATTACATTTTAAAAATGAATGGTTAAAATTGTCTGGACACATCAGAATTAGAACTCAAATTTTATATCCGCCTAGGCAAAGGGAAATAGGAACACTTTTACACTGTTGGTGGGACTGTAAACTAGTTTGACCATTATGGAAGACAATGTGGCAATTCCTCAAGGATCTAGAACCAGAAATATCATTTGACCCAGTCATCCCATTACTGGGTATATACCCAAATGATTATAAATCATGCTGCTATAAAGACACATGCACACGTATGTTCCCTGCGGCACTATTCACAATAGCAAAGACTTGGAATCAACCCAAATGTCCATCAATGATAGACTCGATTAAGAAAATGTGGCACATATACACCATGGGATACTATGCAGCCATAAAAAAGGATGAGTTCATGTCCTTTGTAAGGACATGGATGAAGCTGGAAACCATCATTCTGAGCAAACTATTGCCAAGGACAGAAAACCAAACACTGCATGCTCTCACTCATTGGTGGGAACTGAACAATGAGAACACTTGGACACAGGATGGGGAACAACATCACACACCCAGGCCCGTCATGGGGTGGGGGAAGTGGGGAGGGATAGCATTAGGACATATACCTAATGTAAATGACAAGTTAATGGGTACAGCACACCAACATGGCACATATATACATATGTAACAAACCTCCACGTTGTGCACATGTACCCTGGAACTTAAAGTATAATAATAAAAAAAAGAGTATGATTACCAAATGCCTACATTTTATAAGGGTTCAATTAACTTTCAGAGAAATATGCAAACCTAGTTAATATAATTAAAGGCAGTACAATCAGAGGAGGGGATAGAATTTTTTAATAAATTGCCCCAAAGGCCCGTATCTATATAGATAGGTCTATAGATATCTATGTCTATATGTATAGATATATAGAGATGGGAAAGAGAGATTTATAAGCCTATAACACAAAAATTTTAAATTGCCTTTTCCTTTTAAAATAAATCTTTATATGATCCAAGAGACATAAAAAAATGTAAGGTAAAATAATATAAAAGTTGCCTTCTCTCTGAGTCACTTTTAGAAAAGAAAATTTCCAACGATTGGAGAAGATAGTATTCAGAGTAATATAACATTAAAATATGAAGAGATGTAATACAGTAAATATATTACACAAATTGAAAGGACTTAATATAGGTGATAATTATTACTAGACTTTAAGTCTTAAGAGGATAAATTAAATAATCTTTATTAATTAATATACTAGTTAATATACAATAATTGCCTTTATGTTGGTTTGTAACTTCCTTTCAAAAGATTAAACCGTGTCCTTACATAAAAAATAAAAATATATAATACTGCTTGACACACATGTATACATGCTATGTATTGTTACGTGTGTGTATGTGTGTGTGTGTGCCTACTAATCAGACTTTTTAAATGTATACTTGTTTCATCATAACATAATGCTTCTCTGTGTTGAAAAATCCTATGGGCTATAATTTCACTGTTATCTGAGTTAGATGATGCAATTTAAAAAGTACAATTAGAAAGGCAAATAATTGTGCTTTTACTCAATTTTACTTACAGTACAGTGTTCAGTAAATATTTGTGAGAGTAAATGAATGAGGAGAGAGGCTATTCCATAGCCTTGTTTCTCCTTCTCTTTAAAAAAAAAGTCCTATCAAACATAAATAATAAAATAGCAGCTCTGAAAAACTATTTCTATTTCTTCAGTTATAGCAAACAAATTGAGATATCTTGATCATCTGTTTATGTCTCCTTTAAGTATTCTGAGAGGGGCCTTTTTATTAATCTTTTCTTCAATTTTGTATTGTGTTCTAAACAGTTCACAAAAACCTAAATTCACTGCCTCAGTTTCTTTATATCAAGTATCTCAGCTTCCTTAAGAAAGGTACAATGAGAATTCAGAACTGTAAAACAAAAATAGATTATCAGAGAAGAGTTTTTGTATTTTATACTTGTTTTTAAAATATTTCAGCATCAAACACAATATGCTTTAGTGATGTAGTCTACTTTAAATCTTGGTTTCTAATTGGTTTTCTTTTTTATTGGTTGCAATAACAACCTCTTTCCTGAAATGTGTACAAGTTGGGCAGAAAACTCAGACTTTATGCTACTTCTACTGTAATCAAAATATATGCTGAAGGTACAAACACAGAAGTTAGAAGACCAAGAAGTGTTGTCCCTGATCTTCATTTTAGAATAAACTGCATAAGAAGAAATGAGGCAAAGGGAACGGATCCAATAAACGTCTCTATGTTCTGTTCTAATATAAATATGAAAGGGATACTGATCAATGATGTGAATGATGTGATATCCATTAATTTTGGCAGGAAGAATATTACTACTTTACCAAGAACTGAATGACCCATTTTCACACTGGCTTTTGGAAATACAAAGAACAAGCATAGATGGCATAGATACAGATGTACACTTCACAGAGTCTCAGAGAAAAAGGGTGCCTCTGCTTCCTGCTGCCTTCTCTATTCAAATATTACAAGGAAGGAAAGAGAGATCCTTCAAAGCGATGATATTTCCAGCTAATGTGAACAATGGTATTAAAGAAAATGAATAAACAGGCAATACAATGCCTATCTTCTACAACATTGAGACTATTCAAGTTTATTAACAAGAATAGCCACTAATATGTTACATTTTAATATCTTCCATTGAACAATGTTTTTATCAGAATAAGTTTCAAGATATAATATGTCTCACATAATAAATAAGTATTTAGTTATAATGGAGAATACTGGTTATTCCTAATGACAGCAGGAGGGGGATCATGTCAAGAATTTGTTATAGTTTCAGACAATATTAATGCATTAATTTATCTCTATGCTGATGAAAAAAACAAATAAGTTTCCATAATTGAGATGCACAGTTCCCTCTAAATATACATACTTATATTGAAAGGGATACAAAATCTTTATCCTTTCTAGAAGATGATCCATAATATGTATTATGGTTTTACTGAAATATATTTTTTCTTGCAAAAAATGGCAGAAAAAGATGACCAAGAGATTACTCCTCTGGAAAGGAGACTCATAAAGATTTAGAAAAAACTTGTTTTCAAGCATGACTTAATTTTCATTAAATGCAAGATCAAAGACCCTTAAAGCAAGTAAATTTTGTATTTATGATTCACATGCCAAAACCAACCTCACTTTGACTGTCTTTTTTTCACTCCTATGTTGAAGAATGCAGAAAATTATTCCCTGGAAAAAAATAACCAAGGTAATCTCACTTTAATATTATAAGAGCTACATATAAATGCAGGAATATTAACATAAAAGTCCTAATTGGTTACATTTTATGGCAAGAAATGATACCAAGCTATAGTTTGGCTTTGTCCCCACCTAAATCTCATCTTGAATTTTAGCTCCCATAATTCCCACGTGTTGTGGGAGGGACTCAGTGGGAGGTATTTGAATAGTGTGCGCAGGTCTTTCCCACGCTGTTCTCATGATAGTGAATAAGTCTCATGAGATCTGATGGTTTTATAAAGGGGATTTCTCCTTCACACTCCCTCTTGCCTGCCACCACGGAACACATGCCTTTGCTTCTCCTTTACCTTCTCCCATGACTGTAAGGCCTCCCCAGCCCTGTGGAACTGTGAATCATTATACCTCTTCCCTTTATAAATTACCCAGTCTCAAGTATGTCTTTATTAGAAGCATGAGAACAGACTAATGCAGTAAATTGGTACTGGTAGAGAGGGGTGCTGCTGAAAAATACCCAAAAATGTGAAGCAACTTTGGAACTGGGTAATAGGCAGAGGTTGGAACAGTTTGGAGGGCTCAGAAGAAGACAAGACAATATGGGAAAGTTTGGAACTTTCTAGAGAGTTGTTGAATAATTTTGATTAAAATGCTGATACTGATATGGACAATGAAGTTTAGGTTGAGGTGCCTCAGATGGAGATGAGGAACTTGTTGGGAACTGGTGCAAAGGTGACTCTTGTTATGCTTCAGCAAAGGGACTGGGAGCATTTTTCTCCCTGCCCTAGAGATCTGTGGAACTTTACACTTAAGAGAGATGATTTAGGGCATCTGAGGAAAGAAATTTTGAAGAAGCAAAGCATTCAACAGGAAGCAGTGCATAAAAGTTTGAAAAGTTTGCAGCCTGAGGATGCAATAGGAGAAATTTTCTGAGAAGAAATTCAAGATAGCTGCAGAAATTTGCATAAGTAACTAGAAGCCAAATGTTAATCACCAAGAAAATGGGGAAAATGTTTCCACAGCATGTCAGAGACTTTTGCAGCAGCCTCTCCCATCACAGGCCCAGAGGTGTAGAAGGAAATAATGGTTGATTGGGCTGCGCTCAGTAACCCCCTACTTTGTGCAGCCTAGGAACTTTGTGTCCTGTTTCCCAGTTGCTCCAGCCATGGCTAAATGGGGCCAAGGTACAGCTCAGGCAGTGGCTTCAAAGGTTGGAAGCCCCAAGCTTTTACAGCTTCCATGTGATGTTGAGTCTGCAAGTGCACAGGAATCCAGAATTGAGGTTTGGGAACCTCTGCCTAGATTTCAGAGGAGGTATGGAAATGCCTAAATGTCCAGGCAGAAGTGTGCTGCAGGGGTGAAGTCTCTATGAACAACTTCTGTTAGGGCAGTGCAGAAGGGAAATGTAGGGTGTGAGCCCACACACAAAGTCCCCACTGGGGCACTGCCTAGTGGAGCTGTGAGAAGAGGGCCACCGTCCTCCAGACCACAGGATGGTAGACCCACCAAATGCTCACACTGTGCACCTGGAAAAGCCACAGAAACTAAATGCCAGCCTGTGAAAACAGCTGGGGGGCAGGGTGGGGGGTGTTATACCATGTAAAGCCACAGAGGTAGAGCTGCAGAAGGCCAGGGAGCCCACCTGTTGCATCAGCATGACCTGGATGTGAGACTGGAGTCAAAGGACATCATTTTGGAGCTTTAAGATTTGACTGTTCCGCTGGATTTCAGACTTGCAGGGGCCTATACCCCCTTCATTTTGGCCAGTTTCTCCCACTTGGAATGGCTGTGTTTACCCAATACCTGTATCTCCATCGTATCTAGGAAGTAATTAACTTGCTTTTGATTTTACAGGCTCATAGGCAGAAAGGACTTACCTTTTCTCAGAAGAGACTTTGTACTGTGTACTTTTTTTTTCTTTTTTCTTTTTTATTATTATACTTTAAGTTCTAGGGTACATGTGCATAATGTGCAGGTTTGTTACATATGTATACTTGTGCCATGTTGGTATGCTGCACCCATCAACTCGTCAGCACCCATCAACTCGTCATTTACATCAGGTATAACTCCCAATGCAATCCCTTCCCCCTCCCCCCTCCCCATGATAGGCCCCAGTGTGTGATGTTCCCCTTCCCCAGTCCAAGTGTACTTTTGAGTTAATGTGAAATGAGTTAAAACTTTGAGGGACTGTTGGGAAGGCATGACTCATTTTGAAATGTGAGCACATGAGATTTGGGAAGGGCCACAAGAGGACTAATACAGTTCATCTGTGTCCCCACCCAAATCTCATCTCGAATTGTAGCTCCCATTGTTCCCACATGTCATGGGAGGGACCCTATGGGAAGTAATTAAATCATGGGGGCGGGTCTTTCCCATACTGTTCTTGTGACAGTGAATAAGTCTCACCAGATCTAATGGTTTTATAAAGGGGAGTTCCCCTGCAAAAGCCCTCTTGCCTACTGCCATGTAAGACAGGCTTTTACTTCTCCTTTGCCTTCCACCATGATTGTGAGACCTCCCCAGCCATGTGGAACTGTGAGTCTATTAAATCTCTTTCCTTTAAAATCTGCCTAGTCTCAGGTATGTTTTTCCTAGCCATGTGAGAACAGACTAATACACAGGGTACATACAGAATAGGTAGGTTTTGATGGGCTTGAACTTAAAGGCACTTGACATCCTGGGGGTGTCATCTTAGTCTACCACAAGTGTTGGTCATTTGCAGCAATGCAGACCTGGATTCAAATGCTGGCTCCAACACGTACCTTATGCGGGCAAATTAATTCAACTCTAAGCTCTGGATTTTTTAAATTTGTAAAATAGAAAAAAAAAAATTAAATAAACCAACCTCACACAGCTGTTATAAGGACTATCTAAGAAAATATTTAGGAAGGATTTAAAACTATGCCTGGAACAAAATAAATGGTCAAAAAGTTGTCCTTAGAGTTGAGTGGTGGTTGCTGCTCTTATTGTTGGGGTGGCTAATTTATGTGTAAAAGAGGCCTGTGGTCCAGAATAGTAGGCTCAGAGAAAGTGAAATTCCTTGAGAGAAGAAAACTGAACGAAGATATTTTATTTCAAAGCCGACTTAAAAATAAAATTGTAGCTTCTTCAAACTAGCATTGTGGACTTTGGCATGAATTCATATAGCAGTTCAATCTAATTTGAGAAAAGACTGATCACTGCTTTTGGGGAAAGCAGGTACTAAATTGCCAAGTTAATGAAAGCACAACAAGCATTGTATATGAAGGCATTTTATTAAAAAACAGCAATTTAAATTATTATATTTATGATTAACTAGTTTTTGACAGTACAACTGCTTGAGGCTTTAACAAATTTCTTTAAGAGGTTTCGTTTTGAAAATTTTATGACAAAACCTGCCTGTGGTTCCTTGCCCTTTCATTAATAAATATAAAGGTGTATTTGGTTTTCTTTGCACATGTAACTTTTGCTAAGAGAGGTCTGGTATTGACACTTTTTACTCCATTTATAAAATGGTAAGTAATATTCCCCAAATCTATGACCTTATAATGTTTAAATAGTATAAAAATTGGAAATGATCTACACACTTTTCAGGAATTTAAAAAAAACTTTCCCCTTGTTCTATAAATTGATTCCTGAATCCACAGATCAGGGCACAGCAATGCAGACTGACTGTACATGGTGGAGAGTGGGTGCCAGATGTATTCCAGGAGAAAAATTCAGTAACACATCAATCCACAATGCTGGTCACTGCAGATAGGGAAACACCCCTCCAGTGTACTTACTGTGATAATTAAGTTTAGCTGGAATTGTACTTTATTAGGAGAAGAGGGAAATCCTAGAACAGCTCACAAATACCGACTCTTATATGAGCTGCACAGAGTAAAACTAACTGAACTTCTTTGGACTGATGTGCATACGTATCAAAGGAGATGTTATCAGTACTAATGACCCAGTCATAGCTAATGATTTTATGGCTAACCAGAGGCCTGGGTAGTTGTGCTAAACATACAGAACGGCTTTGCAGAACCTCATGGTGTTTTTGTTCTCAGCTGAACTATTTAAAATGTGGTTTTTTAAATGAACTATGAAATGATCCAATAAAATACTTTCAAGCATGAAGCATACTGTGTGACTTCATGATGATGGGATTTTAAGAAGCCAGAGCTAAATCTAAAGACTTAAGAGAATGAAGAATCAAAACTCAAAAGCCCCACAGAAATTATCAGAAAAATCAATATGATTTGGTTGAGGAAAAGAGGAGTTTACTGCATCTCTTTTTAAGAGCAAAGAAACATTTTTTTGAAGACTTTGGTGAGAACTCAGTTATGGTCCCATCTCTAAGACATTCACTCACAAGGAGAAAAGGATTAATACTGGTTGGCTTATACCAATCAGAATTTACTCCCAAGAAAGGGAAAGCATCCCTTTCCTTGACCTGTTCAGATATAAATATAATATGCATTCTAAATGCAAAGAAAATGAGAGAAATGGTATTTGGACAGGCAAATAATACATGCCCTTTATACTCTGCTAGTTGTGATAGGAATTAAAGTTCCTTGAAGACAGTTTGGTAAAATGTCCTTCAAATTACATATCCCTTTGGATTAGAAAATCTACCTCTAAAAACGTCATCATAGAAACTAATCAGAAAGTGTGTAAGAGTGTATGTATAAAACTATATCAGGAATATATAATCTCAGAAATGGAAAAAAAAAATGTGTCCATTAGAGGGAGATATGTTAAACAAGTAATAAATGTTCACATGGTGAATAATATGTAGCCTTTCTAAAGGATGATTTGTAAGAATATTGATGATAGGTTGTTAAACAATCATGCTAAAACTTTTAATGTAAATATAAGTACCGAAGCAAAAAAAAAAAATCCCCAAATGTTTGGCAACAAGATATTAACCACAGCAAGAGGTAACTATTATTTTCTTATTTATACTTATCTTTATTTTCAAAATCTTTAATATGTAAATATTTTTAATTAGGTAAAAAAACAAAAACAAAAACAAAAAAAACTATGTCTGTGAAGAAAGAAAGGGAGGTAAGAACAGAAAAACATAGACTCCTAGACAGTAAAAGCAATAGGTTTAGATATTTTTATAACACCATAATATATTGAGAACAAGAACATACTGGAAACAATGTCAATGTCCAAAGCCAGAGGTCTTATTGAGGAAACTTGTATAAACATACAAAATGAAAAAAACAACAACCGATAAAGTCACCTTGTAGAAATATATTTATTGGCATAGAAAGATGCTGCCAACATATTGAGGACTAACGGCCAGTTACAATATTTCATAGTCAAGATACTGACATTTTTGTTTTTTTAAAAAACAGAAACTAAACGCAAGTATATATTTGTAGGTAGACATTATCCCTAGGTGGTAGTATATCCATGGAATCTATTTTATTGTTTAAGTTTTTTAACTTTATTATTCAATTTTCATACAATAATTATTCATTGAAAAGCTTTCTATTATTCATCGGCAAGAAAAAATGCTAAATGAAAGAAAACATTGCTTGTTTAATGGAATAATCAATTTAAGGGGGATTATGTATATTATACATTAGTTTCCTGTTGCTGCTACAGCAAATTATTACACATCTGGTGGCTTAAAGAACATAAGTTTATCATCTTATAGTTCTATAGATCAGAAGTTCAGTAATCATCCCCTAAACTAAAACCTAGGTGCTGGTAGTGTTGCATTCCTTTCTGGAGATTCTATGGAAGAACCAATTTCCTTATTTTTTCCTTCTTTCAAAAGTCACCTGTATTCATTGGCTTGTGAACCTTCTACCCTCTTCAAAGCCAGAAAGGCCACATCTCTAACCTTTTTTCCATGATTGCATTGCTTTCTGACCTCAGTTGGGAAAGAGTCTCTGCATTTATAGACACATGTGATTAAACAGGGCCCACCTGGATAATCTTTCCCCCTCTTGTTTCACAACCTTGATCATATCTGCAAGTCTCTTTTGCCATAAAAGGTAACATATGCACAGATTCTGGGGATTAGGTCACAGACATCTTTTGGGGACCATTATTCTATTTACCACACAGATTATCATGAATGCCTATTATAAATATGGTCTTTACAAATGAAACTCCAACTTACAAAGAAAACTCATTCACTAACTCCTTATGTCACCTCACCTTGTATTTCTCATATCTTAATAGTGATTTGAAAAATGACATGCCTATCTATGTAAATTTTAAAATTGTAAAACATACAGATGAAAACCTAGCATAAACCTTTGTGACTTTGGGCTCAGCAAAGATTTCTTCAATAGCACAACAAAAACACAATCTATGAAGAGTGATAAAATGTACTTCATCAAATTAAATGATTCCATTCTTCATAAATACTACCTAGAGAATGAAGGTACAGGGATAATACTTGCAAACACACATTTGATAAAGAACTTGTATCCAGTATATTTAAAAACTTCAAAATTCTAGAATAATAAGACAAAATGTCCAATTAAAAATGGGCAAATTATTTGTGTAAACAATTTACCAGGAAAAGCATATAGCGAATAAAAGATGTTCATCATCATTAGTTATTAGGGAAACGGAAATTAAACTACAATAAGGTACCTATTTAATACCTATTAAATGGCTAAAATTAAGGAGACTGATCATATCAAATATTGGCGGGGAGGTAGGACATCTGGAACTCACACGAACTACAAGTAGAAATGTAAAATGATACAACTGTTTTGAAAAACAGTCTGGTAGTATCTTAAAAAGTAAAACATGTACCTTATAAATGATCTACACTTTCACTTCTAGGTCTTTAATTTAGAGAAAGGAAAGCAACATCCATAGAAAGAATTTCACATAAATATTTATAGTAGCTAATTTTGTAAAAACATCTCCAAACTAGAAACAACCCAAGTGTCCATTAACAGATGAAAGGATAGACAAAATGTGGTACATCCATAAAGTGGAATATGACTCATCAAGGAAAAGAAAAGAATTCTTAATGCATGTAAGAAGAATAGCTCTCAAAATCATGTAGAGTACACCTATAATCCTAGCACTTTGGGAGGCTAAGGTGGGAGGATCACAAGGTCAGGGGTTTGAGAGCAGCCTGGCCAATATGGTGAAACCCTGTCTCTACTAAAAATACAAAAATTAGCTGGGTGTGGTGGCAGGTGCCTGTAGTGCCAGCTACTTGGGAGGCTGAGGCAGGAGAATTGCTTGAACCTGGGAGGTGGAGGTTGCAGTGAACTGAGATCACATCACTACACTCCAACCTGGGTGACAAAGTGAGACTCCGTCTCAAAAAAAAAAAAAAAAAAAGTCATGTAGAGTGAAAGAAGCTATGCAAAACACAGAGTGCATATTGTATGTTTCTATTTATATAAAATCCTAGAATGGAAATCAATCTACAGTGGTAGAAGCATTCTCAGTCATTATCTGTGGGTGGGGATGGAGATATGAGAGGTTAGTAAAATAAAGGGGCATAAATAAAGTTGGGGGTGATGGGTATTTTTTAATCTTGATTGTGGTAATGATTTCATTATATATATATATATATATATATGTTAGAATATATCAAAATGGTGTACTTTAATTATATGCATTTTATTTCATGTCAATTATTCCTCAATAATTTTTTATAATAGACTGTTTACATGAATAGCAAGGAAGAGTAGGTGATGAAGCTGAACAGGTAAACAAGAGTTCAGATTGACCTATGACTTATTGCAGGTTTGAATTCTGTCCTATTTATCATGAGAAGGCAATTGATGTTCATAATCATGGGAGTGAACTGATCAAAACATGGAGGACTACACTCTGAAGCAAGCAGTATGGATTATGAACTTGAATGGCAAGGGTCTCGTGGCAGGAATATATTAGTTAGGAAAGTGCAACAGTTCTTGAATTAAAATTTGATGTAGGCTTACGCCACACAGGGCCAATGAAAAAGAGAGGAAAAGACCAATTTGAAATATAGCCATAATGTATAAAAAGTTATTCTATAAGAATCGATGCCATTTTACATGTGAAGGCATTTGGAGGGCATTGGATAAAAATGAACCAAATCTGGGAGACTCAATATATGATGATGCCATTAACTAAGACAGAGGTATAAAACAAGTATTATCAAATAATTTTTAGGAAGGAAGGTAATGATTTAGGTTTTGGATATGCTGACTATGTACCACATAAATGATATTCAGATAGAGACTAATAGTTGGAAATGTGTCTCAGGCTTAAAAAAAAGAACAGGAATTATTGACTGGGGAATATCCACTTTATGATAGTTCAAAATGAAAGAATGGATGACGATACTGAGGTAGAATGTGTAAAACAGAAATGAAAGATGACTACAGTTGAGCATCTAGAAAATATCAAGGATAGAGAGTGAGGTGTGAATGGAGAAAAAGAATCCTTCCAACACTAATAAGGAGGACTCAGAGAGTTAGAAGGAGAATGAAAGAAGGAAGAGTTTACTAATAGTGGCCAGAAAGAAGCCAAAAGGTCATGAACTAAAGTAGTTTGGATTCAGCAAATAGTTGGATATTAAAATATTGAGTGAGGGCAGCTTCCATAGAACCTTACCAGCAGAATCTGGTCAAAATGAGTTTAGCCAGTGAATTAGAGTTAAAGAACAAAAAAGTGGAGATAGTGATTAGGGACTACTTCAAAACTTATCAGTAGCCAAATCAGTAAAAATGATATAAGGATAAAGAGAAAAATTGTATTGATCGTCGCTAAAATTAACTGAGAAAGAAAATAGAAAACAAAACCCTAGTCCTTGACGTTTTCCATTCTAAAAATCACCACTACAAAATTTCTACAAATAAGAACAATCATAAGATAGTAAATGTGTAAATTTTACCACTACAGCAATAACCAAAGTAGCTAATTTGACTGAGCCCTTATTATGTTTCAGTCTAACCTTCCACATGCACACACACACACACACACACACAATTTAATCTTCAAAAAGCTCACACTGCATACAAACTACTATTATCTCTATTTTACAGGTGAGAGAATGGCAGTAAAGAAAGGTTAAGTATGTACCCATGGTTAATAAGCCAGTGTTTGAGCCCAGGTCACACTCCCAGCTATGACACTAGGGCATAAATATGACTCTAAAGGAATCTAGTATGACACACCCAACTTTCTCAATGATTTGTCCCTGAGATCCTCTTGTAAATTTACAATGAAAGCATACAAAATTATTATGTTGTCTACAATGTTAAACTATCCATGGAAGAAAGAGATTAAAAATTCACCAAGCCCATAGCTATGAACTAATGAAGTGATGATCATGCAGTTACTATTATACACTTTCTGTAACTTTAACTGACCACCAGTATCAAGAGTAATGTAGACCCTTGTCAGTTAAAAAATGCCCAGGGGCCACTTAGATCTGTGCTCAGGGGAAAGTTAAGTCTTATAACAAATTCCCTTTGACATCTCCAATTCTCAGACAGCAACCTCTTGATCAGAAATGGGAGTGCTCCAAGCTGGATCAGAGGAAAATATCTGTCTCTCAGCAAAGACATTGCTCTTCCTTAACATTTTAAAGGAACAGATTTTGGACTTGGGACCCTGTAAGAGGCTGAGGATATTCATTTCAAAGCAAGATCGTGTTATTTTAAATACCCATCTTGTTAGGAAAGCAAGTGAAAGATTTATGAACAAAGGCTCCCATTTTATATATACATACACACACACATATATATACACATACATATACATATATTACATATATAAATATAGATACACATTTTATACACATATACATATGTACATATGGGTATAAAATGGGAGTCTTTGTCTATAAATCTCATATGTTATATGGGGTGACTGCAGGTGACAAAATGAACACTTTCTAAAAACCATTAGGAATCATTGTTAAAGCCTTCTCAGCACCATGCCTTGCCCAGATTCATTCACAATGTTCCTATTTATTTCATGAAGAATAAGATAATAAGCCTTAGAATTAGAAAAGTCTGTACTTGTGACTAGAACTACACAGAAACGAATTTCTGTTTTCACAGGCATGAAGGCAAGTATACAAGTATAAACAGTGAAACTCAGAAGTACCCATTTGGCCCGTGAACACTCAGCAGCTCTCAACGCTGAGGGAGGGGGACAACATATTGCCGGGTATGCAGTGGAAGGAGCTGCCACCTCATAAGCTGCCACCCAACATTATTTTCACGTATTTGTGAAGGGGATGCTAAGTACTTGGTAGGGCAAGCAACAAAGCAGACTACCTAAGACTTAGCATCTTCTTCAGAATACAATGATAGCTCTAACGACTGCTTGTAGTTCATGCTCATAAAACATAAGTTCTCAATATCAATTGAAAATATGACACAGCAAGGTGGCTAGATAAATAACTACATTGGGCAGCCTTCCTCTTCAGAGAGAAGAACAAGCAACAGAAAGATAGAGAGACAGACAGAGACCAAACAGAGAGACAGAGCCCTCCTAATGAAAGCAGAGTATGAGGAACAGGCTCCTCAAATTACAGCAAGGGGGAAAGAACAAAGCTTTATATTCAGGATTATAGTTGTACAGTGTAAAATTGTGATAATTAGTGTTAATTTATACATCAAATAGAGTCCAGTCATCTATTTCATTTCTTTTTAATTTTAATATAAAATGTAAAGACTTATGGAATACCATCTTAAAGCACATGCCCAAATCTCATGAAAGGTTTATCACCTTTTCTCCAATACTAGTCACAGGCATTGGCAACATACAATTGTATGTTTATTAGCAGTTACACATATTGGCTTAGGCCCTCAAAGCATGTATAGAAGGAACAACTATGCTACTGTCCATCTAGGCTGCAGTAACAAGTTTACTTGATATGGCTGGTCAAGTGTCAGTTTTATTGTGTTGTCTGTCGCCAAGACAGCCCTTTATCAGAGTCACTTATCGGGATGACAGACAGGAAGGTTAAAGCTTGACCCATTTTCTAGTCACTGAACATTTCCTTTAGAAGCAAGAAGATCAGCAAGGGTTTTCATAAACACGCATTTCTAAACAAACACCTGTTGCCACAGTCCCTGCTAATTTTAACTTACTGACTCAAGGCTGGTCTTAGAGGCCTCACAATGGCATTTGTTCTGATTCTCTGGAACTGCTTCACACATGCCATTTCCTTTCTACCCAAGGGTGCTCTGGAGAAGGCTGAGTTCTTTAGGGAATAAAAGATGCATAGCACATGCACATACTTACTGAACTAATGACTAATGAGTTGTACATAATATAGAGTTGTGTTGTGTTTTTACTAAAGAAGTCATGACCTTCGATTATCTGGTTCCCCTTGAACAAAAGTGTTTACATTGTGTTTGGTTGGTAAAATAGTTCCATTCTTTCATCGCTAGGAAAATAAAAACTAACACATGTAAATATATTCTTCCCTGGCAGGCAGAGGAGGAAAGGCAAGATGAAAGATCACATTTCCCTTTGTCACACCACTGAAAGTATCTGACCAAAGCAGCGCGATTGGAGAGCTCAGGTTTAAACAAACAACAAAACCTAGCATTCTTTACCCTGGCCACGTACTCTGCCCTGGCCTGACTCCTAGGTCATCACTGGGTCAGCAAGGCCAGCAAGAGACAGTGGCTGTAGGCTCTAAACAGGACATGATTCCATGCCATCGTCTCCTTGCTCTTTGCTGAATTATCAGCTGCGCAACTCACGTTTGATCTGTTATCCCCTTGCTCACTTCTTTGCCTTTTTGCCTGTAACCCCAAAACTCAAGGAGCTGTGAGATCATGCAAGTGGCAGCATACAGTATGGCTCAGTGGAATGGACAGATTCCGGAACAGGAATAAATCCTAGGGTAATAAATTAATTACTTCAAATACCATTATTAAAATGGGCACCAGTGAGTCTAAGGGATGCAAAGTATCACATTTTACTGGTGAAATCAGTGGTGTTCAATGTTAAGTATTTGGTTAAAATGATTTGGCAGATTCCCATGAAATAACACTACTGTAGAGTTGAGGTCGAGCACCCCACTGTGCATCCTTCTACTTCAACAATGACTTTGACACCAGACCCAACTAGAAGGTCCCTTAATCCTGCCTTAAGAATGTCGCTGCATTTGGTTCAGAGCAAATTTTCAATATAAAACACTAGCCTGTGGGCAGAAAGTTTAGCCATCCCTGAGCTATGAGAAGAGACTGCATGAAAATTTTGTGATGACCTGACAAAAATATTCATACTTTAGCAGAATTTAGGATGGGTGTTGCTTTCACGATACACACTCATTGGTGGCAATCTCAACATTGTGGAGGTGGGGACATAAAATCTACTTATCTCTGACCACTGGAGGCTAGAGAAATGTATCAGAAGAATCTGTGTACAGTTATGTGCCACAGAAAGATGTTTTGGTCAATGAGGGACCTCATATATAAAGGTAGCCCCATAGATTATAATACTGTATTTGTATTGCACCTTGTCTATGTTTAGATATGTTTAGATACACAAATACTTACATTTGTGCTACAATTTCCTACAACATTCAGCACAGTAACATGCTGTACAGATTTGTAGCCCAGTAGCACTAGGCCACATCATATAGCTTAGGTGTGTAGTAGGCGATTCCATTGAGGTTGTTGTAAGTACACTGTATGGTGTTTGCACAATAACAAAATTGCCTAAGGATGCATTTCTCAGAATGTACTCCTGTCCTTAAGTAATGTATGACTGCATTACTAAATGGTTAAATTTCCTTAGGTCAGTCACAAAAACTACTTCACTCACAGCATTCTGCTGAGAAACCTAAAATGAAATTACTTTCGTTAACTTCAACAGAGCACATCACTCTTCTGATAATAGACCTTTCTTCTTTCAAGGAGCCAGAGTTGCTCCCCTCATAGTCCATGTGGTTGAGATGTCCCTGACCCCAACCCCAGAGTTAGGTTTCTGCAAACAACCGCCAGAGAACAGCATCCTGCCTGGTCCAGTGAGAGGCAACGCCAGAACTATTGCTAGAACAATGAGTAAACAAGAGCACTAGCAGTGCAGGCACTAAGGGCATAACTCTACTGGGTCACAGAGAAAAGAGGAGTAGAAAAAGAAGAAAGACAGTTTGATGTCTAATGTTCTCATGTAGTCATTATGACTCAGGACAACCTAATGGCAGTAATACCCTGAAACATTTCTGTCACATGCACCACATAAGCTAGATTTGAGGTGTGTTTCTATCACTAGAAACTGAAAGAGTACTAACTAATGCATCGCCCTTATCCTGACCCCCGAGGCTTATAAAATGAAATTCCAATTTGGAATACCAGCTTTTTTCCAGTAAAACATAAATTGAAGCCTGCAACTTTATCTCTCACAAATGCTGGTACCTCAATCTCAGTTTACTCACCATTGCTTGAAAAAGTCATGAGTGTTGAAACCTTGCTCTTGTTGCTTTTCCTTAGGATGTATGTTCCTGTGTAAATTCTGGTTCTAAAGATGCTGCAGAAACCATATCTCCTTTCTCAAGTCTTCTCAACCATCGCTCCTCTCCTGAGAACTTCAATTTCCTCCCCAAATACGGTGAGGCTTTTATGGTATATAGACATAAGTATTGTTTAAAGCAAACCCTACACAAATAGTGTAATAACAGCATTTTGAAAAGATTAACTTTTTTGTGCTGTAAGGATGAACGAGCAGGGAAAGTCAGAGACAGAGGACTAGTTAGAAGACTGTCACAGGAATCCTACAGTGAGATGACAAGGGCCTGTCCCAAAAAGTGACAGTAGAAATGAGAAGGAATAGATATAAGAAACAGGGGGAATTGACAAGGTTAGTGACAGATTGACCAAGTGCTTCAGATGGCTTAAAAAAGATATAGTAGCAAAAATCAGCTCTGAATCTTGTCCCATTGTCACCCTGATATAACCATATCAGACTGTCGAAACTGAAATTTCATATGTTGATGGACACTAAATTACAAATTTCCTTCAAGGAAACAAATGGTTGGAGTTAGCAGTAGAAACATACAGATCTGTGTCTTTATTTTTATTATGTTAATAACTTTGTTATTGCCAAATAAAGTAGGCACTTTGCATGAATTAGTATAAAATAATATATGAAGGGCAATAATATTTGAGATATGAAGATGCATATTTATTATTTCAAACCTAGGAGATGTACTACATTAAGAGACTATAATATGGCATATGGCATACATATATATTATATGATACACATATAAGTATATATTTAAACAGAGAGAAATGTATTAACGGGTTCTAAAAATTAATTTATAGTAGTATGTTTGGGGTATATGCAAATATTTGCAAGAGTCATTGCAAACATTTTTAAGAACAATATTAAGAAAAAAGTATTTAGGGAAGAATTCATTTGTTGGAATTACATAAGAATTGGAAATGATAGGGTTTTCCTTTCTGTTTTGTTTTGCTTTGTTTTGTTTTTTGAGACGGAGTCTCACTCTGTTGCTCAGGTAGGAGTGCAATGGCGAGATCTCGGCTCACTGCAACCTCCGCCTCCTGGATTCAAGTTATTCCCCCACCCTAGCCTCCCAAGTAGCTGGGATTACAGGAGTGTGCCACCACACCTGGCTAATTTTTGTATTTTTAGTAAAGACAGGGTTTCACTATCTTGACCAGGCTGGTCTCGAACTCCTGAACTCAAGTGAGCCACCTGCCTCGGCCCCCCAAAATGCTGGGATTACAGGTGTGTGTCACTGCATCCAGCCAGGTTTTCCTTTCTTTTATCTGGAAATTCTTTTTTTTTAACTTTCTTTTTATTGTTGTTGTTATTATTACATTTTTTAAAAATTATACTTTAAGTTCTAGGGTACATGTGAACAATGTGCAGGTTTGATACATAGGTATACATGTGTCATGTTGGTTTGCTGCACCCATCAACTCATCATTTACATTAGGTATTTCTCCTAATGCTATACCTCCCCCAGCCCCCCTGACAGACCCCGGTGTGTGATGTTCCCTGCACTGTGTCCAAGTGTTGTCATTGTTCAATTCCCACCTATGAGTGAGAACATGTGGTGTTTGGTTTTCTGTCCTTGTGACAGTTTGCTGAGAATGATGGTTGGATGAAGCTGGAAACCATTATTCTCAGCAAACTGAAAATTCTTTTAATCTTTAAGTTCACCTTTGAAACAAAGCAGTTGATCAGTTTCAGGTATTTCATTTCCTCTCCCCTTTCCTGTCTGGCTTCCCTCTTCCTTCCTCACCCTCCCTCTTTTCTTCTGAACTTCTTTCCTCAGCATTTTATGACTGGCCAGGAATTACTCAGGTAAGTTATATTCTTTCTCATAAATAGATTTGGGTGATTCAGGCTGCATTCTCTTTACTGAAGATCAATCCTGTAAACAAATATTTTTGAATAAAAGGATCTGATTCTGATGTGTTCTTAATCCAAATGAACAGTACCACAGATATTTTTTCTAGATGGCTACAATAAACCCTAAAGTTAGACTTGAGATCAGAATAGCATTCAGATACTTTTTCCCAAGATATTAAAAGTGGTTCATGTCCAAGTTTGGAAAATCATTCATTCAATAAAGTTAGTGACTAAGAAAATAATTAGCACATGCTATTACTTGCTTTAGAATTAGCTCGATATTTTAGTCCAGACAAATTATGGAACATGCACACAAAAATCCAAATGTTCTCTTTGTGTACTTTTAGCTCTAGTCAGTATTATAATTTCCTATGTCAATTTCTAGTCTATCTCTGCATTCTGTCTTTAAAGTCTGGCAATCTGGCCTGATACTGATCCTTGCGCCACTGATATTTAAGCATGTACTCTGTATTTCCCATTGCAGAGCTCCATTCACCTGTTGAGATCCCTGCTGCCCCACCTTGAGCCCCTGCAGCTGTTTTGCTGTTCTGAGAATGCTGTGTCCTTTTTTCACTGTCTTCATCCCCTCTGTAGCTCTGATGTCAACAGGCAGTGGTTACAGGCTACTCTGTTCCCCCAACATCTCATTGGTTTGGCCTTACAGGTTATATTTTAGGTCACTCCCACTCACTTTGCCATACCAGTCCTGTAGTATGTATACAAAATTCCATGTCTT
Source organism: Piliocolobus tephrosceles (assembly GCF_002776525.5). Taxonomy (NCBI): domain Eukaryota; kingdom Metazoa; phylum Chordata; class Mammalia; order Primates; family Cercopithecidae; genus Piliocolobus; species Piliocolobus tephrosceles. The sequence continues at coordinate 22,857,078 of NC_045438.1, read as the reverse complement.
ATTAATGCCCCCAGAATTAAAACATCTGGTGGTAAAACAGTACCAGACACATATTAAGCACTCCATTAGAAAGCATTTGGTGAATAATTTGCATTCCATCAACAAGTTCTGGACAAGTTTTGCATTACCAAAGATGAGGACAAGAAATAGTAAAATATGATGGTACCATTAAAGGTGAAATATGGGTTATTTCATGTTGAATTCAACATGACCTGTATGCATATATAGCCATGGAAAGAGTATATCTAATATTAAAATATTTAAGATGGTTCCACATTACCAGGAATGCTTTTTAGAAAAAGTAATGCACATGGTAAGTATCCAAACAATGTCATTAATGTGTAAGTCTATGAAAATGTGACTCCAGATTTTTACCTACATCCCCGATGTTACCACTTTCTGGTAGAAGAATAACAAAACAATGAATGTTTTTTTCTTTTTGTTCATTTTGTTCTTTTAACTTATAAAACATCATATCTGTAAAGAAGAATAGTTGCATTGTCTGCTCTGCCTAAGAAGAGATATCAGAATTATCTTCTGAGGAATGAAAGGGATGCCGTGGGAGGGGAGGCCTAACCATGAATTTACTTTACCTGCTTGGCTAACACAATGCTCCAAATGGAGCCAGTCATTCTTGTGTTTTTATAACTCACATTAGAACTTAAGTTGGTTCAGCATGCCAGCAGAGCGTTGCTCAAAGCTCAGAACACAGTGTGGGCAGTTCAAAGCCTGCCAAAGTCTATTTATAAACCATGCAAAGCACATCCTCAGCGTTTGTGAATTCAAGTACAGTATAATACTGCAAGGGTTGTCAGCTCTTTCTCACTAAATTATATTTTTCAAGATTACTCTTCTGTCTAATTCTTTTTTGCAATAAAGGCGTAAAAGAAAGTTAGCACTTTATTCTGGATGGAGCAAAGTTAAATGAGAATGAGTGCCATCGCCAAGCCAGGTTTCCAACTACCCTAAATAGAGTAAAGAAGGTGGAGATCATAGTCTATGGCCAAAGCAGTCTATGAATGACTCATTTGGTGATAATATGCAGGGTGGATTACTGGTCAGGATAATAACCAAGAAGACATTTGAAATAACTCAGGAAGAAAATGAAGTAGGAGATTGGTAAGGGAAAAAAAAGGGACAGATGGGGAAAAAAAATTAAAAAGCAAAAAGCATGAGGACTTAGTTCTTTGTAATTTCCTCAGTGATTCAGCACCCAAGATAAGGTTTTCTCTATTTATTCATTAGTCATTCATTTCACTCTAAACATATGCTACCTTATATTATTACCATTTTTACTGTTTGCCCTCTATCCCCAACCATGTATTATCTTAGAATGTCTGATAATATGCAGGCATTAGATATACCTGGAGCATCCAACTCAGAGAGTGCCTGAAGGATGAGTTTATTTATTATCAGAGGTGGAATGTAGGAGACATATCAATAGAACTTGGTTATAATTTTAATATATTAACATTTTTATTGAAAGCAAATATGAAGATATTTCCTTTTTCAACTAGAATTTCCTTCAGCATATGAACTTGTCTCTCTTTCACCGTTGTATAGCACACTAGTGCATTCCTGGGATTGAATAAATGTTTATTGAATGAAGACATTACATAAAATTGTATTTAAATTAACAATGATTATGATTCAATGTAGAAATGGCAAAATTATGATAATTAATGTATGGCAAATAATGTTCCTCCTTTGAGTACCCAACCCTCTTGTGCAATGTGCATTTACACTTGCATATATATGTGTGTGTGTGTGTGTGTGTGTGTGTGTATTTAGAACTAAGAGAACATCTTTTTTTTTTTTTTTTTTTTTTTTTTTTTTGAGACGGAGTCTCGCTCTGTTCCCCAGCATCTTTTTCTTTCTATTTAAACAGTTTTATAAACACTGAATAGTAATTCATTTCTTATAGAATCCACTTGATTTTTATGTTATGTGACTTTTCTAAACAAAACAATTATTTTAAAAACTGCCAATTTGGCACCTGTATAAATTTCTTTCACTTCCTAATAGTAGTCACTCCTATGTCTACATTTATTTATTTGGTTGTAACATTAATGGAGTATTTTAGAAAACACATTGATTCATTATGATTTTCTTAAAAACCAGAGGTCTATGTAAATGAAATGCGGTGTATATTCTATTATGCAGACAGATATCAATTTTTAAACAATGTTACTTTTTCCTCTTTGCTATTTTTGAAATTGTTTATATGAAAATGAGAAGTTAAATCTTTACAGCTCTGAATAACTGAAATGTTCTATAATTGTCCTTACCAGCCCACATATACTATAAAATCATTCATCTTGTTTTTTACTTTCTCCTTGTAAACATAGCTTTAGCAAGTTATCACAGTTTTCAGAGCTGAATAGCTCTGTACATAGTCTGATTTCTAATCTAACATTTAAAATCTATTTCCTTTAAAGAGGCAAAAACAAAACAAAACAAAACAAAACAAAAAAAAAAAACGTTTACAAACCAAAGTCACTCCAAAAGCGGAAAAAAAAAAAAAACAGATTATAAAGTCAGTTTCTCAGCACCATTAGATGGTACCCCAAATTTAGTTTTCTACAACTTTCTGAAAAGATGGCTTTTCACATTCCAATTCCATTGAGGTCAAGTCACAGTATATTGCAATATTTTAACACAATCTAGTATGTGTCAAGCTTTGTGGTAAGTGTTGGTGATCTACATCAATGGTGAAGAAACTTTTACACACTAGTGCAGCAGAGAGACAATTAACCAAAGAATCACACTACAGTGAGATTAAAAACATCTGTGCCAATGACCATGGCCAATGCTAACCATGATAGCACCGCCTTTTTTTGGTGTGATTTTGAACTATCTTTTCAACGAACAACAGAAAATAACAGAATTTAGTCTACCAGAGTGGAAGATATCTGTTAGCAATTCAAGGACGTTTCTGTTAAAAAGATGTACCCTATCACCTAGTGAGAGTAACGCGCTCTCTAGCTACCCTTATATTTAAAGGCTATAAATCATATACAGCATATTTTTGCAGATAATTTAAGAACCTAGGTTTCTAGACATATAGGGAAAAAATTATACACACAGCTGAAATAAAAGGGAGAAGAGATAACAAGCCTCTCTTCTTTTTTCATCTGGCTTCATGAAATTTATATTGTTCCTCACATTAAAATTCAACGTATTAATGAAGTATATTTGTTAGTTCTCAAATTCTTATTGTAATTTTTTTATTTTTATATTCACTCCTGAGGCTTCTTTTACAATTGAGTAAAAGCTGGTGACTTCCAAGGTAAATACAAGACAAATATTCTATCCTAGAACTTCAGCTGATTATTCTCACTTTGGGCTCATTTGCATTTATTAAAATTCAAGTTCTGGGCATTACACTTTATCTGTGGACTTTTTGTTTTAATTAAAAAGATATATGTATATGTGGCAAGAATTGAAATTCTGAATCTCTTAAGAATAAAGGAGTTACTCCTTGTTATTATATCTTTACCAAACCATCAGTTGCCACTTTGATGTTGCTAAGAAAGTGTCATTTTGGAAGAGGATGAAATGTTAAGAACAGAGTATTTGGTTCTTTTGTTTGATAACCAGGTTTCTAGAAATACATTTTAGTACAGCAATCTACAAGAACACTTTCACTGCTTAGTTCAATTTAAATACATTTAGAATTAAAAAAATACTATATTAATAAAACAATAATGAATATATGAGACATTGTTGTATGTTATTAAATCTATTTGTACATAGCAAAACTCATTGGCAGCAACTAAATATAGGAAGACAAAGAAACAGAGGCAGAAATCTCAAGCACCTTGCCAAATAAAATCTAATATTCTGACATTTCTCTCTCTAATGTGCTAATGGGAGGGCTATAGTCTCTGACCTCTCATTCCCTGCAGGAAATGTCTGTGGCTACCTGAAGCAGCCTTCCAGAAATAATATTTAAGCTTTACCTTCAAGCCAGCAGCACTCGTAATAAAATAAAAGCAGTACTATATTTCAACAACTTGAAGGTGGCTTTTTATTTTTCACATTTTAACATTATTAAAATCAGGATAAAAGTTTAGTTTGTGAAAAGTTACACTTAAATCAGAAGCACTTTTCTTAGAGGTAAAATAAATATAATGCATATTTTAATTGATGCGAGCTTAAAATGGATGAAATACAATTGGTCTCAACTTGTAGGAATTTCAGTTACGGTGGCAATAAACATTAGCAATATAGTAGGCCAAATGAAAGCCCCGTGGATTTCCTCTAAATAATGACGCAGCAGAATAGTTGCTCTGCCCATACGGCAAGCTGACCCCAGACACACACTGACCTTATAGTGTACCTGCACAAATAGGTAGCTCTATCTTCTACAACATCACCTTAGAATATAAATGTCAGGATCTCATTTTCATGAATAATGTAGGCACTAGGGCTGTATTACTTTGATTGCTTATTCTCCATTCTCCAAAACATATACCTTATACCCAAATGATGTAACCTTACCATTTGCATTAACTCATGGATTTGAAACCAACCCTCTGTAAGTTCCCTGGGGTCGTTTAGTTTCATTTGTATGCATGTAAATAGCACCAAGACTGACATAAAAATTAATGAACTATTTACTTTAGTAGCCTATGCTTTGCTCCTAAAAGCAAGCAAATGTTTATATAATTAAGTTTATTAATATAAAATTAAAGCTATGAAACCTTCAGTAATGAAAACAGTGTCAAAAGATAGGTGGCATTTAGTTTTGAAAAATGTAAATTAAAATGAAATTCAAAATGAAAAGAAATAATTGTAGAGCACTCATTTTATTTTTTTGATACCATCACCATATATATACATATACATGTATATACCATCACCCTATATATTTTTTTTTTCACATACACACACGCACACACACACAGAGAGAGAGAGAAAGAAAGAGACAGAGAGAGAGAGAGAGAGAAACAACAATTTCTTTATCCATTTATCTGTCAATGGACAGTTAGGTTGCTTCCACATCTTGGCTATTGTGAATCATAATAAGACAAGATTATAGTAGTACTCCCCTGTTCTCTGCAGCCTTCTTTGCAATAGCCAATATTCTTGTCTTATTGGATACTGATCTTACCAAATATGTCCTGATTTTACGATCCAGATTTGCCCCTAATTTGGAAGCTGATAAGAAGCTTACATTTTTCAGGTTTTCTATTTAAAAAATCACAGCACAGATTTCTCCAGTTCTAGTTGTTTAGAAAACCAAATTGGCAAGAGCTGAGCATCTCCACAGAAAAAAGAAAACAGACTTTTTAAAATTATTTGACATTGACTGTGTATGTTTATTAATAATTATTATTTAAAATAGTACATAAAATTTCTCAATGGCAATACGCAGCTTTGAATAGAGGATATATCATTAGATACCTATTTTTCCCTTGGGGGTTTTATCTAAGTAAAAAAAGAATATATAACTGAGAAATTCTATATTAAATATCTATTTATCCCAAAAAGCTTTCTGAATTACATATTTTGATAGGTCACTTTTTTCCCATACCTATCTTTGTTACATTAAAGAATCAAAGCTAGGCCAATGGGAGTTATTTAAGGAGTAAAACCTACAGTTCTAATTATCATAAGATGCACTTATTCCCAACCCCAGAAATTAACTGAGTCATGGAGTATGGAAGGAAACAAGATGAAGGACAAGGAGACCAGCACACAATGGTTTTATTCATTCCATTTGAAAATACCAAAAAGCAAACATTCTTTTAACAAATAACAATAAACTCCAGCTAGTGATAATTCCTGGTTCAGGTGGAAAAACCTAAAAAATAGCCAAACTGCCACGCCCTTTCTTGTTCCACAAAAGACTGTTAGCTGTCTCAGTGATTTCCTAAGTGTTGCTGGTTGATAGGACCATTGTGAGTTGGCACTGGTCCAAGACAGTTGGCTGTGCCTATCACCTGGAGGCCACTTGAACGTTATAAGAACAGTAGACCTGATGCTTCTGGATTCCTAACACATGGTGCGGCCACAAATGAGTAGCAATGAATTAAATAAAATATGTTTTATAGGCTAGTTCCATTTGGCCATGTTTGTAGAGAACAGTCACAAGAATATTGCAAGAGAAATTGCTTGAAACATATTGTATTTAATGCAAGATATCTATGAAGCTAGAGTTATTAAAAACATATCAGCTTAAAATAAATACAAATTTATTCAAATGTCTTAACACCTTTATCTTCTGATCACACATTGTACTAGATCTACTGACGTGGTTGACAAAATAGTTGCTGTGTGCTGAAAGTTGTTACACATCAGATATACATAGCTCAATTATATCAAATTGCCAATATGATTTTAAGGACAAAAATCTATAATTTGGAACAACATACAGGTCTATTTTTCTAAACAACTCTTTCAAATGATGATATCAAAATGTATTCACAACTAAAATGTTATTTTTCCATTCAAAAAATGTTCAATTGCATTTTACAATTTTAGCAAGGTTAAATTGTCTGTTAAATTAAGTAGACATATGTGGAAACAAAATTCAAAGTGTACCTTAGATTAAGTTTTCTTAAGGAAAAACAGTTTCAAAATACACATACTAGAAAACACTTTTCACATGTGCTGATTTCAACAAATAATCAAGGAATTTAGATTTAAAGAGAAACAATCTATTACGTCAACAAGAACAAAGTGTGTTCAGATGCCCAAAATATAAACAAGGCAAAGGCATTATCACTGAAATATGGTAGTTTATATATTAAATACTATTATACCAGTTAATTTGAAATTCTTTAATAAAATGTTATCCTCAAACTTTCAGTATTGAAGTTAGAATGTAAAATTTGCCATCATGAGCTCATTTTTAATATAAATATGACTGATCACAAGCTTAGTAGCTAACTTTCAATTTCCAACTATCAAGGAAACCATTTTCTTGATTGGACAATAACCTAGTTATTTGGGAGTACAATGACATATTATTTATAGTATTTGAAATGTTTTGGGAATGGTGGGCTGCAGACAACATTAATGAGCACATCATGAGGCCCTTACTAAAAAAAAACAATGTTTTAAAAGCTTTACTATTTACCCTCATTAATAGACCTGACATTTATTCCATCACTCAGTAAAAAGATACACAAGGCAATGTAGGAGAAAAGGAAAGGAAGAAAGCAAGAAGGGTTAAAAATAACTGAATTTTTAATAAAAAGCATCTTTATATTAACATTACTGTTTTCCTTTCTCAAATACCCTTCCTTTCTGTCAAATGTTGTCAAGATACAAGCTTTTAGACTTTAATACCTAGATTTTACTGTGATTCATGAGGATTGTAATAAAAATGAAACATTCCCATCTATCAAGATTGCAAAACAATTTGTTAAAAAGTCAAAATAAATTTATTTGAGTATGGTTGGTACTTGCCTCTAACCATAAATTTTATTAATGCTTTGTTAAAATAATAACAATGACAATAATAATAATAATAATAGTAATAATAATAATCAATGACAGACATAATGCGTCAGTCAATTTGTTCTGTTGGAGGCTTTCAACTTCTCTTTCATAGTGAAATTGTGAAATATTTAGTAACTATTAAAGCATCTAGCCAAGAAAATTCTAAAAAGATTTACAAATAAAATCTTTCTGCAAATTTACAAAAATGTTACCAATATTTAACATCTTTATTTTACAGTAAAGAAAGTTACTTCGGACTTTTGCCTGATAGAGCTGACTTCATATTTTAAAAAGACCAATTCATCTGACTACACCTTAATTTCTGACCACATTTAATTTGTCTCATCTTTAAAATAGTGAGTTGTCTAGTAAGAGGCCAGTGCAAGTGGATGAAAGAGAATTTACTCTTTTTGAGCAACTCCACGTAACCAGGTTGGTGCCTTATATACACTATTCCAGCAGAGATCCCTTAGGTAAGCAAGAAATGTTAACTTTGCTTTTTCCTACTTTTACTTAAAGCATGCGCAAGTTTAGCTCATGGTTCAACCATGAAAAAGAGATTCCATCTGTCTGTAAAGGTCAGGTCTTCTCTTACTATTCTTTCTCATTTTGGTATATTTTGCCTAGAACTGCCTTGTCACCTTTTGTCACCAACAAGGCTCATCCTCATCCTTGATGTCTATGATGCCTATATCTGTCATTTACCAAAATCTTTTGAATTCATCTCCCCCAGGACACTGTGATGTCCTAAGGATGCAATTTTTGTGTTTCTTTCCTTTGAGTTCCTAGCCTTGCTGACAGAGCCTGGCTCATGGTAAACAGTCACTAAATGTAAATAGAACTAACCAAATTCCCTTCCTTCACCTTATGCTTTTCCTTTAGAGAGCTAACACTCAGAATTTAACCTTGCTTTACCAAGTTAGTTTTTCATTATGTTTGGTTTTCACCTCACAAAGTGGACAGAACATTGAGCCCCCCCTCATATATGCCATAATACAAGGTAACAGCAGAGCACAGTTTCTTGGGACCTTAAAATTATGATGCCAAAGAGGACTAGTGCAATTCACTGGTTTTAAATTACTTGTATAACAACAACCGACATAAGGACACATACAGGTTTATAAAAGGTGTGCATTTGTAATATGTATGGAGGGATATCACATTTAATGGTAAGTTTAATGAATTAAAAAAAAAAAAAAAAAAAAAAAAAACCTGCCGTTTAAATATAGGCAGGTACTATGAGGAAGAGAAAAGCCACCTGGAACTGACTTGGGTGAAGCCTATTGCAGGGGGTGGAGAAGCACATGCAAGGGCACCAGTTAGTGTAACTACTAGATTATGCTTTTCTCACTTGAAGACGGGGAGAGATTTCTAACTCCCAGGGAAAAGTCCTGAGAGCCTTACTATTTGCTTACAGAGCAGCTGCACGTTACCTATGGTAAAGTGGTAAATTATATCTACATGAGACATTCTAATCCTACTATCCCTTTTGGGCTGGAGAGGGCACAGAAATGTGTCCTCTGCAAGGCAGAATTGAGAGGGAAAAATTATTTCCTTCCACCCACAGTTGTAAATACTTGAGGAAGTTTACAAATAAGTTTATTTATAAAACAAACAAAAACAAAACAGCCTTTCTATGCACCGCTCAAGGTCCCCAGAGTATGCGTAGCAGGTTAGTGGAGGCTATCTCAGAATCAAAAAAAAAAAAAAAAAAAAATCCTAGTTTCTTTGTTTCTCTCCTTTCTCTAAACTGAGATTCATTTTAGGGAGCCCTGTGGGCAGAACAACTAAATTCTGAGCTACTATTGCCCAAGGACAAGAGTATTCTACTCTCAGTAGAAAACTTTCCAATAATCTGAGCTCTCTCTGGGGAAGTAGCATTGATGGCTGTGGGCAATCTGGCTCTATACCTGAAATCTTCACTTGGACAAGACAAAGTGAGTTTCAGAAGCCATTACAATGCTATGTAAGGTCACCCAAATTATGGTTTTTATTACAATTAGCTTACAGTACAGCCATAATATATTTTAGTTGCAGCATGGTTCTATTGGAAATGGAATGGAATTCTTTCATAATTCAGAAATATCATAAAAGCTACTTCCAAAGTGATTCTTAATACAAAATGGACAGTTATCAGTATAACTGAGGGAAGGCACGTGGACATAAAAGATGTTCTTTGGAAAAATATTGGAACATAAAACTTTATATGAACCATAAATAAAATTTATAAGCAATGTAATGTAACCCTGAGGAGAATGCACACTGGATATGGATCACCCTAGAAACACTGATTGTCAAAATAACTAACTGTTGGGCTCTCATCGAATCCATGGTATCAATATTGTACACAGCCAGAGTAAACCTTTAAGTGTTTTATTTCAAAGATGGTAAGGAAGGAAATGGGATGTCCATTAAATATATATTTTACGGCTTATGTCCATATGTACCTGGAGACCTGAAAAGAAAGTGTCCTTTTCAACATCTTAACAAACAAAAACTTAACTATAACATGTTTTATAAAATTGTAAATTTTATAAATTAATGTTGATGTTCATCTAATTATAAGCAGGCTGCTGAAATGAAAAGCTGATATCATTTTGATTACCTTATAAGGATCAAAATGAGTTTCATTCTCCAGCTATATTACCACTTACTAATTATAATGAAATGAATTAGGCCAACTAGCGCGTTATAACAATGACAATAAATCATGTGGACAGAGATATGTGAATACCCTTGTGCCTTAAGAATTCTATTACAAAAGTTAATAACATGGTACAACTATTGAGTAGATTTTTATATGCCATAGAGTATGCTAAGCTCGTTATATAGTTTAGTCTATTTAATCCTCACCACACCCATGACATAGGTTACCATTTTCATTGTTTTACCAGATGGGAATAAAAAGGTTTAGAGAGTTTATACAATTTGTCTAGGTTCTCAGAGCTGGTAAGTGGTAGACCTGAGCTTCAAACTATGTTAATATGACTAAGATTATGAGCCTTCAGTAGTTTTGACATACAGCTATATTTAGAGCAGGCAAAAGTAAAAGGATTTTAGTGGGTAACACAAGGGAACAACGCAGAAACAAGGAACAGTGAAAGTATCTGGAAGTAACTCCACTTAACTCCCACTAATAAAGACCATTTTAGTTGGCCATTGAATTATTCCGACTGGATAATCCCAGCTTTGGTTTCTCCAGTCCCAGTTTGCATTAAATATTTCCTAGTTAGCCAGCTTTATGTGATTTCTGTTCATAGAAGCAATTAATGTGATTTCTGTTATGTACCTTTTTATAGGTTTATATCTTATCCCTTCAAACTCGTCACATTCATCAATGTCTTAACTCAGTAAATATTTGTTATTCTGATTTGATTGGATGTTAGTATATTCCTTTATGTTACTTTACCTTCACCTTCAAGAGGATTCAATTTTCTACTTTAATGCTTTCATCCATTCATTCTAGCAACTCTGAAATATTCTGGGTTTGTGTGTGTGTGTGTGTTTGTTTTTCAAAATTATCTATTGTATGTAACTTCTAATATCTTCGACCACCACTACCACCTTCATTTTCAGCAAAATTTCCTTTTATTTAATTAGGCATTACAGCAAACTTTCAGCCACACAATACTGCGTAGACCTTTATCCATTCCTTCCTCTTTTCTGCAGTTATCAAAGGAATGTAAGTGTAATTCCTTTGTCACGGAAGCTATGTTTTCCTTTCTCTCTCTTGAACATCATTCTCTCTCTTGAGTGAAGGGAGAAGGAAACCAAAGCAAATGGTTCCTTACTCTCTTGCCTTCCATGCCTCTATAGTTTCCACTGCCAGTCCAGAAAGATACTGTTCGTACTATTACCATTCAAAAAAATTTAGTTTCTTTGTTGTTGTTGTTATTGCTTTCTCATTAGATATATTACATAAAAGAACAAAACTGACCACAAAAGACCACCCTGGAACTTCTTTTTAACCTAGCCAACCTATAGAAGGAAATGAGAATTTTTCCTCTCCCTTGATTTTTTACATGTCCTTTAAAATATATAGAGAGAGATAGAGAGAGAGAGGGAGAGAGAGGGAGAGTCTTGGTGTTGCCCAGGCTGTGGAGTGCAGTGGTGTGATCTCAGCTCACTGCAGGCTCTGCCTCCTGGGTTCATGCCATTCACCTGCCTCAGCCTACCGAGTAGCTGGCACTACAGGTGTCTGTCACCACGACTGGATAATTTTTTTGTATTTTTAGTTGAGACAGGGTTTCACCGTGTTAGCCAGGATAGTCTCGATCTCCTGACCTCGTGATCCGCCCACTTAGGCCTCCCAAAGTGCTGGGATTACAGGCGTGAGTCACCGCACCTGGCCAAAAATATTTCATATTAAAATTTCAGTGGGCATTTTTGATTCCTTACTTTACTAAACTGCTAAGTATTACATGGCACAGACTCTTGATGTTGCTTTGGACCCCCCACAAGCTCCAGGTTCTCTTTTGTAGTTGTCCTTCTCAGGATCCTTCCAAACTATTTTTTCTTCTCCCTGGGCAATATTTAATACCAGAGGCCCTCGTTTCTATTGTCACAGTATACTCTTTGCCTACCCCATCTCATGCCTGCCCATGACTTCAACTTTCATCAGCAGAACCAGCTCTGAAGTGTGGAACCTTTCAGGAAACATAGGAATCAAGTGTTTACGTACTCATTAAGTATCTGTTCATAGAAATGGAAATTGTAGAGTTTTAAGCTGCATTAAATAAAACAAATTAACATTCCTCAGAAAAAAATTGGCTCAAGTCAATCTTTTTATTTCCTTAAGAAGAAAAGAAACTTTGCATTTTTACTATTTCTACCACATATTTTGAGTTTGTAATTGAAACCTATAACATGTATGTACACAAAAGCATTCTGGATATCAATTATCATTACCTTAAATTTATGACTTTGGAAGATAAAGCATTTACATATAATAAAGTGTGTTATTTTACTATTTGAAATCCAATTGGCTAATTATTCCATTGAAACTAACTGTGACATACTCTTAATGATGTAATAAGAGCTTTCCCAAATTGTCGCAAAAATCTATATGACCCAACCTTTGGTGACAAACTGGTCACACTAGAAAATATGGGGCAGAGAGAGCAGTACGGGAACCCCTCATCACACAGGTAACATTAAATTATATGAAAATTGGAATATCAACAATAGGGGGTAAATTCTTAACTTTTTGACTACTGAGTAGCGGTTGTGGTTCAGATTCCGAATCAACAGCAGCACCAGACGTGTGCAAAGTGTCAGATGTTTCGGATGATTAATAGCCACAGAAGTTCAGAGGAAGGTGAACCACTGCCAGTGTCAGAGCCAGTTGGGCGCTTAGAATCTAAACTAAACCCCTTATTGCAACATGGGAAAAGCCACTGGTTGCCTGGACAGTCCTTTCTACAACAGCACTAGTCTTAAAACATAATGTAACCTCCTAATCTAGTTTTATAAAACTATGTACCTCTAAAACATTTTGAGGTCAACAATTTATTTTCCTGGTAAGTGTAAATAGCAAAGAATATAAGTTATAGCATACTAAAATTATTGATACTTTGGAATAAAACTGGTACATAATTCTTTTAAAGAATCCAGACTAATTAAAATACTAGAGCTAACTACATGTTTGGCTGTGTCCCCACCCAAAATCTCATCTTGAATTGTAATCCCCATAATCGTTTATAATCCCCACGTGTCGAGGGTGGGACCAGGTGGAAGTAATTGGATCACGGGGGTGGTTCCCCCATGCGGTTCTCATGATAGTGAGTGAATCTCAAAGATCTGATGGTTTTATAAATAGCGTCTGGCATTTATCCTGCTTGCACTCATTCCATCCTGCCATTCTGTGAAGAAAGTACCTGCTTATTCTTTGCCTTCCCTCCATGATTGTAAGTTTCCTGAGGCCTCTCTAGCCATGCAGAACGGTGAATCAATTAAATCTCTTTCCTTTAAAAATTACCCATCTCAGGTACTTCTTCATAGCTGTGTGAGAACGAACTAATACATTCCATGAAGATCTTACTTACTGCTGGAAATTTTACTTCAATCCTATTCATTTTTGAACTTATATTTCTATCCCCACTGATTTTTATCCTACATAATAAATTTGATGCTTGAAAGTCTTTGTATTGATCATATTTCTCTGCAACAAGGATTTGTATCTAAAAATGGTTTTTAAAAAATGTTCCCTGTGACCATATCACTCTAGGTGTAAAAAAAATTTCTTTTGGGTTGAGTTATCATTAAAATTATTTAAAAAGCATAATTATCAAAGCAAAATCTTAAAACTGTGACAAGTAATTATTAAATGAAGATTGCAATGATCAGAAATGAATCTCTTAATGAAATGGCTTTTTCCCATTTATTTCATACATGCTATGGATGACTAACACTTACTGTTAAAAGCGGAAAAGACCCAGCACGAGTTGTTTACTTTTTTTATTGCTATAACTGTGAAGGTTCTTTGTTCACACAAATAAATAGATGGAAACGGAAGAAACTCTTTCCATTATAACAATGTCACTCAAGTCCTTGAACTACTTCTCAATTCTATGCCAAAAGTCACTGATCTTTCATCAAAAATTATTTTAATCATATATTGGCTGACAACTCAATTAGGCCTCTCTGAAATTTTGCTTAGAGAATTGTAAACCACCTGATTTAAAAATAGATTTGCTACCCAGTTATCAGAGTCATTCAATTTGTCAATTAGCCAAACAAATTCTTGTTTTATTGTATCCCCAAAGCTCTGAGTTCATATGCCAGTGGAAGATGCTCACACAACCCCAGGGATATGCACACTCCAGTTTAAAGTCTGCTACACAATAGCATAATGGCACTTTTACATTACATTTATATGTGTTCAATCATCCTAAAAGTATAGTAGTAAGTATAGCAGAGCACAGAATAGATCTAAATTCAACACCTTTAAACAAAGGATCTTCTCCTAAGGATCTTCTGATTGATCGTCAGCAGCAAATACACACACACACATACACACACACACACACACACACACACACACACACACTCTCTTAAAGTTCAAATATCTACAACAACTAATTCAGTTTTAATACAAACTATTAAAGGACCTGGAAAAGAATGTTATGATTTCTTTTATTTTCTAAACAAGATGGTATTAGCCAAATAAGACATTGCATTATTAGCAATGACCAATAGTTCATCCATTTATGATGCTTGAAAAACAAGTAGAAGATTGATTTCCTTCATTGAGTTCTGACAAATAGAAAAGTGGATCAAACCTAAACATTTCCTGGCTATGAACACTATCATGTCTTTAAGAGGTACAGGAAATTATTAAGATAGCAGCTAACTACCAGAAGCAAGTGCTGAGCAGTTTACAGCTTTACAAGACTGCAAGCTGGGGTGTTCCCTACACCTGGGTCATTCCTTGTTCAGCGGTAAATCTGTAGAATTGACAGAAACTACCACACTCACCATATCTGAGAGTACCAACAAGCTACTGTTGGCCTCTTCCGTGGAACAACACAACTTCCCCCAATCCCCATAAAAACAATAAATGTGTTCCAATTTTTATTTATGGAATGTCACTCCTTTATGAAGACTTATTTTTGTTTGTGGTTTTGGCATATATTTGTAATGAAATTAAATTGTATGAGAAAATTTACTTATTAAGAATAAAAAAGGAGAAAATAAGAGTACATTGTCTTTCCCAGACACAAAAGTCATATGCAAAATGTTTACAATTCTTATTTATGAATTGATACCTGTCTATGTTTTTTTTTCTATATTTCCAGTAGGGAATGAATCACAGCTGATCTCCCATCTCCAATCAATACTTTTAAACATCATACCAAATGAAAAGAAACACATATAAAAAGTGAGGTAGTAATAGTCTTCTCATTCCTTGCTTTAAAATCCCAGTAACATGTGACATATATTTCATTCACCTGTCTCATATACTGAGGTAGTCCGAATTCTAAGATCATCCCAATGACCTATACCTTTGTATAATCATCTCCATCTTTGTTGTGAAAGACACCTATGAATATGATGGGCCAGCACTCCCATGATTAAGTTCTATGATATGGCTGGCTCTAAAAGATAACAGAATTATCTTCAGTGGGGCTTATCTAATATGAGGGAGGAAGGGGGAGGGGGAGAGGGGGAGATTGATTCGAAGTGCGGGAAATTCTCCGTCACTGGCTATGAAGATGGAAGGGCCACATGGCAACGAATTCAGGTTGTTTCTAAAAGCTGACATCAGCTCCAACTAACAGCCAGAAGGGAAAGGAGAATCTTAGCCTTACAAGGCACTGAATTCTGCTACAATCACAAGAGCTCGGAAGAGGCCCTTGAGTTCCAGATAATAACATAGCTCAGCAAATGCCTTGATTTTAGACTTGTAAGACACTAAGCAGAGAAACTTCCCACATTGGCCCAGACTTCGTACCTACAAAACTGCAACCTAATAAACAGGTATTTGAAGACACTAAGTTTGTGGTAGTTTACGATACAGCAACAGAAATCCAATATATACACATTCCATAAACAGATCATTAGAAAAAGTTCAATACCTTCAAAAAGTTTGAAACGTAATGTCCACCTGTTCATCTGTTGAAGACAATATATACTTTCTCTATCTAATGTTTTTGGCTTTCTACTATGAAAGAAAACCCACCTTAAAAAAATAACTAATGTGGGCCGTGCACAGTGGCTCACGCCTGTAATCCCAGCACTTTGGGAGGCTAAGATGGGCAGATCACGAGGTTAGGAGATTCAGACCATCCTGGCCAACACGGTGAAACCCCATCTTTACTAAAAACACAAAAAATTAGCTGGGTGTGGTGGCGGGCACCTGTAGTCCCAGTTACTCGGGAGGCTGAGTCAGGAGAATGGTGTGAACCCGGGAGGTGCAGCTTGCGGTGAGCCGAGATCGCACCACTGCACTCCAGCCTAGGCGACAGAGTGAGACTCTGTCTCAAAAAACAAAAAAACAAAAAAAACGAATGTGGTGGAAACCAAATGTCTAATACTCAAATTAGATATGAAAGAGACTCATCTTTTACTTCTCTATTTCTTATTTTTTGAGGTTTTGAACTATGAGTGAAGTATACTGTGCACCTTTCTTATATAAATATGCCATTTAACTTTCACAGCTTCTTAATGTGGTAGTTGCATTCTCATATCACCCATGAGAAAACTGAGAGCCACATGAATTTAAGGTTAACTTCAATGTGTTTAAGATATTCACTTTATATTCCTCCTGTATATCACTAGCTACCCACACCAAGGATTCTATCTTCATTCAGTACATAACACTCTTCAAATACCCAGGCAACCTCAACACCAAACCAGTCCGTGAATGAGATCTCTCATTCTGAGTTCTTGACTCAATTCTTTGGAATTGTCCATTTGAGTGAAACTGTGCCTGATTTTTCTGCTAGGCAACTTGCTTATACATTGAAGGTGTTAAATAGGCTAAACCTTCCTAGAGCCGTGATGTTTTTCAGTCTTAGTCAGATGTGAATGGGAATTACCTGGGAGCACGAAAATGTCTAATGCCTGGGTCCTAATGCCAGCAGTGATAATCTAATTGGCCTGAAGTGGGGGCTTGAGCATAATTTTTTAAAAAAATATCCCAAGTTGAGTGTAACATAGAGCCAAGGTTGAGAACCACAGATCTAGAGTTGGCTCATAGCTTTGGAAGGAATTGCAAAGATTATTAGCTACACTGGAATAAATAGGAAAGAAAAACACCAACAGTAGTTTACCAGATCTTGCTTTTTGCCACAGTATGCATACCTGGGCAACTGAGGCCAAAGATAAATAGCTAAAATGTCTGCTAAGTGTTTTACAGCTATATTGGTACAAATATTCCTGTGGGCCCTTCTACAATAGCAGTCTAATTTTAAAAGATTTGCCCTATTGCTTTAATGCTTCTTAAATAGCCTATTTAAAAGAAGTATCTTCATTTTCTAAAATCACTGTTTGTATTTGTCTCTTTCATTTTGGCCTAATATATAATGCTACTCTGTTGTATTAGACTTCAACTTCATAATTCTCAGCCCCTTTTATCTTTTCTTATTATTTTTCCGTAGCATGTTTAAAGTGTTTCCTTATTTTTTTGTTAGAATTTTAGCTAGTTTTTAAATTATTTTCATGTTAATAGGAATAACTTCATTAACAAAAAGAGAAATTTATAAAATTTTAAGTAAATTTGCAAGTATAATCCCTATCCCAAAGGTAGCAATATCCCCCCTTACACACTAATACAGTCATAACTAACTTTTTCAATTCTTGAATACATTAAATCTCTTTCCTGCTTCTAGGCTTTGTTAGATGCTGTTGTCTCTGTTTTTCTACATTAAAGCATTTTTTCCTGGTTAATTATTCCTTCTCTTTCTAGTTTCAGTGAAAACATCCATTTCTCAGAAATATCTTCCCAGAAGTCTAGGCTAGGATTTTCCTGCCCATATGCAACTCTTGCACCCTCAATTGAAACCAAACATACCATAACCTGTCACAATATATTTTAGGTATTTCACAGGTCTCTTTGCTATTAGGTTGTGTGCCTAGTGAATAACTGGGACTCAATACTTACTGGATGAAAGAATGCTAATAGTGTGGTATGTATCTGTGAATCTTTTCAGACTTTGAATGCATATATATATATATAAACAGAATTGCATATATATTGTGTTTATCTTCACTCAACAGTATGTCATGTGTCTCTCCAGGACAGTACATGTAGACCCATCTTGTTCCTTAACTTTATAGAGTTGATTTTTGTTTGTTTGTTTGTTTGTACTCTACTGTATTAAACAATTATTTTGATACGAAGTTTTGCTCTTGTTGCCCAGGCTGGAATGCAGTGGTGTGATCTCGGCTCACTGCAACCTCTGCCTCCCAGGTTTAAGTGATTATCCTGCTTTAGCCTCCCGAGTAGCTGGGATTACAGGCACCTACCACCACGCACGCCCAACTAATTTTATGTATTTTTAGTAGAGATGGGGTTTCATCACGTTGGCCAGCTGGTCTCAAACTCCTGACCTCAGGAGATCCACTCACCTCAGTCTCCCAAAGTGCTGGGATTACAGGCGTGAGCCACTGCTCCTGGCCTGATACAATTTTTTACCAGTAGAATTTATGCTCAATCAAGAACCTTGTACATACATCATTGCTCACCTGTACATTTATTTGCTTAGAGGCCTTCAGATGGGGTCACTGAATCAGAGGATTTATAATTATAAATTTAACACATTTTGCCAGATTTTCTCCTAAATTTTTTTCCAATGTATACTTCCATCTGTAGTGTTATTTTAACTTTTTGTCATAATATTACTTCTTGAATGTTAAATCTTTTATTTCTTTTATTATAAAAAGTCATTTATATTTATGTTAATCAATATGTCTCAACTGCTATGTATCATTTGATAATGACCAAAGTGATTCATCTCACAAAACTGTGATAATTGACTAGTGCAAAATAGTTCCATAGGCAAATGTTTTCAATCTTAACTCATCTATTGAGTTGATAAAAGATAACCAAATGGTGGTGCCAGCTTTTCTGAGGATTTACATTGGTTACCATGAACTTAATACAGAGAAAATGCTCACATGTGGTATGATCAACTTTCATATGTAGGAGGCAAACAGTTTCAGAAGTACACATACAAATGAAAATAAGAAGGTAGGTTCTATATCTTTTTTTTCTTTTTGATAATATAGTATGCTGCTGTATTGGTAAAACAGTAATATACTGTTTTGATATTACTGATATTATAGTATTGGTCAGTGTTACATTTTAGAATCATATGTAAGTTGTATTTATACATGTGTTGAAGTTATAAATAGCATTCCATTTCACACATTTTTCGAATCCTTGGATATCCATAAAAGTATATGCAAAAATGGAGTATACTTACTACCATTAATTTAAAAAATCAGGTACTAAAAAATTAAGAATAACCACAACAGCTATTGTAATAATAATAATTTGACCTAAGCCTTCACTTTAAAGAATTGAGAGTTTGGCTGGGCACAGTGGCTCATACCTATAATCCTAGCACTTTGGGAGGCCGAGATGGGCAGATCACCTGAGGTCAGAGGTTTGAGACCAGACTGACCAACATGGTGAAACTCTGTCTCTACTAAAAATACAAAATTAGCCAGCCGTGGTGGTACATGCCTGTAACCCTACCTACTCGGGAGGCTGAGGCAGGAGAATCGCTTGAACCTGGGAAGTGGAGGTTGTAGTAAGCCGAGATTGTGCCACTGCACTCTAGCCTGGGCAACAAGAGCGAAACTCCATCTCAAAAAAAAAAAAAAAAAAAAAGAATGGAGAGTTTGTGATAAAATATTAGCTTGCTTTTATTTCTTACTAGCAGCAAATTTATGAAAATAAAATAAAACCGTGAAGAACAACTGCATAAAGTTTCCCGAGTTTAATTTATAAGAGAATATTCTAAACACTTAATATTATTACTAGGAAGAAAAAATATATATATATATACCATAACTTGGTTGAGAACAGAAAGTATCAAATAAAATGTAGGTTGCAGCAAATACCATGAATATTTGATAATCAGACAAGAGGTGGGGAGGTAGTGGAGAAATAGTGTGTATTAGACAATCCTTAGTAGTTCACACACCATTTATTTTACAGGTTAAGAAGCTAAAAATGGTAATATGGAAAATGTCAACAGATATATTAATGCTTATGGTAATAGTTGTGGTCACAGAAGAGAAAAAGAAGTCTCTTTCTAGCTCCCTCTCTCTCTGTCTCTGTTTCTCTTGCACAGATGTCTGCAGACATAGAAATGTAGGGCACTTTATCCTGTTTGGTTCAAGAGTGCTAATAATCCCTCATCAGAGTTCCATCTAACACATCTGACCCAAGGCCAGCTGACCGAGTCTTGTCCCCTCCTAGTGATAGGAATACACTGCTCACCAGGCAGCCTGTTTGTTCCAGACTCAGCTGCAGAAATGTCAGAGAGCTCTTTCAGCTCTTTGCTGGACATCTCAATAAGAAAGTACCACAGGCATTTCCAAATCAATTTGTCCAAATTCAAAGTCATTTTATTCCTTGCTGCAAAACTGCTCCTTTCCTAAAATGTTCCCTGTCATAGTTAATAGCCCTACTACTCTGCCAAGCTAGACCTTCTGGCATTATCTTTGATCCACTCTCTTCCTCACTCCCACAGCCTAGCACACAGCAGGCACTGAATAACATGTAAAGGAAAACTGAGGGGCGGGCAGGGAGGAAAGAATGGAGGAAACAAGGATGGAATAGGGAAGGGAGAGAGAAGGGGAAAATGGGAAGGAGGGAGTGTCTTTCAATTGTGAGGCTGAATTGAGGCCCAAATTCATTGTTTCTTTTGCATCTCATATTGATAACCCTTGGAAAAACACTTCTGTTTATTAGATTATTGCACTATCTCTTTTACTTTTCTTTTGGCACTTGTTCACTATGCATTCTCGTCTCTCGAAATTGTTATCTTGTTATCAAATTTATATTTCTTATAGAGTATGCTTATTTTGCAGTAACAGCCACCTCTAATTAAAATATATATTTAATGCCTCTCATTATTTATAATGTTTAAACTCCTTAACTTAGGCCTTTAAAATCCTACACTTGGTATGGTTTTATGTTTCCATCTTCTGGAAGCCCAAACCCAGTCCTTTTCTTACTCTTATATGCACTAAAATCACACAAAGGCACAATATAATGAAATGGGCATCCTTGTCACCTTTCTTCATTCTGTGTTCAAAAACTGAAATATCATAATCAATTCCTCCTCATCTAAGCCCTGTGCAGTTAAATCTCCCCTTAACATCTAACCTAAAGTCACTTTCTTTATAATAAATCCTTGTTTGACACTTTCAGAATTGAGAAACCTTGCCCTCTTTGTGTCTTTACAATTTTGTTAAGTATATTATAGTATTCATTTCAGTTTGAAAGCAATAAATACAATATTAGTACAAGCACACTGTCAAGAAATCCCTAGAATATGATTCCTCTGAAGGTTGACAAGAGTCTGCCTCTCATGCATCTTTTCGTCTCCAGCATCCATATCAGAGTCAATAACAACTCTACAAATATCAGGCTTCTTGGTGGAAAGAAATCCGGACATTTTTTCTAAGAAAAAAATTAGGTTATATGGCATTAATATTTTTGCTAGATTTAACCTAAAGAAAATGTTTCAAGCTTTTAAAAAAAATTATGTAGTTTTAACTTAACCCTGGACACAAAATTACAGTGCTCCTCACATTTTAATTGGCACCTCCAAATCACTCTGATACTGGCCAGTTCATTAAATACAAGCCTAATAAATACGCTGATCTGGATCCCGTGAACCTCCACTCTCCAGCTTCTGTTCCCTTTGCCTGCTCTCCTTCTCCATCCCCCTCCCTGAACATACTCGCATCTCAGGAAAATCATGGTGTTTTGAACTTAACCCTCTTCATTGAATTCGGTGCTCTCTCAACACTCAGTGTCTTATCATTAAGTCAGATTTGGAAAATATTTTACCCTCCTGTGACTTTACTCTTCCTGCCATTTGAAGCAACATGGACCAAATCTTCAAAGACAAGTCTATCATGAGCAGAAACTCCACAGGCTGTTCTGCAGGATGTGCGTGGTCTTGCTCTCCCTCTCTGAGAACACTAAGCTTGATCTTCATATGTGATGGAACCAAAGTGACCGGAAACAGAGAGTGGCTAACGGGAAGGTCTGCATTCACAGGGAATCCATGCTAAGCCAGAATTTGGCACTGTGGGGCATACAGAGGTACAAGAGCCCCCTGGAAAATGTTCGGCTTTTCCTCGTCTGAAAGGTTCTCTGAATAATCAAAACTATTCCATTGGAGATATGATGCTTTTTATTTTCAGCACTGGTTAAACTACTTACACAAATTAAAGTATATGCATACCTATTATCAGACTCACATGAAAAAGCTTTCTTTACCTTTAAAGACAGTACCCTCTTCATGTAGCAACTACTACTTGTATGGACAGAGATATGAAGAGAAGAATAAGCAGACCAAAAAGACAACTGAGGGCAGGGCACGGTGGCTCACGCCTGTAATCCCAGCACTTTGGTAAGCCGAGGTGGGCAGATCACGAGATCAAGAGATCGAGACCATCCTGGCCAACATGGTGAAATCTTGTCTCTACTAAAATACAAAAAATACCCGGGTGTGGTGGCAGGCACCTGTAATCCTAGCCACTGGGGAGGCTGAAGGAGGGGAATAGCTTGAACCTGGGAGGCGGAGGTTGCAGTGAGCACCACTGCACTCCAGCCTGGCAACAGAGCAAGAGTTCATCTCAAAAAAAAAAAAAAAAAAAAACCTGAACAAAAGCATAGAACACCCCCACTTAATCCCAAGATCTCTTTCTTATTCCATTCTTCTTGGATCCCAGTTCAACACTATGAAAGTCAGTTAAGGGATCAGAAATCTTATAGAAAACAAGTATCTACTAAGTATCCTTTAAATAATTAAACACATCTGACTTGAACATTCAAAAGCCTTTGCTTCTCAAAGATAAGACATTCATTTTAGTATTCAAACCTTGTTTGGAAGTTAGCTCTGCTGCCTGAATCACAGAATGCCTCCTGCTTTGTAATTCTAAAGTGACATTACTCTTGGGCTTTAGTGACATGGTATAAACTGCTGGCATTTACAGAGTACTTAGCAGTGATACCAGTAAATCAAGACGACGTTTCAGCAACACTTAGGTTTTAAACCTCTACCTCACTAACCCTGTGTCCCAGCCATTAGTAATGTATAATTGAAATCTTAATTCTCACTGACTTAGGCTGAGTCAAGCCACTTCAGAAAACAATAATACTATCTGACACGCATGACCTTTTTGATTAAAATAACTTGTCACTTTTACAGAATGCCCCTTCCATATCTCATTAGCAGCTTCAGAGCCTCCAGTCTTCAAAAAGGATATTTATTTCAGGAGATGCCTAGAAAATGTGCTTTACTCTTGAAAGTGTTACTAGACTAATAAAGTATTTTATCTACATGTCATTATTAGCAAGAAGAATTCTGGCTTCTATAATGAAACATACAGAAAACAATAGCAATTATAAAAGCATCCCTAAGGTTAGAAAATGTCTATATGAAGATCAAATTCAAATATATTTCCAATTTATTAAGAGCTCTCTATATATGCAAATGTTCACAAACCAATTAAGCCAATCACTGTCTAACATCATAATTGTCTAAAATCATAATCAACCTGTATCATAATGTTGACTAACTAACAATTCTGTAGATATTTGCAGGAGATACTTGGATGGCATTTAATAAGAGAGAGAGAGAGAAAACAAGGTAGACACAAACAAGAGCTATATCCTCTACTCAGGTTTTATTGTCTTGTCCTCATTACCTATTCAAACGAGAGTGGAGCTCAGAAGGGTTTCAAGGAGACACAGAGAACTAAAACTTCATTCCTTAAAGCATCTTTTTGAATTAACTGAACTTTCTAAAAGGCATGGGGCAATTAGGACAATAACTTGATATGAAGTATAGATGAAGAACAAAACAATCCTGGGCAATGGGATTTTATTTTTTAATGATAGTTGTATTGGGTTCCAGTCAGGTGCTGGTCTTCTTAAATCGACACCAAATAAATGGCTACAGAGATACTTCTCTGGGATGCTGGATGGCATGAACTGCTGCATTTACAGGGGATTTGGGCCCTGACTTCGTTTAATGCCTAAAAGAACTAAAATTGTTCAAATTGCTCAGAATACTGGTGATGTCCAAGAACTCTTCAAACCAGTCCTGTAGTAGGGAAGATACATAGGCCAGAAATAAACAATGTTTGCGCATATCCTTATACCCATGCTGTGCACACCCACGACCCTATGAGAAGGAGCACAATCATGTAATAATGAATGTTACTGCCTTACTACCTACAAAATAAAATTTAAAATTATTGTTTTCTAATTCCAAGGTTTTCAATTGGCTTTAAAATATTTCTTTAAAAATTATATAAGCTATTTTAAGAGTTACACATTGCCCAGATCAAATCAGAATTGATTTCTGATTTGTCTTGGAAAACAAAAAAAAGATGAAGATATATATTTGTTTTATCTAAGGATATCTCTTTAGGAAGGGGTGCAGTTCAGATCATATTGAAACACTTGCTTAAATGCAATGATCTCCAAAACTACAGGATAATATCCTAATCAGTTGCATAAATCTGCTTTGTGATAAACTTTTAAAAAAGAAAAGTGTCATCTTTGATTAAGAAGGTAGTCAGTCCATAACTATTTAACCATGAAGCTAATCGGCCTGATAAATATTGAATTGTTGAATTTATTGACAATATACTTTGCCCTGTAGAAGCAAGTCAACTAGTTGAAAATAAGCCTTAATAACATATATGCGTGTGTCTAATATGTGTGTGTATGTTTACTCACCCATAAACACACACACAATTGTGAAATTTAGAAATTAAAACCAAATTTAAAAACCCTCTGTGTTACTTTATTCTTTTGTTTTTAATTAAGTTGTTCAACAATGCATTCATTTTTCTGGGAGACTACGAGAAAGAGAAGATGTACATTTCACACCGTGTATCAGCACAGGTGGTTAGGATTATCATTGACTATTCTGATGTATGAATTTGCACTGATACCATATTAATAATTTTTAACAGGCTATACTCTATTTATATTCTGCCCCAAAGTATGACATTTAATTGACAACTGCAGAGTGATTTAAAGTTGCAAATTTCCATGTCTTTATAGACTCATAATTCAATAGGGAAAGTGGTACACATAGTAGCAATAAGTTTAAATTATACTTTGATTACCTTTGAAAGACAAATTCTTTGTAGTCCACCAGTCCTCTGAGACTTCTCACTTCTTTTTATCTGAATGTAACATGAGAAAACTAACAGATTCCCATTGCAATTGGACAAGTAAATCTATGATTTTATTCAGTAAGCATTGAATGCAAACAAAATGCCTTAATTCCACAAAATTAAGCTTTTAAAATAAAGTGAAAATTTAGTAATGGAAAGGAGAGTTTCTTATAAAAGCTGAATTTTACTATTTAAAATTCTTGATACACACATTTTTGTATTTGTTCTTCATGCTCATCTAGCCTTGTATCTTCCTCCTCAATGAGACATGAGCTACACTCTATAAAAATTTCCCTACTACATGTTGTCCTTCTGTAAAATTTGAGGGTTTGTATGAATACATGCTTTCATCCACGAAAGTTAAGGTAAAAGGAGAACAAATGAATCAAGATAGAGAAATACAAGTGATGCAATTTTTATTCTATGCAAAGGATGTACAGTTTAAATTTAGGGAAAATATCTGCATAAGCCATTATTAGTTCTGTTCTGACTGCCCAAGAATGTCTGAAGTGCAAATATGTTTAGGACTATAGAAGCAAGGATCTCTGGCATTCAATAAATTAACTGCCAGAGAAAGGGCCCGGGATAAGACACAAGTAATTAATAAGGAAATTATTCTCACCTATAAGTTAGCATATTTTTCCTAAATGAGATATATCTCACAACTCTACTACTGAGTTACAGCCCTCCTCACAACAAGAGAATCATTTGATAATGTAAGCTTTACATTTTAATCAAATCTTCCTCATAAGCCTGAACTAAGTAGCTTTTTGCTTGTTTGTTTTTAAAGACAAGGTTTCACTCTGTTACTCAGACTGGAGTGCAGTGGCATGATCACAGCTCACTGCAGCCTCAAATTCCTGGGTTCAAGTGATCCTCTTGCCTCAGCTTCCCAAGTAGTTAGGCATACAGGCACACATCACCTTTTAAATTTTTAAATTACTAATAGAGAGCTTAGTATACTGATTTAAAGTCAATATTACTGTTAATGTTAAAATACTTTTATGAGACTGAGTGCAGTGACCCATGCCTGTAATCACAACACTTTGGGAGGCTGAGGCAGGAGGATAGCTTGACCGCAGGTGTTCAAGACCAGCCTGGGTAGCATAGTGAGACCCTGTCTCATTTTTCTTCCCTTTAAAAATGAATTATAATATTTCTTTCAAACCAAGTTTATTCAAAATTTGTTATCTCTTAGTAGTGGGTTATTTTATTTTACCTGTTTAATCTTAGAGAAAAAATAACTAAGGAATATTTCAATATTTCCCCTATTACATGAAATGGGTTGTTGGTAAGACAGGTTAATAACTTTATTTTCTCCTTCTATCTTTAAAGTTTTACTCTCCCTTCCCCTTAATAACCATACATATGCTAAAATGAGGAAATAAATGGATTCAGGTCCAGAATATTAATTCTTTAATGATGGATAGCTGCAGAGGTCAAGCACACTAACATTTCATTACTGTAGGCATTGCAAATGCTTTATCATCTCTCACCTTCTGCAGGACACATTCTCTGTGGAGTAAGACAAAATGTTAATAAGAGGGGTGCAGACAACAAACTTAGTCTTCTCTGAGTTCCAATAAAATTTTCTGTTAGAACTTAGAAAATAGAAGATAATGTCTTCCATAATATCAACTCCCTTTTGAGGGTCCCTCTTGACACGCTCTATCTCAGTTGCATAATTTTCCCTCTGTGTTAGCCGACCTTTGTATGGTAAGAACTTATTATTCTGAAAAGCACATTCTTCGATTCAATGGTCAACCTTTTGCCTGCACAAGCAGAACACTCTCAAACCAATGTGCCAATACAGTAGGCTCACATTTTGACATTGGTTTTTGTCTCTTGTTATTCACAGAATCTGATACTCCTTCCTATGTGCAGAGACTACAGTCTCCCTTGAAAGCTTCACGGTCTCTATCAAACACACTAAAAGGGGATGCTTAGAAGAACCGTGGTAATTTTTATTTTAACTGATACAATCATTTCTCCTTGAACATACATAGTTTAATTCTAAAGGAAAAAGAAACACGGCAGGAACTGATAAAGCCTGCTGTTATCCTAACTTCAAAGTTTCATCAAAAAGAAGATCCTATTTCTTGATTTCTCTAATCTTTAATGGAAAATATCCTTTCTAAAAGAATCAGAGTTTCACTAATTTTGGAAAGTATAATGGCACACACCTCAGGTGGCTATAGAGGGTACAAACTGTTTTTTGTGCATCCTGTAATGCTTCATAACCTACCTATTCAATTTCCTTTCTTTATTAGGATGTTCTCATTCTGATCTAATAACATTATCTATAGATGAATGAATAGGTATTACAGATTCATTTTCATCATTTATATGAAAGTACTTTTATTTTCACTTTTCTTTCTTCTTAAAATATAAAAGTTTCATGTCTTTGAGCCATTATATAAAAAATTCCAGAGGAATATTTTTCTTTCATAATCGATTATTAGGATAGTTCTCCTTCCATTAAATTTGTTTTATGTTGAGACAAATTCTCTATTCTAAATAGCTTTCCTTCATTTTTCAGAGCATGTATTTACCACAACATAGGGCTATATCAGAAAAGTACTATCCGTTAGTAATTCTTCAACTCTTTTTTGGCCCCAAATCTAACAGAATAACTGGATTCATATGTAAGGTGAAACAACTACACTATTTAGGTTGATGCAAAAGTAATTGCAGTTTTCGCCATTACTTTCAATGGCAAAACTACAATTATGTTTGCACCAACCTAAATAGTATTCCAGGAATGAAGACTATGAATATGGAGTTATGAATAGCAGGAAACTATGAGTCCTGCTAGGGTGATAAATCCTACTCTTTACCCTTGAATGTGAAGTCTAGGAATCTTCAACTGAAAACATCCATTGGTCAATGGGTAACCTTCTTTCTCTTCTATATGGACAGGCCAGGGCCTGCTCCAGACACAAGATGTAGGCTATAAAAGGTTCTATGCCTTTCCACCTCCCTTTGAGCTTCACTTTCCTCTCCTGGTATCTTTCCCCATTTCTTTTCCTCACTAAATTCACTTCATAGCTCCAAATCCTACCCTAGCTCTCATTCTTTTAGGAATATTTTCTTTAACTTGCTGGCTCTAACTGTCGATAATAAGCTGTTAGCTTTCAGGGACATGTATAGTTTAACTAACCTGCAAGCCAAGACAGAAAAAAAAAAAAAATTCTAATGGTGACATTAGACTTTCATGGTTTCCAGCAGGAATGATATATTGGGGAGAGAACAGCCCTCTGCCCCGCACTACAGCACAGAGAAGACTGCTTAGAGATGAAACCCAAATTTTCCTGGGTCACTGTTTAAGCGTTAGGTTTTTCATCAGCCAATATTTGTTTTGGCAGCTGGAACAAAGAAAATTTGGCAGCAAATATTAAAGTTACAAAATATACTACTGTTTAATTTTGATAGTATTAAGTCTCTGGTTTCTTTGATAATATTAATTTTATGGATATGGAGTTTTTACTATTTATCAGGCACTATTCTAACCACAGTATGTCTATTCCAGCATACATGCAGACCTCACAACAACTTTGTATTTATCTACCATTGACCAAAATCTCCAATCCTATCATCTCCAGAGGAGGAAGTCATTATTTATTTATTTATTCCTAGAAGTCAAAGAATAAATAAGTAGAACTAAATGGTATGGTCAGTATTAGAGGCTTATGAAAATGTTTGTTGGTTTTAAAACTGATGGCTATTTTTGAATAGTAACAAAGTTTTACCAACATTACTGAGGCAAGGGGTCTTTCTCCAAGCTAACATCAGGCTTTTATATTTTATAGAGCTTTTCATACAATATCCCAAGAGGCTCACTGTTTAATTATAAGGTTTTCTTTCAATCGTTCAATATATCCATGTTTCAGACCCTGGAACAAGTGGCAGTTCCTCAGTTACTCAGATTTTAAACCTTAGTTCCTATCTCCAGTTTTCACAGTAAATTAAGATCTTTTTTATTTTGCATTTAATCTTCCATTACGCTATCTGTCTCAGAAATCTCTCAAGTTCTGTGATGACCTAAAATCAAAAACATACTAAAAATCCAGTTTGATCAAATCTAGATAATAATGTACAGCTGACCCTTGAACAATACGGAGGTTATGGGTGCCAACCCCTGACGCAGTAACTTTTGGCTTTCCAAAAACTTAACTACTAATAGCCTACTGTTGACTGGAAGTCATACTGATAACATAAACCTTTGATTAACACATATTCTGTGTATGCTATGTATTATGTACTGTATTCTTACCACAAAGTAAGCTAGAGAAAACAATGTTATTAAGAGAAGCATAAGAAAGATAAAATATATTTACTATTCATTAAGTGGAAATGGAATCATCTCTTCATCCTTGTGATCTTCATGTTGAATGGCTGGGGAAGGGGAAAGCTTGGTCTTACTGTTTCAGGGGTGGCAGAGGCAGAAGAAATCTAAGCATAAGTAAACTTGTGCGGTTCAAACCCATCTTGTTCAAAGGCCAATTGTATTTTACTTGTCCAGACTCTTGCAGAATATGAAACTTTAAAAGCCTTTTTTTTTAACATTTTAAAGAATTTTTCAAAATATATTAACTTTCAACCATATTAATATTTATAAACAAGAGCCAAACATTCAAATGGAAACGCACGTTATCGGTCTGAGTGCTTGCTAGATTTCACCAACCAAGAGCAGAAGACAGCTGATAAGAAAATCCCCCAAACCTTCCCCACTTCAGCCAATGTTGTATATCCAACGGCTGTGTAACACAGACATGATGGGGGCAACAAGCTTTCCTAAGGGAGATACCTTTACCATTATTCGTCCAGGAATATCAGCTCAAGATATTAGATGTGTAGGAATCAAACCATAGGTTTCCATCCAAACTGACACAAAGAGATTGACTACAAAGCAGAGAATGTATGCATCTTGTCTGGATGGGAGTGCTACGATAAACAGGAGTGTGTGTGCAAAAAGAAAAAACAAACCCCTTGAAGCACATACAAACCCATATTAAAATACAAGGCAGTTATAATTATTATATTAATATATTTTATATAATATATAATTAAAATTATTTGTAGCAAGTGTTACTTGTGAAAGACATTTGACTTTTATATTTTTTCTAGGTTAAATGGTGCCTTGGAAGGGAAACCTAATCTGGTTGAAAGAGGATTAATGCTACTCTCACCTGGCCCTGGGTACTCTCTGATCCTGAGACATTTTGCTTCATGGGCTTCCTTATATGGTAAGCGTGTACTTACTAACTCTGTCCCCCAGTCAGAATATCATTTTCATTAGCACTAGAACTTTTGCTTGACTTATGCCCTATTTCCAAGGCTGACAGCATATAGTAAGCTTTCAATAAATATAAATGAAATAAATGAACAATTTTGATGCTTTACAGGACCACCACAATTTATGACTTAAATTGCAAAGATTGTTTTAAAGCATGCCTAATTACTAAATAGCTAATATTCTTAAAAAATAAATATTTCCCTTTTTTTTTTTTTTTTTTTTTTGGAAACAGTCTGGCTTCATCGGCCAGGCTGGAGTGCAATAGTGCGATCTCAGCTCACTGCAACTTCCGCCTCCCGGGTTCAAGCAATTCTCCTGCCTCAGCCTTCCAAGTAGCTGGGATTACAGGCACGCACCACCAAGACTGGCTAACTTTTTCTATTTTTTTTAGTAGAAACAGGGTTTCACCGTATTGCCTAGGCTGGTCTTGAACTCCTGAGCTCAGGACTCCCAAAGTGCTAGGATTACAGGCATGAGCCACCACACCCAGCCAAAAGATAAATATTTCTAAAGAACAATGAAAAAATAAATGCAAAAATCCTCATCATTCAAATCAGAAAGCTAAAGTTCAAAGTGAGTAAGTTCAGAACCAAAGTCAAAGGCTGATACTGGGGCTTCTTCCTCATTCAGTACTATTTCCCATGATAAATTATGTCTCTATTTCTTAGGCTTTCGTGGCAATTAGAATCCCATCTGTGTTTTCATTTTATGCTCCTTTAAATTTATTTTCAGTGATAGAACTAAATTTAAACTCTTACTATTTCTTCTAGTTGTTTTTCTTACCAATCAAACTCTCATATACATACCAGCCTTACATTTGATTTTGTGATGAGAGTGAAACTTTGTAAAATAAAATTGAAGTTCTTTTTGTTCCTCTTCCTTATTCTATTACCCTCTTCTTCCACAAAGAAGGCAACTAGACTGAATTTGATGTGTATCTTCCAGTTTATGTTTTTAAACATTTATACATATATATATATATATCTCCATTTAATCAGTATTTTGTGTGTTTTAATGACATGAGTAATATAATATTGTACAATTCTGCTCTTTTATTTTATATCTTGTTTTTAAAATTATTTATTTGATACATACATCTAGTTCATGCATTTGTCCTGAGACATAGTATGTTATTCTTTGATGGAATTATTCATTTTACTTATATATCCACTGTAAGTGAATGTCTTCTTTCAATTTACTTATTTTGGCCAATTCATTTTATCTACTAGTTATTTTTGTGGCAGACACGGCTGGTTGGGTAACCCAGAGAACATTCCAAATCCCTTTTCCTGTCTCCCAGCTCCAGGACAGAGGCTGGGAAAGTAAAATCCTTCCTTTTTTAACTCTGTCCTAGGGGAAGCTAAGTGACATCAAGGCATTGCCTATCTAGACACTGGCAACTGTATCCAGAGTGGATTCTGTTAAAGCTTTTGCTTTCCTGATACACGTGTTAGAGGTCCCTGTGCACCTCTCTTCTCATTCCTTTTGAATATGGGCATGCTATGTGAAGCTCTGGAAGGCATCTTGAAACCATGAGAGAAAAACAAAAAAGTCTTACTTCAGAGATTCCGGCTCCGGCATTACTGAGCTAGGGCAACAGTTCCATCATTTAGGTCTACATAAATGTGTTCCAGTCTTCTTGGTGAGAAAAATCAACCTCTATCATCAGCAGAGGTGGATTTATTTTTCAGTTGGATGCATTGTTAAACCATAGCCATCTCTTCACAATCATGTTTATTTCCATTTCCGCTTTACTTCACTTCAACAGACCTTTTTAACTCCATCCTTCTTCCTTATAAAAAGATATGTTTTACTTCACATCATTTCATACCATAATGAGCAAAATTCCCATCACGCATTAATACTTAAGGCGAGGGAGAAGCAGGGGTGTTTGCCATTTTGTAATACAGTGGTAGTCAGGGCGAGTTGCACTAGAAAGTGAGCAAAAACCTGAAGACGGCTGATAGTTTTAAGAGCCGTATCTCATTTTATCTCAGGAGATACTGAGATAGGGTTAAAATTATTTCTTAGTGGCGGGACCTACACCTCCAGGTAAAGGCAATATATATTCAAATAACATTTAGTCAGAACTATAAAGTGGGGGCGGTGAGCTGGGGGGAAGGAGGAAACTACCAAAGAGTAGAAATGGAGCTCTCCTCACAGAGCTCATGGCCCAGGGGAGGCAGTCCAGGCCACCCCAGCACAGCTCCACACTTTGAAAATGAATGAGAAAGATCCTGTGTGACTCTGAGGAGGGTGAAGGCTCAGGTCTGCCTGGGACAACCACTGACGGCTTTATTACACATTTAACCCTTGAGTTAACAATTAATGGTGAGCAGAAATATGTGAGGCTAACAGGGGCATTCCAGAGAGAAAGAATGGCAGAAGCGGACTAGAATACCCACATAGCTTCAGGCAATGATAGAAGTTTATTATGAAAGGAGCCACACTGTGAGCCATAGAGGGGCAGGAGATGCCAGCTGTGCTGATGACTAGGACACAGCTTAAAGGAAGCTAGGATCCCACTGTACAGGCACAAATAAATGAAGAATCTCAGAGACTTAGAAAATCACTACATGGCCCAAGAAAGTGTTTTGAAGTGAGCTCAGATGATACAAACATTAAATGTATATATTTAATCTCTTCAGATACAGAGCAACATGTTTAATTTCGAAAGGACTGAACGGATATTCCCACTTTTACTGCTTCAAACGTTTGTTTAATTGTTTTTAAATTATCCTCTTCAGCCCCAAGATGGAATCATCTGGAACACTCTAAGTAATAGCACCCCTGGCTCCTATTTTGGACATGTGATTAATTGAAGGGCATGAGCCAGAAAAGCCATCCCCCTGGCCCATCCCTTTCTCTTTGCACTCACAGTGCAAGTGCTCCATTTCCTGTTTCCAGCCCTCCGCTGCTTTTCTTTTCCCTCTGCCTCACAGTGATTATACTGAGAACACATTTGAAAGCAAAAAGTTGGGCGAGAATTCCAACAGGTGTAATTAATGTCAAGTGCTCCTGCAAGTGGCTGCGCTTTCCAGCTGCCTTCTCCACCTGCTGCCTTCTGTGGCTGCTTTCTTAATGCCGTGTCCATCTGTTAGAAATATGCATCCAGAACTCATCATTTGACATCCTGAGAGGCACCTGAACCCTCTTCTCCTTAAGTGAGCCCTTAGAGCGTCACTTTATAGGCACAATTAGTTAAGTGTTGAGATACCATGGAGAGTGAGCACACTGGCTCCTCAGGGCTCCTTTAACACCTTAAGGGAGTTCGTACATAATCAAAGTGGAGGAACAAAGAAGGAGAAAAGAACCCTCACTATATACTTAAAAGTAGAAAGCATAAGAACCAATACTTTCTTCAAATGTATACTATATGTAGTGTGAGTATGTGTATATATACACACATTCCCCTCCTTTTTTTCACATAATGTGTCAGTTCACATTGGGTGATGTTACATTGGCTTTGTTGCACTTCTGTGCTCTATACCAACCTTCAGTTGGGGATGGAAAACCACAGGGAAGATTCTTGTAGCACCATTTCTGGCCCAGTGTACGTCAAATACGATGAGAACATGAAAAGCTGCAATTACTGATAGGATAAGATAACAAACAATAGAGAGTAGCAGAGTCAAAAGGGAGGCAAGTTGTGAGTCTAACTACAGAAATGGTGCTTGGCCCAGTGCTCAGCACATTACTAACTGGCTTCCCAGTTAACTTGGCTAGGTGCCATGAAGAAAAGAATCAGGGAAACCAATTATATTGATGACTGATGATAACTGAATGTGTTTTATCCCCTGGAGACTATTTGCAATTTCAAAGAAAAGTCTCAGAGTCTCAATGACTTAAAACATACACATGTGCACACCCACTCCCATATATGTATTTCTGATAGAGTCTATTAAGACCAGGAAGATAAGGCAGGTATTTGAGGAAATTACAAGGAAGGTGCCCGGTGCTTCTAGAAACATAGCGAAAGTGTTGTCTATTCCAGTTACACTTAAAGAGCAGTCCTGTGTTTAGTTATCTTCGGGGTCTAATGAAGGGGACCGTAAGTATAGATATCTCTAAATTAATCATTTCTGAAACCCTAGGAGGTTGTTTTAATCTTTAGGACTCGGGGGATTTTTATAATGTTTATGTTAACTATGTCCTTAATAGTTTCATAGTTAAAGCATAAAATAGCAATACTACTTTAGATTGGAAAAGTCATGAGAACTGAAACCATGTCTGTGATTTTCAGTGAGGTATTTCTAACACCCAGCACTTGGCATCTGATGGGTGAACAACATTTGTTAAGTGAAAAACAGCCTGCAGTAGTAGTAGTATGCAGTAGACATAATATCAGCATTTAAAGATGATAATCTTGAGCTCAGAGTTATACGACTTGCTCAACTTTGGTGTTTTTGCTACACCAGCAAATGAATTGTGTCATCTTGCTTCTTTGACATCACTGATTTTTCCTACCATTTCTTCTTAACAAAATCCACCATTTGTAAACTCTTTTACTTGGCAAGTTTAGTCTCAGCTTCAATCTAATTTTTAAAGCTATTGAGCACAAAGTATATCTCTGCATTGTGATGGATTACAAAGATAATCCCCTGCCTTGGTAAAGCATGTAATACATATACATAGCAAAATCCTATAAAAAGGTGTCTCTGCAGTAAAGCAAATTAGGGCGATAAATAATTGGCAGTTGGCTCCTATGTGCTGCCTAGACTCCTTCCTCAAACTAGTGGAGGAAGGACATGATTAGAATTAAAGCTCTTATCTTCTGGGGATGATTGAGTAAATGCGGGAGGGAAGGGGAGGGCTGACAGAAGAAGGCAAGCAACTGAGTTTTAGAAAATGGGAAAGCAGAAGAGTATCCCTGCATTCCTAAACTTCTCTCAGCCAGTATTCCCTGGATCCAGCTGACAAAAGAGGAATCATGAAAGAGAAGATTTCTGAAATTGCTACCATTGTCCTAGAAGTTCCAGCCAAAAACAGCAGGCAGAATCATCCCCACTGAAGTTTAAGTTTTTATGGACCCTGTCTGTGGGTGTCACCAAACTATAGCCAAGATTCAGAAGGGTTGATTTGAGCAGCCAGCCTTTCCTTGGGAACGACAGGCCAGCTAGCTACACAGACGTGCCTACTCTTATTTTATCAGCCTCCGAATAATGTGTGCTAACATTTTAAGCATTTAAAAATGTTTTGAGTCCCTCTAATTAATTACACTGGGTTTTATTGTGTGCCAGTAATACAAGACAGAATTTAAGAACAGATTCAATAAGAGATGCCAAAACAAATTAATGTGTGAATTCAAAGGAGGAAGGGATCCCACCTGATTGGAAAAAAGAGGAAATGAATCGTGGATAAAATGGCATTTGAAATCTGCCTCGAAAGCTATAGTATTCTGATAGGGAGAAGGGGATAATTCCACCTACAGGCAACAGAATAAACAAAAGGACCAAAGTGGCTATTGTGCAGGGTTGTGGAAATAAAGCAGTAATCTAGTTTGGTTAGATCGCAGGATATGAGTAGGGGAATCAAGCATATGTGGGTTTAAAGGAATGAATACAGATCACAGTGTCTTAACCATTCTAATAAGGACTATGAGCATAATGTTGACAGCACTGAGAGGCAACAGCAGTTTTTGACCATAGAGAGAGGGGGATTAATATGATAGGATAAATGTGATGATTCCTAAGCCTAAATTTCCCATTCTAATCCCTTAATCAAACTTGATCTCTAAATGCTCTAAGAACATTTCTAATCTTGCATTTCACCAAAAATTACTGGCAAATAAATTGTCTCTATTTTTTAATAAGTAAATCTGAGTTACCAGAGTCCGGCTTTGATTTCTGGCATCTCTGGTTATCTGTAGACTCTCCTAGATTCCACAACTACAGGGCTAACAAGGATGGGCATGGGTAGGATCTCCCATCAGAAAATTTCAGTGCCAGGGGATAGATGGATGTCTCAAAAAAAAGAGCACTCATGCTATGAAGACATTCTGAACACTGAATGAAGTGGAAGCTAAAGACACAGACATTCTGTGTAAAAGAAAGGTTGATGGCAGAAAACAGGGATCTCATAAAATAAATAATAAAATACAGGAACAATGGTTACCTGGGCAATCAATTTAAGCAAGGGCTTAAATAGGGCAAAACAGGACTTAAAGAGGGCAAAAAGGAAACTGGTGATAGGTACAAGGTGAGAACATGAGCAAAAAAAACAAGAGCCCAGATGATGGAACCAGGAAACATACTTAGCTCGAATCATGAGGTAAGAAAATGGATTCAAGGCCAATTTAGCTTTGAACATGGGCTGGCTTCTTCCAGGAACAGGAGTGGAGCTGAGCTTCCAGATGGGGTTAGGAAGACCAGATAGATGCTTGATGAATGTGGGTACAGGAAAGTGGCTGGGCAACACTCCAAAACCGTTTGACATTTTCTCTTAAAAATTATTTTTCAAACCTTTAATAATTTTTAGAACTCTTACATATGCCCTTTCTATATCCCCAAGTGCTTTCTATAGGAAAATGAGGAAATAATACGATATAGAAATGAGA
Organism: Piliocolobus tephrosceles; assembly: GCF_002776525.5. NCBI lineage: Eukaryota > Metazoa > Chordata > Mammalia > Primates > Cercopithecidae > Piliocolobus > Piliocolobus tephrosceles. The sequence goes on along the minus strand of NC_045438.1, from coordinate 22,819,888 downwards.
TGATATAGAGATGAGAAGGAGCTTATGTTTGCATAGCAGAGACCACTTTTAAGGGAAGTTTTTATATACCTGATCCAGATGACTAGGATTTACATTGAAGCCATCAGAGGCCATTTATACAGCCTTATAAAGCAATTCAACGTGCTGACACTGGCAATTGATACTAATTAAATTTAATGAAACTAGAGGAAGTTCAGGCAAAGGCAACACAGAAATCAGTGGATGAACAGGGAACTATATAAGAAAAATGAAATGCTGACTTATTTACCAAATTATAAACTACTGAAACAAAGAAGGTAAAAGTTGTAGGGAGAGACAGTCTTGAAATAAATAAAGAAAACAAAATTGATGTATGTAATTTCTACTTCACACCACAATGCATTCCTGGAAATCACACCATAAAACAGCTTGTATTTTCCCCTAGGAGTAATTTTGTAATTGGATGTTGTGTTCCTGAACAAGGATTCATTTTTCAAATAAATTATAGATACGATCAACAATATGCTATAAAGGCAAAGACAGAACAATGTTAGGCCTTTATAATAATTTAAAATATCATCATTATACTACTAGTCCTATAAAATTGGCATACATGAACAGTGCATGTTGATTATACAGGGACTGAAATGCACCATAAATTGTAGAGACCACACATAATATTACAACTTTGCTGCCTCATAAATTTGACCTGTCTAAAAATGAACATGCTAGCTATAATAAATATTATTTAAACATTTAATTAACAATATTGAATATGTTCTCAGAATTCAGATGGATTGTTTTGGAAAGATAGTATTTGAACTTAAAACTGGCATGCTGCAAGTCTCTTTGAATATCTGCTTTCTTTTATACTTTCTGTTCATATTTATGTTTGATATACACAACGTTTACTATGTTGCAAGTTCTAACTATTGCATAAGTGTTAATGTATTTAATCTTCATAACAATATCATAATATTGGTACAATTTTTATGTTCATTTTATAATTGAGAGATGTTAGGCAACTTGCCTAAGGTCACACAGTTATAGCCAGAATTCAAAAACAGGATCCACACTACTACACTACGTCAACTCTCTGGACAATTGCTTTTTCTCTCAAAACTTCCCTGTAACAGGGGAAGCATTCAATGGTGTTTGAGCTGTGTCCAGAGGTGGAATCATCACTCATTTAAGAAAGACACTTTAATTTTTCTTGTGAGGCTATGAAGGGAAGAGTTTTACCTTTTGTTCTCTAGTTCACCTTTTCTCTCTTTTATTTTGTCAGTCCAAAAACATTAAAAATTGCCTAGAAAATAATATTGAGTCACAAAAAGGCAGCCTGAAGAATGGGTCTAGCAATCTGCTCAGTCTGCTATGCAAATCCTAGGCCCTGATGAGGATAGTGCTACATAAGGTGACTATATGAGTTTCGACGCTTCCACAACATTAGCCAAATTATTAGTTTTTCTCATCTTGTACAACTCTTGTACACTGTCTTCCTGAATGAAGTCAGGACCACCCACTGCCACAAGCTTTAACCACCAATAATTAAATAACAGTGAGCTGACCTAATGTCAGGTTCTTACCGAGGTCCAAGGGGAATTGGAGGGCGAGTGGCAGGTGGCTGGAAAACACTTGAGGAATTACAGACAGTTTCGACATGCCTTTACGCTCTCTCTGGGCAGGAGTAAGCCTAGGCACAAGCTGTATGTGCGGTGTTAGCAGGGTAATTATAACTTTTAACAAGCAATAGTGGCTCTGAGCCAAGCATAAGCTCACGTGGATAATCACCTAATGTGCCTCACGTGGCGTGGTTACATAATGTGTGGGGTTGTGCACTTGTGCTCCAAATCCGCTGAGTTATGCTGCATTGGAAGGCCGCCTTAGCCTACTCGGGACTAAAGTACAGCCATTTTCCTTACACCTGCGTAAAGAAAAATGAAATTTGGTGACTTGCCAGCCAGTAATGAAGGAGATGAGTGAAGAAATGAGAAAGAGTAAAAGTAGAAATTCCTCAACGTTATGCACAAAGTCTTAGAACTTGTAACTCAAAGAGGCATCAACAATTGAAAATATGAATAGGGTTATAAAGAACTCAGGAAAAAAAAGTCATTGATTCTTAAACAGCTCTGCAAGCAGACAAGGAAGTAGAATCGTGTCCATCTTTGAAATGATGACAGTCCAATGTGCCCTTCCAAAATTCACTAATGCCTCCATTTGAGAATCTTCTTCAGACACTAATTCTATATTGTGGATGACTGGTGGGACTCCATATGAAATATGCCATTAGACCAATGTATGTTTCAAAATGCCCAAATGTAAAACCTAGGATTCTTCCAGAGTATATAGGATTTGAAAATACATGCGACATTTTTGTTTGGTATAATACTGTTATAGGTTTTCATTTGGAGAAATAAATGTTTATTTTCCAGTTTTCTTAAGATTAATTTTAAGATGGTATGATGGCATATAAAATGATTTCATCTTAAAAAAAATTAACATCCAGTATAAAAAAGTGACAAAATAACAAGATGAACATCTAAACTATTTGATGAAGATAACAAAATAGTTTTCTCTTTTTAATTACCTTTTCCTGTCTCTAAAGCAGTAATTTCAATAAAGACCCTACTGTCATGTTCCCACTATGTTATAAATTTATCTCTGATATTTCCACTGTTATAATTTGATCTCTGATTATATAGTCTTAATATTCAAATCTGTAGTCACCAAAAGTTTGTGAGTAACGGTGCTCAAATCAACATTAACAACATAAGAAGTTACAGAAAGGGGTAAAGGATTCAGTGTCGGATGTTAAAAATGTGCCCTACTCTATTATCAAAAAGAGAAAATAGATTATATCATTTCACAAATGCAAAGTAGCAGTGGTCATTTTCGGTTCAACCCATTATCTCTCCAATACAACCTTAGCCACAAAAATTAAATGGTTTTCACAGGCACCTAGTATTATGAATATTCTGGCAAGTAAATATAACCCAAGCACTGACACAATAAGAACTCTATTAGGGATTTGTATCTGCATGTGCCTACAGACATAAAATGTTCAAAAAGGGGAGTAGACTAGAACAGAAACTGCATTATGCTGAAAAATACCAATAATAATATGCTGGCAATTGTGCTTTGATTGTTCACATTTCTTCTAAAGTGTTTTTCTAGCCCATGAACACGTGAACTTTGAACAAGTTTGATAACAGCTGCAAAAGTATTTAATGAATCAGGAATAATAGTAGTATACAGCAAGAAAGGCTTTATGTACAGTTTTAGGACTTATTTTTTGTTGTTGCAGAAAATGAGACACAGGAGAGAACTCAATGCATTTATGGCACTGTGTTTTTGTGTTTTTTTTTTTTTTTTCTGCTTTGTCTTCTTTACTAGAATGTCACTTCCAGATTTATGGTTGCCAACCTGCAATTCTAGTCACTGAGAGCAACAGTTACAATTGCAGACTACAGAATTGAACAAGAGGAAAGACACACATAGGCATCTCCTGCTTTGCATCTGTCACAGCAGTTGCCTTTAATACCAGAGCAGTATTCTTCTGGAAAAGAAGAGTCTACTCATATATATTTTTCAATTTTGAAACATGAACCAGAATGGAAGACATATTTCCTTCTGCCCTGACTCCAGAAGACCTTGCATTGTTGCCTAGGCTGATAATCCCCCCCAAAAAGTAACAAGTGCAATTGTACCCTCCACCTCCTTACTCTACACCATGTATCAGAGGTCCATCATTACATTCTCATTCATATAGGAAGAGAGTGTCATGTTCATACAGAAAGAGGGTCTACACCTAATATGGACCCTCTACGACATACAAACATTTGCCTTGCAAGGCTGGGGTCCTGCTTCCACCTAATAAATACACATGTTAGTGCCTGTGCCTCAAGCAGAGGGGCAAGACTATGGCACATAAAGAGATGGGAGTGGGGAGGTAAAGAGCTATTGAAAAGCCCCTCTTAGGAGGGCCACAGAGTTGAAACCATGTGAAGACTTTCCTTCAAGAATGGCTCAAGGAGTTCTACACCTGAGGCAGAGCCGCTATGTGTCTTTGACAGATCCAGCTGAGAGCACATGGAAAAAGAATCTCTCTGGATGGAAACTCAGAGCTTCAAAGCCTGCCTGGTGGTGTAGACATTGAGTACATCATGGAGAGAATATACAGAATATCTGGAGAGGAGAAGAGGTCCCTCCAAAAAGCAAGTGATGATGACAGCAAGGGCTTACTGGGCACAAATGCAGTGGAGGAAATGTGGAGATGGATGCCCATTAGCATTTAAACAGAGACTGCAACCTGATGGCCATTAGTCAGTCACAGCTTACAGGTGTCTTTAATTTGAACACCATGCTGCACAGTGTTGGCCGGCAATTTTTTTTTTTTAGAAAGTAGAACTAGATGCCAATATTAAATATATTATTTTTACACAATATTTTCAGCTTTATTTTAACAGTTATACAAACTTGCATCACAGCAAACCCACATGACAAATCAGCTTGAGCTTCCGGTGTTTACCTCTCTAGATAGGCACAAGTTCTCAGTTCCTAAATTCCCACAACTTTCAAGTGTGAATTGTGTTTTACACACACACACACACACACACACACACACACACATATATATATATTTATATATGTATGTACATATGAGAGAGGAAAAGATCATGAGACATATGTCTTCTAGGGAAAAAAAATTCTCATTTCCCTAACCATTGTAGTCATTTGAATCCTGAGTTAGACAATGAGTTAGGAAGTATTTTCATAGAGTTTCAATTAATATATTTTTGCTCTATGCATGATGCTAACAGGTTGAAGAAACACCAAACCCAATTTGAGCTGGAGAATCCATTTCTTCATTTCAAAAGGGTTTGAATATACCCCTTTGGCAATCACAATGGAAACTGAAGAAGTATTATGTTCAAGGACACATAAAGAATTGTTTTTACAACAACCACTGTCCAAAAATAAACATTGTTAAGCAAGTACAGTGGTTGCCAGTGTTAAATCTATGTTTCTCACTTCTTTCTTACCTAGTTGCCTGAAGGGCTCCTGAAAGACTAGGCCACCACAATGCAGGAAGCCATGGGCTACTGGCCCACTGCCTTCTGATCCATTGTGTGCTACAGGACAAAGAACTCCACATGGTTCCATGATATTAAAGAGGCATTTGTAGAGACAGATTCACTCCTTAGGCCACAGCAGACTCAGCACCTTGCAACTTCAGTGGATTAAATGGTTCCAAAGGGAGAATACTATCCTCTAATTCTTCTGCCAAGTAGACACCTGGCAAAACCTGGCTCATTTTCTAGACCCATAGACCTACCATATATATATAAACTCCCTCTCACAAATTCTCCTTTCCTCTATCATCTTCTCCTCCCAGTCCTTAGCTGCCAAATACTCACACTGATAATCTGAATAAATTACCCACTTAGAGGTGAAAGTTTCCCTGGGATTGGTTTCAAAGAAAATGCCTCAATAATGTAAGCTACCAATGGCCTATAATTGCCAAGGAAACTATTAGCCATTTGGAATTTGTTTTGTCATTTTTAACAGTAACATTTTCTTTTCTTCCTGGTCTATAAAGAATATGCATTAATTCTTTCACTCATCTATTAAACAAATGTTTATTGGTGCACTGATTATTGTTGTAAACTCTGAGGTTGCGTTAGCGATTCAGCCTAGCCCCCACCCGCCTTTCAAGAATCTTATATCAAGACAAATACATAGATGAGGAAATATGTAATAGCCCATGGTAAGTGCTTGCTATTATGGTCTGAGTGTTTGTGTCCCTCCAAAATTCATATGTTGAAATCTAATTCCCAATGTGCAAGTAATAAAAGGTGGGGCCTCTGGAGGTGACAAGTCATGAGGCCAGAGCCCTCATGAATGAGACTAGTGTCTTTATAAAAGAGGTTTGAGGGAATTTGTTTGCCCCTTTGCCAGTCCACCATGTGAGGACGTATGAATCCAAAATTCAGGGAGACTCAAACATTAACTACTCCATAAAGGCACGGGTGGCCAGGGCGTAACAGATGCCTCCATGTGCACAGAGGTGATGGAGCAGACACTGCTGGCCCTGGGACATCCTGACTCACAGGTGCCTTCATGGGGATAAGGATGATGCATAGGACAGTATATGGTTTCCGATTTGGTAAACCTGTTTCTTTTTCTGATGATTTCCGATGATTTGCAAATTTTTTTTTTCCTTCAAAAATTCTCTTTCGGATATACCTAATGTAAATGACGAGTTAATGGGTGCAGCACACCAACATGGCACATGTATACATATGTGACAAACCTGCATATTGTGCACATGTACCCTAGAAGTTGAAGTATAATAAAAAAAAAAAAAATTCTCTTTCAGCTTCCAAAGTCACACGTACAGAAGAACTCAAAAGGACCTAAAGATACCTTCCTACACTGGTCAGTGTCCTAGCTTTTGGAGGGCAGAGACCCTACAACCTCTCTTCTTTCTGCCTTTTCAGGGCCAGAGCTTGGGCAGACAATAGAGATGATTAACAGAAGACACACTAGCTGTAAATATGCCTTCTCCCCCTAAAATTATTACCAGTATCATAATGTAATTAATAATATTATCTTTATATTTTCCTTCCATAAAACATAGTCAATCTAAGCTAACCAGAAGAGCAGCATGCCCACATTAAATATTTTGATTGACCAGAATTTCAGTAAAAAGTATCATGTAATAAAAACACTAAGGCTTAATGTAAAAAAGAAATTTAATTTTTCAAATTGTATTTTAACCTCTTTTTTATCCTCCTATTAATTACTTTAAGAAATAAAGATTTTTTGAGTAATACATTAATTTAAAAAGGCATAATAAAGACACAACTCTTCTAGGAATAAATTACAGCAGAAAATAGATCATTCCATTCCTATTGTGTAAAACAAGCCAGTGCTGGATGAATATACTTGTAAACATCTAAATTGAAAACAAAAATTGTGTTAGGAAAATAAGAGCTGATGGTCGAGTTGAAGAACCTTGAAAATAATTAGGTATATAATCATTTCTTACAAGTAAACACTTTTTCAAAATTAATTTGTTTGATCTAGATCTGTTAACAGTAATTGAAAATACCCTATTTATTGAAAAATCTAGACATACACTATTTAATTGCATTCATGTATTCAATGAGTATATTTTATTTAATTCCTATGATGTAACTAGTGCTGTGCTAGACGCTGATGATACAAAAATAAAGACCTAGACATCTGCTAAAGAAGTCACTTTAGTGTGACCATTTTTGAAAAGACAAAGAAGAGGTGGTGATTCAGTATAATGATGATTTATTTATTTTTAAGTTAAGTATAAGTGAGGTGTTTCAAATAACAATATTTTTCTATAGGCTGAAAATTTTTTTGTACACTATACTATGCTTTCATAGTCTAATTTGACCCCAATTTATATGCATAAAAAATGATTGATTTTTATGATGAGAATACATGGACACATAGAGGGGGATAACAGATACTGGGATCTACCAGAAGGTGGATGATGGAGAAGATCAGGAGAAATAACTAATGGGTACTAGGCTTAACGTCTGAGGGATGAACTAGTCTGTACCATAAATCCCCATGACAAGAGTTTACCTTTATAACAAATCTGCACATGTACTCCTGAACTTAAAAGTTAAAAAATAATAATAATAATTGATTTTATACAGAGACATGGCAATAGAATCACAGAAGTCTTTAACTGAATTTACTTTTATTCTCTTTGCACTGATTCACAGAGAGGCTAGCTTGATCTCTTGCAACAAATGCTATATCATCTCTGAGGTGTAGCCTATTCTTTCTCCTAATGCAATTTATAACTTGGATGGAACCATTACTCCCAGGAAATTCGGAGAATCTCATGACTCAGAACTGGAATGAAGACACAGCAATGGAGGGGATATCCCCAAATACTCACCTGTTCTATTCATCTGCTCAGGCTGCCATAACAAAATACCGCAGACGGGGTGGCTTAAATGAAGAAATTAATTTTTCCAAAGTTGCAGAGTTTGGAAGCCCAAGGTCAAGGTGCCAGCAGGGTTGGTTGCCAGTGAGACCTCCTTCCTCAGCCTGCAGAGGGGACCTACTTGCTACTCCTTACACGGCCATTCCTCTATGTGTGCACAGGTAGAGAGAGTGTGCTCTGGTGTTTCTTCCTTCTCTTATAAGGACTCTAGTCCTATTGGGTTAGGGTCCCATGCTTATGACCTTATTTAATCTTAATTACATTTCTAAGGTTCTATTTCCAAATACAGTCACATTGGAAGTTGGGGCTTCTACATATGAATTTTCAGGCATACAATTCAGTCCATAATGCAGATCTTTCAGAACAGATGTTATTATTCATGAAATGAGAAATAGATACTGGTTTTTCTTTTCTCCTTCCTTTTTTTCTTCTATTCTCCCAAGTCAAGCATCCATGTATTTTTTAAATAATGCATCCAGCATTTTACATGTAATTACATAAGGTTTAAGAATGAAATACTGCTTTTAAATATTAATGTTTAAATGTAGCTGGGCATGGTAGCTCAGATTCTCCCAAGTCAAGCATCCATGCCTTTTTAAAATAATGGATCCAGTATTTTACATGTAATTACATAAAGTTTAAGAATGAAATACTGCTTTTAAATATTAATGTTTAAATGTAACTGGGCATGGTAGCTCACTCCTATAATCCCAGCATTTTGGGAGGCCAAGGCAGGAGGACTGCTGGAGGCCAGGAATTTGAGACCAGTCTGGAAAACATAGGAAGACCCCCCTTCTTTCCATAAAAAAAGTTAAGTTATTCAGGTGTGATGGCATAGGCTTGCAGTCCCAGCTACTCAGAAGAATGAGGTGTGAGAATGGCTTGAGGCCAGGAATTCGAGGTTGCATCGAGCTATGATTATACCACACTGCACTCCAGCCTGGGTGACTGAGCAAGACCCTATCTCAAAAAATAAAATTAAATTAAAAAATAAAATAAAATAAATGTTTAAATGTATCCCCACAGTAAGTGTTAAGGGGTGACACAACTGTACAGTTGATTTTTTGCAATTTTCTTCAGTACTCTGTACCTAATTGTCATAGCCAAGCCATTTTTGGCTTTTCTTTCTTTTTTTTTTTTTTTTTGGTTTTTCTGTATCTCCTTGAGAATCAGTTATATACTCTTCTATCCGATGACCACTGATGTCTCATGCAATAAATGAATATTTGCTTAAAGTTTCTGGCAGAATAAATACTGGTATATTTAATCACCTCTATCTATATATCTCTCTCTTCTCTCCCTATTTCTCTCTTTTTACCTATCCATCCCCTTCTCCTCTCCTCCCCTTCTGTGCTTTCCCCCCAGCTCAGCACACCCTACAAATCACACATCCCGGATCAGGCTTTCCTTAAAGCACTGATTTCTTCTCTGCTGACAGGTTCCTTCAATGGAAAAGTCTTAACACACTCTCCTTTCTCTGTCTTCTAGTCAGAAAGGTGACCCCCTGGGTACCAAAAGGCTCAAAACCCAAGGCTGAAGGACAGCAAAGGGAGAAGGCAGTGTGATACCCAACAATAAACAAGCCAGAGAAAGGACCTGGAGACTCTTCACTCAGCATCTCAGAGGTTCTGAGGGACAGAGTAAGAGAATAGGTGGAGGAAGATAAAGTTACTCTTAATGCCTTAAAAATCCTTTGTGTCTCCAAGATTGCTGGCTAGCAGCAGGTGGTATTCATCCCTTCCACAAAGAAAAACCAAAATAGTGAGTAGGTAATCATACTTGAAATATAATCATCTAAGAGAAAACACCAGAATCCTACACAGAGGTGACACAAAACACCTAACACAAGGAAGGAGAGGAAAGTGAAGCAGCCTTTTCAGCCATGATTGTCTGAGATTTGGGGGGAGCTCCCCCATGTGGGGAAAGAACAAGTGAGTGAACCCCTATAGTCCACCATCCTACTGTGGACTTCTATATCCTAGCCATGGGAAAGCCCCTAGGCCCTGATGGCCCCAAAACAAATACAGTGATCTTCCTGAAGACCATAGGAAGGCACTGCTCCATAGAGGGAGCTCACGCTGTATCACACACACACAGCCCGAGTCCTAAGAAGCTACAGCAAGGCACCATATTGAAAGAGCCTGGCCCTCATCAGACTATACGCTGCCCAGGACAGCAAACAGCCCTTGCATCTCCACATATCTGGAACTCTCTGACATGCCCCACCTATAGTAACTGCTGCAGCTGGCTGCTGCCTCCAAGGTTAAAGTCTGAGTCATTGGAACACGGGCCACCTCCACATAGGACACCTTTGCCAGACCCAGTTGCCCCCAGCAGCAAAGTTGTTATGCATTTTCAAGCACTTTTAGTGCAAACTCCCACAGTCGCTGCTGCAGTGGGCTATAACAGTCGGGGCCAACGCACAAGCAAAGTGTACACTCCCCAGCCACCTGTATACTCCTGCTGCCATTGAAAGCAAACCTGCCCTCCTCAGTAGCAAGAATGTAGTGCAGTTGCTGCTGCTCCTACCTGAGCATTCTGCCTTGGGCCTGGGGATCACCCATCCCTACCTACCATAGCCAGTGCCTGCAAGCACCACCATGGGACCTGACAAAAGGACTACTAGACCTGGCTCCAACTCAAAGGTGCCCAAACATGCTGACTGGGGTTCTAGGGACCACCCAGCCCAGTCTACCAACATTGGCTCCTGAGTACTCCAACCAGGAGCCTGAAGTTGGGCCCACCCCACCTGCTGCTACTACCACAGTGGGCACACATACACGCACACCATCTATGGGTCTGAGGACTGTTCCACCCAGCCCATCACAGCCACCAACAAAACTAGCATGGACCAGTTTGGACCCACAAGTTATTTCTACCATTACTACTGCCAGAGCTTTCACTTGCCTACTGCCCAGGGGCCTGAAAACTCACCAAACTGCCTGGCCCACGGCTAAACTACTGGTATCTGAGCGAACCACCTGGAAACCCAAGAATCAGCCTGCCTGAATTCACTAATACCAGTGCCAACATACGCCACCCTGGGGCCCAAGGAGAGGCACACTTGGCCCCCTGCTGCTACCTCTGGAGCCCAAGGACAGGCCCATCTTGTGTCCCATCCGCAGCATAACTTCACCACAACCTCCACTAACAACTACACCCTAAACCACCGAGAAAGTCATGGACACCACTGGTGCAGATAACAACCAAAGGAATAATAAGAACACTACACTACTGTATGCAAATCAAAGCCAAAGTGCCCTGCCCAACCAATACCATAGATATACCTTCAGCAAAATGTCATCTTCTACAAAAGCAAGTTGAGAATACTGAAAGAAGTAATTGTTATCACCTATGGAGATATCAATGTAAGGATCCAAGCAACATGAAAAAGCAGGGAAATATGCTACCTCCAAAGTAATACAGTAACTCTCCAACAACAGATTCTAATCAAATGGAAATACATGAAATCCTGGAAAAAAATTCAAAATAGTAATATTTAAAAAGCTCAGTGAGATACCAGAGAACAATACAAAAAAAAAATAGCAACAATTCAGGATATGAATAAGAAATCTCCCAAAGAGATATCATAAGAAACAACCAAATAGAAATTATGGAACTGAAAAATTCAGTGAATAAAAGAAAAATACATTCAAAAGCTTCAACAATAGATGAAATCAAAAAGAAGAAATAATTTCAGAACTTGAATACAGGTTTTCTTGATATAACCCAGGCAGATAAAAATTAAAAAGGATTTGTTAAAAAGAATGAACAAAGCCTATGTGACGTATGTGACACCATAAAACAGCAATATATTCAAATTTGGGGTGTCAACAAAGGCAAAGAAAAACTGAAAGGGCTAGCAAACCTATTTAATAAAATAGTTGTAAACTTTCCAAATCCAGCAAGAGACTTAGACATATGATACAAGAATCTCAGCGATCCCCAAAAATATACAATGCAATTTTCTCCATGGCATACTATAGTCAAACTGTCAAAAGTCAAAGAAAAAGAGAGATTCCTAAGAACAGAAAGAGAAACACATCTAGTCACTTATAATGAAACCCCAGTCAGACTAACAGGGGATTTCTCAGCAGAAACTCTACAGGCCAGGAAAGAATGAGAAGATATATTCAAAGTGCTGAAAGAAAAAAATTTTAACAAAGGGGATTAAACCCTGCAAATGTATACATCATAAAGGAGGGAGAAATATAGTCTGTCCCAGATAAGCAAAACCTGAGATTATTCATCACCACTAGACTTGACCTAAAAGAAATGCTTAAGAAAGTCCTACATGAAGAAGCAAAAGAATGATATGTACCATCATGAAAACACAGGAAAAAATAGAAACCAAAGGTAGAGCACACACAAAAACAAAGAAGAAAAAATTTCAAATGTTACCACTACAGAAAACCACCAGACTGTATAGATAGGAAAACGGAAAGGAAAAAAAGAAAGAAAAGGAAGGAAGGAAACATAAAATAACCAGAAATAAATTAATAAAAAGATAGGAACAAACCTTTACATATTAAAAACAATATGAATAAATATGAATAGGTTATACTTAATTAAGAAATATTAATAGGTTATACTTTCCACTTAAAAGATACATATTGGCTGAATAGACTAAAAAAGTGACCCAACTGTAGGATGCTGCCTACAAAAAAAAAAAAAAAAAAACTCATCTCACCTGTTAAAAAAAACACATAGACTGAATGAAAGTAAAGGGATGGAAGAAGATACTGGGCACAACTAAAATCAAAATCAAATAGAAGTAGCTATACTTACATTAGATAAAACAGACTTTAAGTCAAAAATGGTAAAAAGAGAAAAAGAAGGTCATTATATGGTGATAAAGGAATCAATTCAGCAAGAGGATATAATGATTCTAAATATTATGCACCCACACTGGAGAACCTAGATATATAAAGCAAACATTATTAGATGTAAAAAGAAAGAGAAACTCCAATACAATAATAATCGAAGAAATCAACACCTCACTCTTAGCATTAGATAGATCATTTACAAGGAAAATTAACAAAGAAATATTGAATTTAAACTGTACATTAGACCCAATGAACCTAACAGACATTTACAGAACATTTCACCCAACAGGCAAAGAACACACATTTTTCTCATTAGCACGTAAGACATTCTCCATGATCAATCATGTTAAGCCACAGAACAAGTCTTAACAAATGTTTAAAAAATCAGAATCATAACAAGTATCTTCTCAGAACACAATAAAATAAAACTAGAAATCAATAAGATGAATATTGGAAATTGTATAAATAGATGGAAGTTAAACAACATGCTCCCAAATGACCACTGGATGAAAAAATTTCTTGACGTAAATAAAACCCAAAACATAACACACAAAAATCTACAAGATACAAGTTCAGCGCTAAAAGGAAAATTTATAATAATAAATGCTTACATCAGAAAAGTAAAAAGATTCCAAATAAATAATCGAATATACCCTTCAAGGAACTACAAAAACCAAACTCCAAATTAGTAGAAGCAAAAGAATAATAAAAATCAGACTAGAACTATAAATGAAATTGGACTAAAAAACAATACAAAGGAACAATCAAATGAAAAATTGGTTATTTGAAAAGACACACAAAATTGAAAAACTGGGAGCTAGATGAACCAAGAAAAAAAGAGAGAAGACTCAAACAAAATCAGAAATGAAAAAGGAGACATTACAACTGATACCACAGAAATACAAAAGATCATCAGAGACTATTAAAAACAACTACATAGTAATAAACTCAAAAACTTAGAGAAAGTGGATAAATTGGTTGACAGAGGAATTTGTATTTCAGAAAGAAATAGAAAACCTGAATAGATCAATAATGAGAAATGAGTAATTAGACTGAGTCAGTAATAAAAAAAAAAAAACTCCCGATAAATCCCACAAATAAAAGTCTAAGTAAGACCAGATTGCTTCAATGCTAAATTCTACCAAACTTTCAAGAAGAACTAGCACCAATTGTCAAACTGTTTCAAAAAAAAATGGAAAGGAGGAAATTCTGTCTAAGTCATTTGAAGAGGCCAGTGTTACTGTGATACCGAAACCAGAAGAGCGAGCACACACACACACACACTAAAAACCAGAGGTCAATATTCCTGCTGAATATAGATGCAAAAATTCTCAACAAAATACAAGCAAACCACATCCAACAGCACATTAAGATGATAAGACACCATGATCAAGTGGGATTTATCCCAGTGATGCAAGGATGGTTCTACATATGCGAATCAATAAACATGATGCATCACATCAACAGGATGCGGAACAAAAACCACAAACATCTCAATAGATGCAAAAAAAAATTGATAAAATTCAATATCCCTTCATGATAAAAACTCTCTACAAACTAGGCAATGAAAGAGCATACCTCAACATAGTGAAGACTACATATGACAATCCACAGCTAATATCATACTGAATGTGGAAAAGCTGAAAGCCTTTCCTCTAACTAATCTGGAACAAGATAAGCAGGACCACTTTCACCACTCTTATTCAATATAACACTGAAAGTTCTGGCAGGAGCAATCAAGCAAGAGAAAGAAAGAAAAGGCATCAAAATTTCTGAAGAATAAGTCAATTTGTCCTTCCTTGAAGATGATATTATCTCGTATCTGGAAAAGCCTAAATATTTCACCAAAAAAATCTTAATCTGATAAATAAGTTCAGTGAAGTTGCAGGATACAAAATAAACATATAAAAATCAGTAGCATTTTTATACATCTATAATGAACTAGCTGAGAAAAAATCAAGATGGCAATCTTATTTATAATAGTTACAAAATGAATCAAATACATAGGAATAAAATCAACAAAGTGGGTGAAAGACCTCTATAAGAAAAACTATAAGATACTCATGAAAGTTACTGAAGAGGACAGGAACAAATGGAAATCCATACTATGCTAATGGATCAGAAGGATTAAAATTATTAAAATGACCATTCTGTCCAAAGCAGTCTACAGATTCAACGAAATCCCTATTAAAGTACCAATGCCATTTTTCACAGACATAGAAAAAACAATTCTAATATTCATATGAAACCAAAAAAGACCCTGCATAGCCAAAGAAATCCTGAGCAAAAAGAACAAAGCTGGAGGCCTCCAACTACTACCTCACTCAAGTCAGGTAGTATGATGCCCACAGCTTTGTTCTTTTTGAAAATATATTGCAAAGCTATAGTAGCCAAAACAGGATGGTATTTGTATAAAAACAGGCATATAGACCAATGGAACAGAATAGAAAACACAGTAATAAATCAATGTGTTTATAGCCAACCGATTTTTGACAAAGGCATCAAGAACGTACATTGTGGAAAGTATACTCTCTTCAATAAATAGTGCTGAGAAAATTGGATATCCATATGCAGAAGAATGAACTGGACTCCTTTCTCTTACTATATCCAAAAACCAACTCAAGATGAATTAAAGACTTAAATGTGAGACCTAGAACAACAAAATGACTACAATAAAACATAATGGAAACAGTTCAGGACATTGTACTAGGCAAATATTTTATGGCTAAGACCTGAAAAGCACAGGCAACAAAAGCAAAAATAGTCAAAGAGGACTATATTAAACTAAAAAGCTTCTGCACAGCAGAGGAAACAATCAACAGAGAAAGAGAAAACCTGCAGAATGGGAGAAAATATCTGTAAACTACTCTTCTGAGAAAAGACTAATATCCAGAATATACCAGGAACTCAACTTAACAGCAAAAAAAAAAAAAAAAAAAAAAATAGAAACAACAAAAAACAAATAATCCCATTAAAAATGGGCAAAGGATATGTATAGACATTTCTCAAATGAAGGCATGCAAATAGCCAACAGGTATATGAAAAAATGTTCAACATCACTAATCCTCAGGGAAATGCAAAACAAAACCACAATGAGATACCATCTTACTCTAGCTAAAATTACTTTTATTAAAAAGACAACAAAATAAGAGATGCTGGAGAGGATGCTAGAAAAGGAAACTATATACACCATTGGTGGAAATGTAAATTAGTACAGCAATTATGGAAAAGAGTATGGAAATTTCTCAAAAAGCTAAAAATAGAAGTACCATAGGATTCAGCTATCCCACTACTTCATGTTTATCCAATAGAAAATAAATCAGTTTATCAAACGGATACCTGCACTCCCATGTTTACTGCAGCACTGTTCACAACAGCAAATATGTAAAATCAACCTAAATGTCCATCAATAGACAAATGAATAAAAAAAATGGGCTACAGATACATAATGAAACACTATTCGGCCATAAGAAAAGAATGAAATCATGTTGTCCTTTGCAGCAATATGCACAAAACTGGAAAATATTATGTTAAGTGAAATAAGCCAGGCATAGAAAGACAAATACCATACATTCTCACTCATATATGGAATTTTTAAAAAGCTGATTTCATGGAGGTAGACAATAAGAGATACCGGAGGCTGAAAAGGGTGTGTAGATGGTGAGGGTTTGTGAGAATTAAAGAGAATTTGGTTAATGGGTACAAATATATAGTTAGACAGAAGGAATAGCTTTTAATGTTTGATAGCAGAGTAGGGTGACTATAGTTAACAGCAATCTATTGTGTATTTCAAAATAGCTGTAACAGAGGACTTGAAATGTTCCCAGAATATAGAAATGATAAATACTCGAGATGATAAGTACCCAAAATACCATAACTTAATCGCTGCACAGTCTATGCATGCAACAAAATATCACCTGTACACCATAAATAGGTAAAAATATTTATATCAATAAAAAAATTTTAAAACACAAAGTCTTCAAAACCCATGTCTGTGGTTCTCTGGCTATAACTAAAAAAAAGTAGGCAGTTCCAGACACAAGCTTTTAAGGCCCTAACAGGACTTTGGATCAAAGCTTTCTGCAACACAGGATATATTCTGGTGGTATACAGTACAGGGAGTGAAGGGAAGAAAAAGAAACAACATAGAGGCTTTGAGATGAAAGAATACAAGTTAATTTTACACAAATACAATAGCTGAAATGGCATTTTCTCTCTCCCTAACTTCTTTTCACATAGCCTGGCTTTTTGTGGAAAAACAAGGAAACATGTTCAGGTTAAGCTGTACGGGTTCATAGTCAGATCTAGAAAAAGTCCAAGTATTGTGTAAATGTTGATATCTATTAGTGATAACAAGCTTCCTAGACCACAGCCCTGATCCGAAGACAAAGGGCTAGAATAACTGCATTATGCAGCCATTTATCTTTTTTCACATCAATCGTATCACTAATCCCTAAAGGCACTGTGGTTCCCACAGAAGAAAGGTGACCGCCACAGTACGACTCCCATCCTGTTCCTGAATGTAGGAAGCCAGACTTGGAGAAGTCAGACATACAAGAGCTCAGTAAAGACTCCAGCAGGAAAGGTCTTCCTTCCTGGGTATAACAATAATTAGAACCTCCAAGGTTGATCCTTGAATGATCGTTTCCCAGTAGGGAGGGACTGCCAATCAATGGCTTTGATTGATGCCTCTACCTGATGTCTGTTCATGGGGTGATGCTCCACGGTCACCACAGGCCCCCATGTGGCAGAGAACTCTCTTTTGTATGCCCCGGGCAGTGGTGCAGCTGTCTTAAACTTTTACAGTTTCCAAAATAAAAAAGCAGGGGGAAAGAAAGAAAATCAACCTTACAAATCTAAACAATTAGGCTTACAGAATTTATATATTTTACCGTATCACAGTATTACAGTATCAGACCTTGTTCTGCAGAGCTAGCAGCAAATCAGCAGGTTTGCCTCCTCAATTCCAGTTTTCTTTTGTATAATATAATCAATGACATAATCATCCAACATTATCTGACAGTTGATTTTTTAAAAAAGCAAATCATCTGAAAATGGTGAAAAGACTTCAAATTCCTTAAGGGAAACATGTTGTAAAATTTCCATGGTGATAATTTCATTAACACAGTGAGAGTTTCAAAGCTCCATGTAAAATTAGATTTAAAAATCAAAGTATAAATTTCAGTTAAACCACATTTACCTCATCATGCATATTGAAGCACATTACTTCAAATAAATACATTTAAAGGCATTTTATATAGTCAACATTTAAGAAACAAATGTACAAAACAATTTCAGATAAATTAATGATGTGTGCCACCTAAATTGAAGACGTTCATTCTGAAAATCATTACTTAAATGTAAGGCTCTTTTTAATTCTAAGAGAAATACTTTACTGTGCTCACCAACGAAATTCCTCATTAACCTAGGAGAATAGAGCAGCATTGTTGTGCAGCTGATAACCCTCCCTTTTTATTATGCAAATAAGACTATACAGGTGGTTACAGATTTTCAAATAACTGTTACTAATTATACATTATTCTCCAATGCCATAATAAAAATGGAATGAACTTGATATTGACATAAGGAAAACATTCAGTTTAAGGAAATGATACAGTATCAGAAACAGATGTTACCATAAATTACAGTCTAATAATTTAAGGATGAAATTGTGCTGAAGGCTCAGTCATCCATAGTGGATTTCTTTACGTCTTACCCAACAGGAATCAGGGTTAAACATTCTAAATATGGTTTAATCTCACTTGAATTATGTCTTATTGAAAGTTGTAATTTGACACAATTGATGAATTTCTCAGAAATCCAATTGTTATGTAGAAATGCTACACTTGCAAGGGTAACTCATGGCAACACAAGTCATGAAGTTCGCCTGCTAAAACACAAAAAGGAGAAGGGAGTGAGTCAGCTTCACACATTAAAGCAGGATGTGCCAAGTGACAGTGGTCCTGGTGAAGCTGCCAAGTTGACTTCAGCATTACTGCCATATTTAGGAAAAACCTGCTGGGACCACAGAGTACATGTTCATAATCACTCAGTCATTGAGGAAGAAGGTGCCAGGCCTAATTCTGAGGAACTTTGGAGGGCAATGCAGCCTGGATCTCACCTTCTTAACGGCCCTTAGATTTAAACTTTAATGTTGTCTCTATCTGAATTTTACCACACAGTCACAGACACACTGACATGACAAATTGAAAGAGGTGTTCATATTAAAATTCTTAATATACCACATCCTTCAGAAGACTATTAAACATTTCTTCATTTTCCGATGCATTGGAGCTCAACAGTGGAAGTAACTGGACCAATCTTGACCAGTTAGAGGCCTTGGTAAACCCAGAAACAGGAACTTGCAGACTTTGATGAAAAAGCTCTACACTATGCTAGGTTTAAAATATTGTCATAAATGCCAATATTAATAAGTAGGGAAGAAAACATTAGAGTTCAATGTGAGTGCCTTATCATCTTCAGCATTAATAATAGCTTCAATTTATGAACCATCTCTATTTTTCCCTGGCTTTATAACTTCATGAAATCATATAAAATATTATTCCTATATCTGGAAGTTTCCATGCATAAAATCTACATAAGTCTGTGTGTACATGTGTGTTGGGGGTGGGTAACATGTGACGGTTTCGAAAACACATTCAATAGTGCTCTTATCCCTTAGATATCAATCGCCCACAGGGTAAGGTGAAATGCTATCCAAATGGAGAGCTATGGCCTTAACCTAAGGAGTTCAGTGAAAGAGTTTTCAAAACAATAGTAAATAATCCTGGGAAGTTGCTATTGAATAAACAGAAAGTCCAAGTCATTGCTGCATCCTTTTTCTTGATCCCAAAGTAAACTCTCTAATTAAACAAGAGCTGTATTTCTAAAGTTTCTCAAGTTTTTTTCTCAAGTTTTATATTTTTCCTTATCAAAGTGTCTGTCATGGAGAAGAGATAGGATAGGTGTATGTTTTTTTAATTAGGCATCAATAAACACAGGATGTGGAATAAGGCTACAATTATCTGGATGATATTTAGCCCAAGGAGGGCTGGTCAGCAAGGATTTCCAAACATGAGCACAAGATTCCATGAAACTTCCTGAACTAGTTGAAGAATGAGGGACCAAAATAGAAGGCTACACATGAGGTGGGAATAGGGTACCAAAAGACAAAGGTGGGGGGTCAAGGGGAAAGCTGGCTTAGGGTTTCCTTTGAGAAACTGAGACTAGGTCTAAAGTCTGATTAGGGGCTAAAGTGGGAATCTCATAATCTAGTCTAAGTCACAGGATCTGCCATTTGAAGGAGTGATTTTTATCCTAAATCTATCAAGGTGGGATGGCAGAACTGGAATGAAGGCTGATGATGAGGCTAATTTGCTGCTTGCATCAGAAACTGAGAAAGGCACGCCAGAAATGAAAGACCAGGGGAAGGTACAGTATTGAAGAAGAATAAAGGGCTGACATGTCTTTTTTCTTTCCTTTAGGTCCAGCAATCTTTTAAAGAAATAAGAGTTATTCCCTAGGACTACAGAGGGAATATCAAAGACTCCCTTTGGAATCAATTAATGCCTGCAAATAATATTTATCTAAAATCGCACTCAAGGATGTATGATTCGTAAATACTTAAATTCAGTGAGGACCAATAACACAACTCTGTGAACAGAGTGTTTGTGTTTGTTTGGTTTTTAACATTATTACAATATCACTAAGCATTTGGCAAATAAATTAAAATGGTATTATTAAGCTAAAGTGTTCTGATCCTTATAAAATATCTCCAAATTTGCTCTTCCAGTAGTTCAGCTGAATATCTAAAACAATGGAATATCCAAGGAGGTTGAGTATACATTAAAATCTATTTTCAATGAAGTGGCAGTAACTATTAAGCTCATGGTGACTTTCATAGAAAAAGACTAGCAGTACAGTGTACTGACTATGAGTCAGATACTTCATATGTTATCTCCTAAAATCTTTCCAACAACCCATTGACATGGGTACTTACTTCTATTTTAAAAACTGGAAGACTGACTGAGGCTGCTTTTAAGAAGCATAGTCAAGAACTGAATCCAAGACTGCCTATGCCAAAGCAATGCCCCCTTTCCACAAGGAGATAAAGAATCACCTCCAGGAGAATACTAGTATTCTTAAAGATAATTTTATCACATCTTTGCAATGACAGTTTTCCTAAAGGACTCAAATAACAATGCAAGTCATGAGAAAAATTTTTTGAAACAGTAACTTACTATTTAGGGTGAAAACAAGCTGTATATATCTGTCCTAATATTCAAGTATTTGAGAAAGCATAATAGGCATATTTAATAGGTGATAAGCACCTTAGAAAGATCTAGTTGTATTGTACACACTTACCATTTATAGCTCAGAGATAACTATGGGTTCTTTTATAAGCCCAGTGACTGCAAACCTATTATAATAGTTTATCAACTGCATTCCTTTCCAACTACCCTTGATAGAAATGTGTAATTATTAAAACTATCAATGTAAATGCATTTGAATTAAAACAAACCACACTGTACATTTTATGGCAATAAGTTTTGTAATGCACATGGGACTGAATAATACGCTATAAATTGACTGCTTTAAGAGAGAAAATATAGCTTATAACACAGCAGCTAAAACCTAATAATCGTTTAGTAAGAGTACTTGACTCAATTATTGTACAAATAAGCACTCCTGCAGGAATGAACTGAGTTGTGGTTACAATGAAATCTTAAATAAAAAGTGAGGCCTTTAAAACAGATGCCAACTATTGTGAAGCTATTGAGAAGGTTTATTAATTTAAATCATGGCTCATAGGATTATGTTTAAGAAGCCAGTCTTCCACGATGACAAGTCACACCTTGAAATTGCCTTC
Organism: Piliocolobus tephrosceles; assembly: GCF_002776525.5. Taxonomy (NCBI): domain Eukaryota; kingdom Metazoa; phylum Chordata; class Mammalia; order Primates; family Cercopithecidae; genus Piliocolobus; species Piliocolobus tephrosceles. The sequence goes on along the minus strand of NC_045438.1, from coordinate 22,798,218 downwards.
ATAATCATGAAACCCTAGAGCTATTCAAGACCCTGAGCTGTCCTTCAGCTTTGGCCAACAAAAATATCAGCAAAGAGTACCGCTCGCATTCCACCTGAAGCATAGTCTAAATGAAGGTAAATAAGGCATTCATGCAAGAAATTAACACATGGCAGAAAATAATACTGAGCTCCAGGGTAAAATTCAGTCTTGTGTCAAAGTAAAAATCAATGAATATAACTTAAGAATATAAAATCTCCAACAGTACCTCATTAGTGTAATGCAGAACTTTACTCCAGGGACCATTTTTTAAAAAGTACTTATTTTAATTTTATCATGCTCTTAAACAAATTCTTCAATGTCTACAACTATATGCAGGAAAACTCTTTAACTCTTTTACTTAATTATTACATCTCAGTATTATGTATTATTCTATTAGTATTAGTCATTGGTTTGGTTATTCATATTCTGCTGACTTAAAATGTAAATGAACATTATGTTCCAATATGCTCAATTTTCATTCCATTTCATAAATGAAAAAATAATTTCTCATGTGCTCCTCAGTAACAAATTTTAGACTATGAAACCATTGGGACAACTGTTCTTAGGACTCATCAGCAATATGTAAAAAATAAAGTGATCTAATTTTAGACACACACATAAAATGATGATGCTAGCAAAAGTCAACTAGCTATTTAATAATGCTGCATCTTTAGAGTGCTACACACTAGCTATTTTATAGCTATTTCTGATGCTTTGGGAGTGGATTGCAGAACCACAGAGTATAAAGTCAAGTCAAACTGAAGCTGAAGACCAAGGATAGAATCTGCAGAGAAGGGATTGGGAAAAAAAGAGGTGGCACACCGCAACAATTTATGGGTGCATGCCTGAAGTATGACAGGAAAGGGAAGAATTGAGACAATGGATACAAAAGCCAATCATGGGGAATTTCTCATACATCTTTTATCCAGGCTTCTTTCTGAACTCTGAAGCAGAGCAACAAATGCTTGGAGATCCTATTCCTGGAAGTTATGCATGTAACAGCAGGGCAGATGAACTGTTTTGCTTGATGCTGCTGTGCTGATTATAATATTTGTGTTTGAAATACCTTCTTCAAAACTATTTTATATGTTTATATACATAGTCGTGCACCATAAAATGATGTTTAAGTCAACGACATATATATGATGGTGATACCATAAGATTATAATGGGGCTGAAAATTTTCTATCAACACCATCATAACATAGTAGTGCGAGGCATTACTCATGTGTTTGTGGAATACTGTGGTAAACAAATCTGTGCTGCCATGGGATAAAAATAAAACAAATACAATTATGTACAGTATATATAACACTTGATTATGATAATAAATGGCTATATGACTGGTTTACATATTTACTATAATTTATTATAATTTTAGAGTGTACCCTTTCCACTAATAAAAAAATAATAAGTATAAAACAGCATCAAGCAGTCTTTCAGGAAGAATCCCAGAAGGCAATGTTATCAGGGCAGACTTGTTATCAGCTCCACGCTATTGCCCCTGAAGACCTTCCAGTGGTATAAGATGTAAAGGTGGAGGACAGTGTTATTGGTGGCCCTGACCCTGAATAGGCCTAGGCTAATGTGTGGGTTTGTGTCTTTGTTTTTAACAACAAAAGTTTAAAAAGTAAAAAAAAAAATAAAAATTTAAAAATAGCAAAACGCTTATAAATTAAGCACATAAAGGAATAAAAATTTTGTACAGCTGTACAGTGTGTATTTTAAGCCAAACATTACAAAAGAATCAAAAGTTTAAAACATGAAAAATTTTAAAAAGTAAAAATATTACAGTAAGCTAAGGTTATTTTATTATTGAAGAATGAAAAATATTTTTCAACAAATTTAGAGCAGTCGAAGTGTACAGTGTTTATAAAATCTGAGTGTACAGTAATGTCCTAGGCCTTCACATTCATTCACCATTCACTCACCCACTCAAAGCAACTTTCAGTCCTGCAAGCTCCATTCATGGCAAATGCTCTATACGGATGTACCGTTTTAAATCTTTTATATCGCATTTTTACCTGTACCTTTTCTGTGTTTAGACGTTTGGATACATGATACATAAATACTTATTTTTGTGTTACAAGTGCCTACAATATAGTAACATGTTGTACAGGCTTGTAGCCTGGGAGCAAAATGCTATATCATATGCTCTAGATGTGTAGTAAGCTGTACCATCTAGGTTTGTGTAAGTACTCTCTATGATATTCACACAATGACAAAATCACGTAACAACACATTTCTCAATCCCTGCCATTAAATGATGCATGACTGTGTGTGTTATGTGTGTACACACACACAAACCAAACACACATATAAAATCCACATAAGTGTAGTGCATTCAGAGCAGGGTTTATGTGATTTTTTTTTGTGCTTTAATTGTTTTTGTATGATTGTAGCCAACGGTGGTTAGCCTGGCTGACTAAACTGGAACTTTGTCTCACGAGCAGCAGATTCCTAGCACTCTCAGCCAACAGCATTCCACATCCTTATCCTTGGTCAAATAATTTTTAAATGTTTGCTTCACTCACTATCATGTCCCTTTCTGCCACTAATTAAGCAGTCTGGGCCCATAAATGACTGACAAATAGAGGCTAGTCCTGCTACCAGAAAACAAAGAAACTGCCTATCACTGAGTTTCAGCATGCCTATGTTAAGAAAACTCCAGTTTTCTTCTTGCAAATGGTTAAACAAAAATTAAGTAACAATCTTCAAGGAGTTTAGGATTGGTAGAAGACCTCTGTCATTGTGGAGAGCACCACTGACTTCACTGGAACCTGGAAGACTGGGCTGGGATAACACATACTTGCAATAACTCGGGGAAAAAAAAAAAAAACGTGGCTGGAGGAATCATGACTTGAAAAACTGGAGATGGAATAGCATAATTGGGTACGAAGAATACATCTTCACAGGAACTAAGGCAGCATTTTCAAACTGTAGGTTCTGATCTATTTATTAATGGGTCAAAAAATCAGTTTTGTGAATCATAACTTTTTTTGTTTTCAGTAAGCAATAGTAAAAAATTGAATATGATAGAAAATATCAGAGTGCATTATTCCCAGTAAACTACCGGCCATATGATTTTTTCTTCATTTATAATTTATGTATTGGTGGTCGTACATATGTATCTATCCATGAGTCACATTTTACAATGAATGAAAGTCAGCAGCTTAAGCAGAAACTACCATAAGTGTTACTAGTTAGTATCTCCGTGTTGTGGAATGTACTGCCCAGAGTAAACGGGTTATGACGATACGTAAATGGGTCCACTGGTGTTACAAATCTCAATTTGAAGAGTGTGCAGGGTAAGGAATTAGTTTGCCTGCATATATTAACACCTGTGTATGTCTATTGAACACTGAGCCCCTGTGTGCTAAGTGCTACCTGCACTCTCTGCAGCTATCTTTACTTTTGGGCTCCAGTTCAGTTTCCTGATTGGCACTCTATGAATTCATTAAAATTAGAGACTTATTCAGAACCCCAAGCCTCTTGGTTGGAGTCTTAACATTGTGTCTAGATCCTTCCAAAGTCTTGCTTCCATTTTCTAGATCCTTTTACTTATACTTCTGAAGTCTGACTCGTAATCTGTTCTGAAAATCAACTACAGCTATAATGTCTCCTGACATCCTAAAATCATTGCCTATTCTTAAAATCTCCTTTTGCCTTACCTTAGTCACCACAGTTTTATTTCCTGACAGATAGGGCTGGACTTCACCATGCTCTTTGAATACTCTAGGCAAGATTAATGACTGTTCCTTAAGAACTAACCCACCATATGGATGAGTTCTGCACAGCAAAGTCCACTGTTCCTTCACAAACATATACTCCTTAATTCCTAATATATTCAACAGAGTCTGTCTGGGTTAAGACAGTTACCAGTCTAACTTTCCATGATTCTACAGATGGACTCTCTCTCCCATCCTTTATCAAATAGGATTGCAATAGTGAATAAATGCAGGCCATTCTCAAAAAATTATACATACATACACACACACATATATATTATGTATAATATTTATATATAATATATATTATGTATTATATGTATATATAATATATATATTATGTATTGTGTGTGTGTGTGTGTGTGTGTATACAGAACTGTCCTGGTAAATTAGTTCTGGTCTCATGGCAATTGCAAATTGTTCTATCTCTAGCCACTTGACTGAGGAATTGTAAAGGCAATCACAGTGAAACATGAAGTGTTCAAATAAAATTCTAAGAAGTCAAAATAATTTTTAAGTATATTTTCATGGCATCTGCCCTTCGCTTTTTTAAATCTATTCCCCTAGTGTTTAAAATGAGCTTATTCAATTCTAAGCCATGAAATCTTATTTAGTAATGCATCAGGCTGCAAGTGACAGAAAATTCAGTTAGTAATAGCTTAAACAAATAGAGTTTTGTTTTTCTCACCAAAGAAGACTGGATGGAGGTAGGTGGCTGCTATTAGTGGTTCAGCAATTCAAACACATCAGGACTAAGATTTCAGGGATTCTCTTGATCTTTTTGTGTGCTTGTTTCCACACGAAGCTGTGTGCATCAGATTCATGTTGAAAGCCCAAGAGGAGCAAGGGAGCAGAAAGGACACTGCTGGCTACAACTGACTCCATTCATAATGAAAACAAACACTTTTCAAGAAACCCTTGGAGCAGCCTGAAGGGAGCACGTGGACATCTACAGCTACAAAGAAGGCTGTTAAATTGAAGAAAAGTACTGTCAAGATTAACTGAGATAGATAATAATCCATTGCTTGTGCTGCTCACACTGATATCCCAAACAAATTGGGCTCTATTAAGAATGAGGGCAGGGAAAATGGGCATCAAGTCAGGAATGAGCAGAGTTTACCACTGCAGGCTATCTCTAGCTATGTAGTCAATGGCTCACAGGAATGCAGATATTTACTATTATTTTTCATAAATGGTTGAGTCCTTAATGTGGAATTTAAGATATCACCACATATTTATTGATCTTTAAGTAATGATGAAGCAATTTATAGAAAACGTCATTGTTGTTTTCAAATGCAGTGGTGCACTCTCAATGTTTTTATTATGTAAACTGGAACAAATAAGTGTCAATGCATGGGCTCAATCTCAAGTTTTAAAAGAAAGCATTCAAATTTAATTAGAAGAGTAAATGGAAGATGACTGTACTTGGCATAGGGGTACCTGGAGTCCATTTCCAATCGTGCTTGTCATGAACAGAGAAGTCCTGAACAAATCAAAATCCTTTCTAGAAATCAAGACACATCCAATGAGTTAAGCTGAATTTAGTGATAAATTTACTCTAACTCAAAGTATGGTTTTAACTTTGCAGAGCAGAAGAGGTGATTCCTGAGGTATGAGGCAGAGACTAGACTTGGGGCTTTTTAAGGTTCATATACCTATTACGTTGAAATATCCTTAATAACATACATTTCCAAAAACTTAATAGCAGAACAGCAACTCATTTTGTGGTGGTGGTGGTTTGCTGCTCCTAGATTTTTGGAGCTGGCTGCTATTTTTTAAGTGTAACAGTGTACAGTAGTCACAGACCTAATTGTTTTTTCTCTAGAACTTAACAGGGAATAATTAAGTTTTGGTTTTACTTATGGCCAGAATTCAGTAATGAATGCCCACTTTTATTGAAGAGGTTTACATTTCACCAAAACTGCTGGATCAGTTCAGACCAAGAGTATTCCCACTAGAATATTAGTATTGAACACCATGTACTGTAATACTAATTCATTTTGTTATTCTGTCTTCTGTTGACTGGATGATGGTTCCATTAATTGCTCATGCAATTTGTGGAGGTAAATCATAAAATTTAGTGGCACACAAATAAGAACACTTCAGCATAATCAGCCCTAACATCAAGTCTTGTTTAGTTCCTGCCAATTAACCAAAATATTTCAATGTACATTTTGTCTTCATTTAAACAGTTAATACATTATCTTTATATTATTACTCCTCTTCATTTTGTATCTTCTTTAAATTATAGCATATTACAGATATATAACTTTTGTTTTATGCCTGTCAGCATTTTATTTTAGGGCTGCTTTCTTCCTGCGGCATCTTTTCATTGACACTGCAGATATTTCCATGTAGAAATTTCTTTTCCTTTAGATTCTGTTCTTAAAATGTATTATGCATTTTGTCCCACATCTCAATATATAAAAGCAATAATAGGAGTAATTAATGTTTTGCCATTTTACTTCTAGTTTATGCAGAATAGTCATTTGATTATCAAACCCATCCAGGGTCTGCAATTAGACCCAGTTCCGCAGCTGCTCTCTTCTCTTTTCCTATAATGCATGTTCCTTTCTTTGGAGCTGTTGTTTTCCAATGTGTGTGATGCACAATGCTCAGAATGCATCTTCAAAATAAATGTGGTTTCTCTTTCTATCTTCAAGGCCAAAATGAAGAGACACTGTATTAAGCTTTTCAGAATTAAAGTGGCACTTTTCGTGCCCATTTTTTTTGTGCTAGTGGATGCAGTCAGCAGCTTTGTCCATTCGGTCGTCACTGTCACTCTAGGCTTTCCAGATGTTCAAGTGCAGACGTGTCATGAAACACCATGGCAAGAATGCATTTCTTTTGATTCTTTTTCTTGTTTATTTTTCTCCCTAAAGAAAGAGTGAACAAAAGAATAGCCATGGCAAGTATGGCTATTCACCGATCTCCTTAAATGGCCTAAGAGAAAAGCACAAAAGAAACTCCAGAATACTTTTAGTGATTATTAATATAAATGTAGCACAGTTTCCATGGTTGGAAAATTAAAATTTAATATTTGAATTAGACGAGGATCCTGTATTAACTCTGTTAGAATTTAAAGACCTTTTATGTATATGATTAAATGACATTAAATAACTGATATAAAAAGATTAAATTTATTTTTCTAAAATTAGTATAGTATTGGAACATATTTATCTTTTTAAAGAAATCCTTTTTTAATAACATTTAATAAGACTTCCATTAGCACTAAGCCTTAATCAAATATACTCCTACACTTAACACATTCAAAAAGTTATAAAAAAACATTTGGAGCTGGGAGAGGGTCTTATAAATTAGCGAGATATACTGATAGTTTATAAAAAATGTGATGACTTTAATTAACATATTGTAAGAATATCACATGCATGTACATTGGTGTGTTTGGGAGAAACATGTTACTTTCTAATTTCACTTTATGAATTAATGGCTTTGACAGTCATGACAGACACCGTAAGTCAAACACTTGGATACCACCTCATAATTTCACACCCCCCCAAGAAAGATATTTTTGTATAAGGTCACTCTACATTGCCACTTGTTTTCAACAAAAAACAAGAAAGATTAAATACATAAATGTTTATTTATTTTAAAATATATTTATTTACAATATATTGTAAATAAATATATATGTATTTAATATACATAGTAAATAAATATATATGTATTTAATATATATTGTAAATAAATATATATTTACTTAATATATTTATTTAATATATATTTTTAAAAATATATATTTATTTAATATATTTATTTCATATATATAAAATATCTATGTATTTCAAATATATATATTGAAATATATATGATATGTATTTCAAATATATCTGTCTGGTTACAAATTAAGTTTACAGATGTCAGTCTGATAAAGTTACCTTTTTATTCACTGAAGAGAGCTTCTTAATTTTGTTTGAAAATTCTGTCTTTTAGGAAAACTACTCAAACTACTCATTTGGAAAGGGAAAAAATGTAGAAAATAAATTTTACAAGTTTTATAGAGACTTGTAACGGCACAGCTAAGGCATCACATTTCAGATGAATTTTACTAATTTTATTTAAATTTCAGAAATTAAATAATTTTAAAAGCACTGTCATGGTGACTGGCCAAAAATAAATTTTGAATGTAAATTCCTTCCTGAAAAGTACTGTGGTCCAATCAAATTGGGAAATAGAAGCCAGCTTATTTTTTAGAGTTATTTATTCCTTAAGATTTTCTAGGAACTATCATAATTCTTAGATCCTAGCATGGCCATTTTAAGCCTCAACAGAATACCAAGTACTAAGGAAACCCTGAGTCTAGTGAGGAAGAAAGAACATGCACATAAAAGAATAAGTAATGGCACACTACAGCATAGTGCGCATAAAATAAATGGCCTAGAACCTAAGTCCTATAAAAACTGAGGAAAAGGAGGATTCACTGTGGGCTGCAGTAGTGGGGGAAGGTTTTACAGAGGACTTAGGCTTTGATATGTGTTTGAGAGAAATGATAGTATAATTCCCATAAGTAGTAAGTAGAGAATGAGCACTGAAATTGAGGATAACGGCATGAGCATCACAGGGTGAACCAAAACACAAAATATAAACAGAGACATCAAATAATTCTATGGAGTCACAGGCAAGGGCTCAAAGTAGAGAGTAATGTGATAAAATTAAGCAAGTAGTTAAGGAATTGATTATAAAGATCTTCTAATGCTAGTCTAAGAGATTATAGACTTTTATATCAGTTCATAAAATCACTTGTGAAGTTGTTGTTGCAGTAGTTGTTGTTGATTTCAGATACATATGTCTAGACCCCTTCCTGGAGACTGTGATTAATAGAGGCTGAGGCTGGAGACTATTTTTTAAATGATCCATAGAAACAGTGGTGGCTTCATGGGCATTCAGACTGTGCCATCTCCCAAAGTCCCATGTTTGGCTTAATACTCTCCTGTAGCCATCACGAAATTCTTAATAATTGTATCAGCAATTTTGTCGGCTGCCATTCCTTATTACTCCATTCACATGTAGAGTTAAAATGACCCTTGAACACTGAATTCCAGAGAGCCCAAAATACGTAGGAGTTCAGCAAGACTCAAAGTGAGTACAAGGTAAGGGCTACGCCTATGATTGGGTAAATGGGGGTGCTGACAACCCCCAAAAGGCCAAGCTTTCTGCTTGAACCAGAATTGCACTGAGGGTAGAAAGGAGGCAATAGCATTCTCAGTGAAAGAAGTGACCAAGGAACCTTGTCATATCCTTTCTTGCTCACACTACTGTTCTATATCAGCCAACCGAAAATAACACAGAAGGAAAGAGAAAGACAAGGGAACCCGTAGTTCCTTTGCTTTGCAGTCTTCTTTATTCATCTGCAAGGTAAGTTAATGTGTTGGTAAATGAGACCAAAGCAAAAAATTAAACAAAATCAGTTGAGATAGTTTTGTGCAACATTTCCACTGTTCTGCCAAGAGAGAAATATATATTTATGCGTGCATAAGCTACAAAATATATACTGGGTAACATCAGTGTTTATGCAAATAAGTTAAGTGGTCTTATTTGCACTTAGAATGGTCACTACAAAATATAGAGATGAACAGTAAAATATATGCTAACAACTTAAAATTTAAATTTTTCTTAATACAACATTAAATACAAATTTTAAATAAAACGCCATGACAAGTTGAATGAAAGGCCATGGAAAATCAGGAAAGTATAAATATTCTAGTTCCTTTAATGATACTTTTCTCTGCTTTTGAACAAAGGGTCCCATATTTTCACTTCTCACTGGGCCCTGCAAATTATGTAGCTGGCCCTGACAGATAATTGTGATGATCAGGGCTAAGAATTGCTGATGTTGGTAATAGGGAGACAGTAAAGTATTTTGAGGAGGAAGGTATTTTGTGAGGTTTAATTCATAGAGGCCTGATGGAAGTAAGTAAAATAAATGTAGGGAGATCTGTAGGAAATGTTTATAGCAAACTGGTGAGAAATGAAGACCTTCACCAGAGTGGTGCAAAGGGAAGACAGGAGAAAGAAAATAATTAGAGGAAAAGAAAACCTAATGAAAGCACTGGTGACTCAAAATGGAAGGAAAATGAAAAGGAGAAATTAAAAAAAGAAAAAATCCCCAAATGTTAAAACCTCAGTGACTGGCTAACAACAATGCTCTCAAGAAAGAAAAGGTCAAACGTCTCCACTCTACACATGTTGATTTGCAAATGGAAGAGAGTCATTGACGAGTAATTCTTCATTGACCTACTGGATGCTGCAGGAGAAGTGAAGGGAAATCTGGCTGCTGTCATGGACATTGAGGGTCTCACTAGAATAAAATAAAATCTCTGAGGGAAGGAGAAGAGAGAAAAGGCAAGCCACAAATGCAAAAGCGTTAATCACTTACCACAGCTTAGGAAGCAGGGGGAAAAGAGCAGCCAGTACTTGTGATGGAGATGTAGCAGCCAAACTTATGCAGAGAGCTATGATAGCAACCCTCAGGGAGAGTAAGCTGGAAGACGATGCATTTAAGAAACGAGTAGAGTACTGTTGTATGCCACAGAGCAGAGAGTGAAAAATGATAAAAGTGTTTTGAATTTTTAAGTATATATTCTTGAGTGACCTTGGAGGAAGCAATTTCAGGAGTAGCTTTTCAGATATTGTCAAACTAGAGAGAGTTTCAAGACTGAGTGGGTGATGATAAAATGAAGGCTGCAAGTGTACTGCTCATTTTTAAGATGTGCGTTGCGTTGGGCAGAGTGAAGTAATATAGAAGAGAGGTGAGCAGGGTTAGTAGATAAAATGAAATTTATTCAAGATAAATGAAAGAACATCTAAAATGAGTATTTATGTTTTTACTGTTCTCTTAATTTTTATATTATTTTCATAGACTACCTAAAATCCTTTGATATTCAAAGGACAGATAAATGAATGGAAGAAGGGACAAAAGAAAAAAATTGATGAAGCATGAAGAAATGTATAGTCTCTTACTTATCCAATATTACTCATCTGCTATGTTCATGGTACATTGAGAGAAAATAAGGATAAAAATACATGTGCTGCCCTCAGTGAGTTTAGAGTAGTGGATATACTTAAAGTTCCACTGTTAACTATCAATCTGAATCTAGCAAATATCATAATAAAATGAAGAAATAAATAAGCCAAATCTTTATTTTAAATCTTAATTTTCAAGAGTACCCACATACATTTTTCAGTGGAGAGTAAGAAATGGAAGATTCTGGAAAGGTTACTCAGGGACAGGGTCAGAAAGGGTAAAAAAAGAGACCAAGAATTAAATACTGATACCGCTTTCTCAAAGACCAGCAGGAGGGAGAGAAGAACACAAGAAACTATAGAGTTATGTAAATGAGAAGAAGACACAGTATTGAACCGTTTCAGATGAGGGAACTCAGGCCAGAAAGCTTTGATGTTCTCCGTGAGTTAAGAGGTAACCTCACCAACTGAGAAAGAAGGTAAGAACATCTGTGGGAGCTTCTACAAAGAAAAGATCAATAGGACTTCTGACTGACTCCATGTATTTGCACTGCCTGAACACCTGCCCCCTTCATTGCAGGCAAAATACAGCTAGTTATTTTTAAGAGCTCATTTTCCTCCTGAAATCACCCGAGATTATGACTGTCCAGAATAATCATCCTTCTTCCTGAATTTCTATTATTCATATAACTTGTTCCACATTCCCCATGTTATTGTATACTCCTCTGCTTAGTTCTCTAGTTGTTTTTCATTTAGTCCTACCTGTGCTTGACTTGAGACTCCTCAAGGACAAGGAGGGACATCTTATACTTACTCTGTATGTTTCCAAATGTCTGCACAGTAGTCTTTTAACAAACATTTCCCTATTGGCTGAAGAGGAGGAAGAAGTATTACAAACACATGTCAGAGGAAGATTTCTCTCTCCTCTATTATTCTAGGGGATTTGTTATACTATTAAATTGTGTATCTAATATATAATCTGTACAAAACAAGGCACCATAGCAGTAATGTTTGTAGAATTCAAAATGCATACTTCATACTTAAAGGTGATTTTTCATCTCACTAGTTGTCAGGAATTTCAAAAACATTATCCTTTAAGTTGTATACTAGATTACAGGAGAAGAGTCAGGACTAATAACTCCATATGCAGTATAATCAGGAAAGGTGAGATTATCATATGTTTTATAGCCAATGCTACTGTTAGTTCTGTAAACACAAAGCAAAGATGGAGAAAAGTAGATTAAATAATTATGTAATCTGAAAAATTCCAACTAAATCCTACTCTGACTACATCTACACCATAAAATGTACCAGTAAGTCTGGCTGATAATGGATTTTTTTAAAAAGCTCAATAATTGAAGGTTTTTAATTATCAGTAAAACAATATCAATTTGCATTTTATTTAAAAGTATAAGCTGGTACTTGGGAATGGTTTAACTGCTGACTGTCATCATTACAGGACTTTCATTTTTATTTTGAGGAGTTGTACATTGGTCTTGGTTTTAAATGTTTAATGGACTGAAATTATTGAGGCTGCTGATTTCTATTTATGGTAAATTCTCACTACAGGTTGAGTATCCATTCTTCGAAATTTGAAATCCAAAATGCTCCAAAATCTGAATTTTTTGAGTGCCCACATGATGTTCAAAGGAAATGCTCATTGGAACATTTTGGATTTCTGATTTTTGGATTAGGGATGTTCAACTGGGTAATATAATACAAACATTCCCCTAAAATTCTGAAATCTGAAATACTTCTGGTCCCTAGCATTTCAGATAAGGGATACTCAAATGTAAAATCTCAAAGATTGAGAACTACAACATAATGTTTGCTCTACGTATTATGGTGAGTGATGAATCTTTTCACTATGCCAACTGGAAAATCTACAGTATATTCAAAGTAATAGCAATGTAAATACTTTACAATGGATTTATCATGTAGGATGCCTACTATCAATGTCTCAGAACATTTACTTGGTTTAAGCATGAACATGCAAAAAGTCAGATTTTCTTTTCTTTTAATTTGACCTGAGCTACTGTGTAAGGTAGTCCCAAAAAAAGATATGAAACAGAGTTATTTCATCTCTTTCTGATTTCTGCATAGAATGCCGGATCTGGAATGAACTTTGGAAATCACAGACAAATCTTCTTTCTCTGTGAGAAGAGGTAGGAAGAGAGACTCAGGGAGGTTGAGTACTTATCCCAGGACACCCATCCAAAAAGCCATGGCAACAATTTATAACTGGCCTGTTCTAGATCATTTTTCACTGAGCATATCAATCATGCAGTTACTAATTTATTAACATTATTTGCTGAAGTATAGAACACAAAATTCAATTATCACAAATGTATACATGCAACTAATAATCAAATCAAGAAATAAAACACAGTCAATACATCAGAACCTCATCTTCATTATTCTTCCTGGTCACTACCCTTTCCTTCATCTCCCAAGGAAACCACAATCCTAATTTCTAACATACAATGGAACATAACACAAGTAGGAACATATAGTGTGGGTTTTTTAATGTTTCTACTTTTTTTGGTGGAGGACATATTTATCCAAGTTATTTCATTAAGCTATAGCTTGTTCATTTCTATAACTGTACAGAATTCTATTGCATTAATACACAACAGTCTATTTATTATAATATTGATAGAAATTTGTGCTTTATTTCCCATTCTTCAGCTGCTATAAACAATGTTGCCATGAACGTTTTCATCCATGACTCTGGGCACACATGCTGATGCATTTATGTCTGATATATGACTAGAAATGAAATTACTGATTCGTACAGTAGACTATGTTCTACATTAGTAAACACTGCCAGATTGTTTTTACAAAGTGGTTAAACAATTCACTCTCCTACTAGAAATATTTGAGAGAATATTCTTAGATCTTTAAAGAAGCATGTATTGTATACCTACTATATTCCAGAAACCATGCTAACTTCTGAGGCTGAAAATAGGCTAAGAAACAGAATTTTCTCTTGAGGACTTTTTGTCCAAATAGGGATGAGAAATAAATAAGCAAATAAATGTAAAAGAAGCAATCCAGTGTCTACATCGTTACCTATACAACATAAAGGATCTTCACACTTTATTTCATGTTTTAAAATTTTCAACTTTTATTTTAGATTCAGGGGATATATGTGCAGGCTTGCTACATGGGTATATTGTATGATGGTGAGGTTTAGGGTACAATTGATTCCATCACCCAGGTAGTGAGTATAATTCCCAATAGGTAGTTTTTTTAGCCCTTGCACTCACCTCACGTTGCTTCCTCTAGTAGTTCCCAGTGTCTGCTGTTCTCATCTTTATGTCCATGTGTACTCAATGTTTAGCTCCCACTTATAAGGGAGAACATGCAGTATTTGGCTTTTTGTTTCTGCATTAGTAATGGCTTAGGATAATGGTCTTCAGCTGCATTCACGTTGCCACTACAGGACATTATTCTGTGCTTTTTACGGCTGCATAGTATGCCATGGTGTATATGCACCACTAGTTTCCTCCAAAACTCATCATCTCCTTTTCCTTTTAGTTATGAAACCGACCAAGCTTGAACTGGGCTCATGGTTCTTCATTAATAAATAATGAGTACATTTCCCAGCCTCCATTGTAGGTAGATCTGACCAGGAGATCAAGTTCTGAATAATGGGATCTGGACAATGTAACAAAAGTTAAATCTGCACGTTACAGGTCATAGTACCTTAATATGAATAGTTGGACCCTCCTCCTCTTCCTCTCCTCTTATTAACTGAAAAGGGAATGTAGTATTGAAGACACGTGTTTGCCATGTGAACTATGGCAATACATCCGAGAATAGCAGAATCACAAGACTGAACAAGCATCTTGGAGAATACAGTTACTCTATCCCCTTGTATTGGACTGTTTGGGACTGTCACTAGAGAAATAAGCACCTTTCTTGTTTAAGCCACTTTCTCTTTTGGTCAGCTAAAACAACTTAAGTTATATCCTAACACACGGAAGCTAGAAATGGAGGCAACGGACGTATTCCAGCAATCCAGGGACCAGCTTATAGTTTTAACTCCCCTACGATGGTAATAGAGGTTATCTCTAATGCCAGAATATAAGATAAGCAGCACATCTATGAAAAGATATTTGCTATTCTTGGAGAAAGTTTCACTGAATAACATGAGGTTTTTTGGTTATCACCATTCTGCCAAGATATGGAATTCCTAGGAACAAAACAGAATGTTTATATGAAAACTTAAGAAACATTAATTAGAAGCATGAGACTACAAAAAACTTAGTGGCTTAAAGAAAAAGATTCTACTTTACTTCCATAAAATCATACTAAGGTAAAGATTAAATGCTGATGGGTATAGCTCAATTCCATTTAGTCACTAAGGGATTTAAATTGCTCCCATTGTCATCTTCTCCATGGCCACATGGTTGCCTTGGATTCCAGCCAGTAGGAAGCAAATGTGGGGAAATGTACCTGATGTCTTAGCTTATAACCCCAGAGGTGTAACACAGCACTTTCTCTCATTTCATTACCAGCAAGTTAATTATATTGCCGTATCTTAACTGCAAAGAATCCTGAGTCTTGCCTTGTTCCTAGACAAAAGAATAAAGTAGATTTTGGTAGACTTAGCAATAGCTTCTTCCAAAATAAGATAAATGAGGAGTCCAAGAAAAGGGATAAATGAATGCCAAAAATTAATTTGGGTCAGGTTATGAAGGACTTTAAACATTAAGTGGCCATACAAATTGTTTAAGCAGTAAGGTTACAACCAATCTGGTTGCATGTCCAAAAGTTACTAGAGATGAACTAGTGATAAGGAGAGCTTATAGCAGACTAATCATTTGGATAAGGAAAATATTAATACAGTCTGGAAAAATCAATGACAATTAAAATAAAGATGAGGGGGAGCAAAACTTATGTAATATCTCTAGAGATAATATGAAAAGAATGTTGCGAGGCAGGTGGGGAGAAGAAAAGTAGCACTGCAGCAGGAATCTGGGGAACACTGCAGCGGGAATCTGGGGAAC
>NC_045438.1:22569904-22782461 GCF_002776525.5 Piliocolobus tephrosceles | reverse complement strand
CACTGCAGCAGGAATCTGGGGAACACTGCAGCGGGAATCTGGGGAACACTGCAGCGGGAATCTGAGGAACACTGCAGCGGGAATCTGGGGAGCACTGCAGCGGGAATCTGGGGAACACTGCCGCAGGAATCTGAAGAAGTGAAGACTTAGGTTTAAGACAGCGTGCTTAAAAGTAAATGTGGATTATTTAAGTAGTAGTGTCCAGAAGACAACTGTAAATATTTTCCTGATATCCACAAAGACTTGGAGCTGGTGTTTCATAGAGCTGTGGTTACAATCATTAGTATACCTGAGAAGAACAGAGCAAAAAAGAGAATGAAGGATTATTCGATGTTTGTGACCCCCTCCTCCCAAATTCATATGCTGAAATCTCATCAACAATGTGCCGATATTAGGATGTTGGCTTCTGAGAGATGATTAGGACATGAGGTTATAGCCCTTATGGATTGGATTAGTGCCTTTAGACAAGAGACCACAAAGAGCTAGCTAGTCCCTTCCACCATGTGAGGACACAGTGAGAAGGTACCATCTATGAACCGGAAAGTAAGCCCTCAACAGACAACAAATCTGTCAGCACCTTGATCCTGGAGTTCTCATCCTCCAGAACTATATTAAATAAATGTATGTTGTTTATATGAGCTATCTAGTTTATGGTACTTTGTTACAGCAACCTGAGTAAGTTAAGACAAATAAATAATATGTGAAATGTCAGGTCTTGGAAGAGAGCAAAAAGAAAAATCAGTGAAGAAAACTAAGGGATCAGTGGAGACTTTCAAAGACAATGTAGAAATGTTATGAGCAGAATGAAGTTCACCAGAAAGACCCCTGCGCCCTCAATAATGTAGTCAGAGTAACGGTTTCAGAACTAAGTCACACGCAGACCTAACCAAAGCAACATACACTAGTTTGCATTTCATCTTTATGACTGTTTTTTAAAATTACAGAGGACAACTTGTAGTGTAACGTATAACAAAACAGGGAAGTGGTGTGGCTTATATACGAATGATTCACACAGTTATGAAACAAAAGCCAAACCCCCTTCACAAATCAGTCAGAGTCTATTCATAAGCAGGTCTGAACAGGTCCCCAGGAGGCAAGTGCAAATTGAAAACAGTTCTAGTCAAATCCACTTTGTTTTATAGCCCTTGGACATTTCGAAAATACTGCTAGTGTTTCTGGAGTCAGTGCCTTTTTATTTGGAGCTTAATCCTGCGGTCCTTTCCTTGAATAGAAATTATTTATACATGATGTTTTGTATTCAAACTTAGCATTAGGTATAAAAAACATAAGCTATTTCACTTCTCTTCTTTTTCTGCAGGTCAAATTATTCACTCATTTAACAAATATATATTATATTTATGAAGAAACTTTGTACTTTATATAAGCACATCCATTGTAGCACCTATAATAGAAACCATGGCCACTTGGACAAATAATTCAAGCATCAAAAGAAATTCCATTCTGGATGAAAAGTAGCTGAAATCTTGTATTCTGGTATATAAACACGTTTTTAGTTTTAGTTATATTTTTCAATTATAAAATGCATACAATAATATAATTATATTTTACTCAAACATGTAACAAAACATAAGCATGGGTGTGCATATGTTTTATATTATATATATAATATTACAAATACACATAAGGATCTCACACATTATCTCCTAGTTTCATTCTTGACATGTGAAGGGAAAGCAAAACTATTTCCTCCATTTTGTGAATTTACACAGGAAACAATTCCTGTAAAATAATAATGATATCATGAAAATATATTGTTAAAATTTAGGGCTAGGAAGAATTTTTAGGTATCATTGAGTCCAGTCCACTGGTCAAACAGATGAAGAAATGGAGCCACAGAAAGCTGAACTGAATGATCCACGTCTCTGTAGCCCCATCCCTGTTCTCTTTCTACAGTAACTCTAAACTTCTATTATAGCAAAAAATAAGTCCATGGGCCATAAATTCTGCAGAAGAATACAAATTTCATAGAATAACTTATAAACATTTAATTCTCTATAGATCATAAAGCTATGATCTCTACCATAAAATTCATGAGGTGTGATAATAGATTCTTTCTTTGTTACAGATGAGGAGACTGAGGCTTAGAATAGCTAAATGATTTAAAGCCACACAAATAGTGAATTCCGAATTGTTTCTAAATTCTACACACATATATGTAAGATTTGAAATTTTAAATGGCTGCTTATACCAGCGAACTGTGGAAGTGAAATCAGGATAGAGACAAAAGACTCACGGCATTACTGCCACCCAGATGGAATTTTACTAGGTGAGTTTTGCTTACTTTCAGACTGCCCTCACAAGTGATACCACCTGCCCAATAGGCTAAATAATTGCCAAATGCATTTCTTCAATTCAACTGAAAAGAATAGAAAATTCTTTGACAATAAAATTTTAAATTTCTAAGACTATAGTTAATATTAGGCATTTCTATACTTAAACCATTAAAATATGATTCACATTTTTAAATATTCCTAATATTGAAATTTGACATGTTACCTGCTTTGTCAGAATTCTTTCAAATTATGGTCAGATTTATAAGGATATGTCTTTCCACCATGAATGGACATTACAAATACCATGCATCTGCTAAATGAAACAAAGGCTTTCTTCAGAAACTGTAATATAATCAATCCCCCACCTCTGCCAAAAAAAAAAAAAAAAGCTTATAGTGAAAAGTTACAGATGTCAACTTTAATACAAATTAAACAAACCATCAAACCATTTGTACAGCATTTTTAATTGTCAGAATTATCCACTATAATTTCATTCACAAGCAAAATAAGTGAGTGAAGTCAAGAAGTTGTTTCCTCAAAGTAATATGGTAGCTAACATTACCATGACTATTTACATGTTTTGGGTGTGTTTTTTTCGTTTCTTTTTTTGTTTTGTTTTGATTTGTTTTGTTTTTTTGGTAATCTCTTGAAAACCTCTATGAAGTAGTTACTATTACAGACCCCAGCAACAGAAGAAGAAAATGAAATGCAAGGAAGTTAAACAACTCGCCTGAGCTTACTCCACAGCAGTCTGACTCTAGAGCCCACAAATTTAACTACAAAGCTATATAACTCCTCTCGAGTTATACACTAGCTACAAAAATAATTACATGTATTTCATCTGAAATTCACAGTAACCTGTGAGAGTTTTAACGATAGCACAGTAAATTTCCCCTTGTTAAAAACTAAAAAGCAAATTATGCTTTATCTTTCAATAAAGTAAGAAGAGGCCAATTCATTAAAATATTAGCTTTCTAATTACCTTCTAACTACCTCTGATATCCAATACATATACAAGGAAACAACTGAGAAATATTACTGAGCAAACAATGGAGACACCAAAATTCCTTTGTAAGTACTACAATCCATACACATTGAGAAAATTAGGTCCCATCAATCCTCAGCCAGACACTATATTTTATAACTGTTGCACATAATTCTAAAATTTGGGTTGCCCTTCCCCTGCCCCAAAACTGACCAAAATCTAGATACAAGCAAATGCTAGAACTAGGCAAGCAACAAAAAAGAAGACTGAAAAAGTTATAAGAAGCTTACAATATCCATCTAAAAGTTTACTGTCCCTGTGATTTTCACATCAGGACAGATTTCTATAAAAATAAACAGGCACCAAGAAGTTATTAAAACCCAAGGGAATTTTCATATGTAAAACATTTCATTCCCCAATAGTTCACAGCACATACAGATGAAATTTAATCCAGGTGAGGATTTATTTTCAATACAAGCTCTCCAATTCTCATTTCCATAGATACTTTCTTCTTAGAGGCTACATAGCATTAATTTAAAAATAAAATAATGCTCAATAGCTGAGAAGTTTAGAAACTTGCTTAACTATTTAAATAAGTTGCCTATCAACTAAAAATAGTAGATTTTTTGAATAATGACTCTTCTGAGAAATGGAAGAGAACTTGACTGCTGGACAAGTGTTCCGATTTTTAGAAAAGGAAACATTTAGACAGGTTTCTCCCTAATGAAGAATGTAAGGTCAGAAATCCTGAGCTAAATTAATGGACACAGTATCATAGTCATACACCTTGAAATACAAGTGCTGAACAATGTATCAGCCTCTAAAGTTCATCAACATTAGGCAAATTTTTAAAAACAAAATAATAGAATGGTGATCACAAAGCACTGACATCAGGTTTTCTCATAAGTGATGTACACTGTGTGTTCTCCTGAAACCATATCACAATTAATGAATTAAGAAATGCTTTTCCTAAATATGTCCAATGGTCATCTTCTTTCCATCTGATAATTGAATGCAAATAGAAGAGAGAGACCAGAACAGTGAAAAACACAAAATTATGCCTTCTGAGTAATGAATGCTAAAACAAACAACTTCGGGACTACACAGCTTCCAATATTTGAAGGAATTTCATATGGAAGAAGAGTTAGATACATTATACATCTGGCACAATGCCTAATACATTATAGGTACTCGTTAAATATTTACTGTATGACTGAGGGAATGAATCAATTAATGCACAAATCATTTGCTGATTATCTCCAGAGCCAGAAAATTATTCTAGAATCACAGAATTTAGTTTAAGTTATAGGAAGGCAGAGTTTTGCTTTAACATATAGTTTATAAATTATAATTGTTCGATGACATAAAAAGGCTGTCTCTAAAGGCAGAACGTCCCCTAAAGCTAAGCCTGTTTCACTTGGATATCTGAGAAAGGACTGCTTTTCAAATGGGCACACAAACTGGCTGACTTTTAAAAGTTCCTGTGATAGTTTGCTAAGAATGATGGTTTCCAGCTGCATCCATGTCCCTACAAAGGACGCAAACTCATCCTTTTTTATGGCTGCATAGTATTCCATGGTGTATATGTGCCACATTTTCTTAATCCAGTCTGTCACTGATGGACATTTGGGTTGATTCCAAGTCTTTGCTATTGTGAATAGTGCCGCAATAAACATACGTGTGCATGTGTCTTTCTAGTAGCATAATTTATAATCCTTTGGGTATATACCCAGTAGTGGGATGGCTGGGTCATATGGTACATCTAGTTCGGAAAACCAAACACCGCATGTTCTCACTCATAGGTGGGAACTGAACAATGAGTTCACTTGGACTCGGGAAGGGGAACATCACACACTGGGCCTATCATGGGGAGGGGGGAGGGGGGAGGGATTGCATTGGGGAGTTATACCTGATATAAATGATGAATTGATGGGTGCTGACAAGTTGATGGGTGCAGCACACCAACATGGCACAGGTATACATATGTAACAAACCTGCACGTTATGCACATGTACCCTAGAACTTAAAGTATAATAAAAAAAAATAAAATAAAATAAAATAAAAAGTTCCTGTGTTGCTGTGATTTCCTCTTTAAGATTCACTATTGTGTTCTCTCATTTCTCCATCTAGGACAGCAATTTGTGAGCTTTCCCTCTGCCTTAAAATTATATTCTTATTTCCATTGTCCACTGTGAGAAAATACTATTACAATAGAATAATTCATCAGGGCTCATTCATTTAACCTTGCCACTCCACCACAGAGTCATATCCCAATTCCTGGTGAACAGGAGTGGAAACGAACCAAAGTGCTCTTAGATTACAAACAACATCCTTATGTGTGTGCGGGCGTGTGTTTGTATGCGCGTATTCTTGTCTGACATCTTTTGCAATGACACTAGCACATTTTTTGACTTATGAAGATGATTGTTTGAGTAATGGTGCAGATATGACTCATTTCTTGTTTTTGTCCATTACAATCATCTTGATAGATGCAGGGGGCCAATGAAGTCAAAATTATTGGTCCTATTTGAAGTTGTCACAATTGAAAAGATGTAGCCAAAATGTGAATGTAGGTATTATATGGAGACTCAAAGAAGCTAAATTATTATCTTAATCTTGGTGGAGATATAGTGGAGAAAACAATGATGGTGCGGACTGGGTGGCTGGGGTGAAACTGAGAATTAAGAAACCTTAGTTTGAGACTGGACTCCTATCATTCTGTGCTAGATTTCTCACACGGAAAATACAGAATGGTGGCAGCTATTTATCCTCTCCTGCATCCTAGGTTTTTGTGCTTCTGAAAATGAAGTCGTAATGAAAATATTTTGTTCACATTGCCATATACAAATAGCAAGTAGCACTAAATCTAAGTATGAGTTTAAACTCCAGGCATAAAAGAACGTGCACCAAAAATCAGCCCAATTTAAAACCTGTCAATGATATAAAGTACCAATTAGAAACCAGGAACTCCATTACTAGCATTCCAGAAATAAAGTACTCATTTTGCCAGCATTGTTACTGCCACTGATTTCATGTACTTATTTTAAAACCACTTTGCAAGAACAAACTTTTAGTCCAGAAATGTATAAAATCTGCATCGCATGGAACAGTACTTATGTAAATTTTATTTCATATTGATTTTGTCTTTCCATCATATTCATTGCAAAGTCAAGTCACGAAAAAAAAATCAATAACTGAACACTAAGGATGCACTTTTCATACAAAGGACTTTCTACTATTTTGCATATCTATTCTTTTTACTTTATTTTCTGCATTCTGTAATGCTGCATGTTGAAAAATGCATAACTGAATAAATTAAAGTTAACATTATCCTGCCTTTTGAAAGAGAAAAAACATATTAAGTTCAGGTAGGATCTTTCTTTTTCTTATTCCTCATGGTAGCCAGGTTCTTTATCAATATCATGGCTTAAGAACACATTATCCCATGGCTGCCATTTAAATGAATGGTACAGCATCCTATTATGAAAGGGTATGTGATGATTTGGCAGGTGAGAGATTATTAAATCTTGAATTTCAAATGCTGGGGCATTATAAAACTACACACTTCAAATAACTATGGAATCCACTCAAACTGTATCTCCTTTAAGGAGATAACACACCATGTAGGTTTCAATGTTCAAGTGTTTTCAGAGGCTTTGAAAACTGAACACCTGCAGTTATCCACACATGACCTTGCCTTTGCAGTAGAAATACCCCAATGGTATTGTTTGTAAAAATATTATATTTATTAAACGATAGCTAATTACTTTTGGGATTTTGCTTTGAAAGATACATTGCAGTTAATATTAAATGTTCTATATTTAGAAAATAAAAATTTCTTATCCATCTTTCAATTAATGTTAAGAAGAATATATGTAGTTTTTCTTTCTCTATATTAAATATATTTAATAAACATTTGGGAAAATGTGAAAAATAAACAGCTCTAAACTTTTATCAAATCTTACATACACAAACAAGAGAATTCACGCACTTGCTTTTCACATCCTGCCCAGTAGAAGAAAAATGTGCATATGTTTTTCTTATGATAAATGTTACTGATATAAAGAATGTGCAGCACACAATTCACAAATAATTATAAAATATACAGTATTGTTTATTACAAATTCCCTAAAGCAAATTCATTTACACACAATTATTTTGCTGGTTTTTGCCAAGTTCTTGGATTAGTAGTTGTATTAAGTCAGGGTTCTCCAGAGAAACAGAACCAACAGGATACACATAAATATCTCTGAGAGAGAGAGGAGAGCGAGACAGAGAGAGAAAGACAATTAGTCAGCTGGCAGAATTTCAATTGCTCAATTTTACAGTAAACTTTTAGATAGAATGCAAATGTATTTACTTAGAGTTTTTACCTAGAAGCAAACACGGTTTGTGATTTTAAGCTAAAATTCAAGGAAGCATTCTTGATGCATACTTTTATATCTTATTATCTCTAATGAGATATATAGTGAATTATATTTATTCAAAAAACTACATTTGCCTAAAGAGGATGCAGGCATTATAAGGAAAGCCAGTCTTTCTCTTGTAAGGCCTTCAACCAATTAAATGAGGCCCACTCATAGAATGAAGGGTAACCTGATTTGCTCAGTCCACTGATTTAAATATTAATCTCATAAAAACACCTTAACAGAAATATCTAGAATAATGTCTGCCCAAATACCTGGGTACCATGGACTAGCTTATTTGACACATAAAATTAACCACCAACCTGGTTGCAACTGATGAAAGGGCATTTCTGCCACAAATGCTGGTTGATATTTTCTCTTACCTTAAATAACACTAACAGAGTGAAATGAAGGAAATATGTGTCAGAATGTTAACAGTGACGTTTTTTGCTAAACTGGATAATACTTTTCAAATACTAAGAGAGTATTTCCTCAATTTTTGTGATATTAAACAATGTAAGGCATATAGTTATGTTGTACTTTAAAGTTTAATCTGCATTATTAGCAACACGTTCTCCAGTACTATCTCAAGTCTTGCCAATCAGCAAAATAATAAAACATACCCTTATTTGTAATATTTGGTGATTTCCATAATGTAAATATATCTACTATGACTAATTTCAAGCTAACAATATGTCACTGGAGTTGGGATGAGATATGCAATTATACATCCCACAAATACAATAAACAAAAATGTACTCAAGAGTATGGATAGTATTAAAATATAGTCATAAAATTAGGATATAATTTTGTAGTATCATCCTTTTCAACATGATCTACTTCATTAAAAGTTTATATAATTTAATATTTAACAATGGTGGCTATGTTTAACACCCAGCTTACAAAAGTTCCTAAAATTTTAACAATTAGCCCTTGTAAGCGGGTCCAGCTGGCTCCACAAACCACTTCAGCTTTACTTTTCCTAAACATTGCTGGTGGATAAAATTTTACAAAGAGAACTTAATTCCCTTGGTGTTAGGGATTAACATTAATAAAATATAATGAAATCTTCCTGTAATGTGTTCAGCCTTATCAGTTATTAATACTTATTATGAATTCGTCTTGAGCTCCTCTCCTGCAGGCAGGCTTTGATGAACAGAGTGACAGTATGGGGACATGGGAAGGGATGTGGAAAAGGAGTACAAGTGGAAAAGGAAAGGCCCAAGAGCAGAATATCACGGAAGGGCAATGTGCCAAACTGAAAATGCAGGTTACACCTGGCCCTTCGCATGTGGCTATACATTGCTACGACATAGTTGCAAATATTGAGAAATTTCAATTGATAAGTTTTACAACAAACTTTTAGACAGAAGGTAAGTTTACTTAATGAGCATTTTTGCCTAAACGTACACATTCTGTGGATGGCTTATGACTTCAAGCTAAAATTCAATGTAGTGTTCTTGACACATACTTTTATACCAACTTCAAAAACATGGCTTCTTCCTAGAAAAGATGCAAGCATTACAGTCACAACCTAAGGCACACATGAATTTTCCTAGTATGTTATATTTATGCTAATGGAAAAAAAGATAAAATCCAAGCTCTCTGCTCTCACTTTCCTTCAATTTATCAAAGTAGTTGTTTCTTTAAAAACTTTATAGAAAGTTGCAAAGTCTGTCTTCAGAGAAAGGGGTTCTAAGAACACTAATAAAAATGATAGACTTGAAAGTCAAAGTAAAAATAAAAGCTCCACATGTTCTAATTTATGGTGGTGCTCCTATCTTCACACACAGCAGGATGTTAAGCCTTCTCTTGTTCAGGAACATCACAAATTTAAAATGTTTTGAAGAGGACTGACTTTTGACATTGATATCAGGGCTTTAACTTTAGAGACCTGAGATAATTAATTTTAGAAATGTAAAGTTCTCTTGATACAGAGAGAGGTAGGTAGATAGATGATAGATAGATGGATAGATAGATACATACATACATAGATACATAGATATATATATAGATAAGCTAGATATATAGAGATACACACACACACACACACACACACATATATATCTACATCTCAATTCTCAAACTTCTTGACAGGTTTGGCATCAAAAATTTGTGAAGGGCATAAAATCTGCTTTCAAATCTCCCACCTTCATATCCATCTTTTCTTTCATCATCTTCTTCGTTCTTCTGCATCTTACATTCACGTTCCCTCCAAAGTATATTGGAGGTAGGGCATGGTGGCTCACCCCTTTAATTTCACCACTTAGGAGGCCAAGGAGGGCAGATCACTTGAGGTCAGGAGTGCAAGGACAGCCTGGCCAACGTGGTAAAACCTCGTCTCTATTAAAAATACAAAAAAATTAGGCGGGTATGATGGTGGTTACCTTTAATCCCACCTATTTGGGAGGCTGAGGCAGGAGAATCGTTGGAACCAGGGAGGTGGAGGGTGCAGTGAGTTGAGATTGCAACACTACACTCCAGCCTGGATGACAGAGTGAGACTCTGTCTTAATCAATAAAATAAAATAAAAAATAAAAAGGTATATTGGAGTTAACTCAGAACATCCCTAATCACCCCAGTTATACCCAAAATTTCCATTAAAATTCTTTCATAATACCCTCTTATCTCAAAGCGTATGTGCCCTAGACTAACTTATCTTTGTCCTGCACTCTCTACAACCTTATCTTTTCAAATCTCTGTTGCAAAATTTTCTAGAAGTGTTCAGAGATCATCCATACTCTCTGCCCCAGGTAAGTGCTTTGTGTTTTTGAAAAGAGCTTTGGGAAATTAAGCCTCAAGAAATGAGCCAATACACTAGTGCAGTGCAGTAGTCCTGAAATGCGTGCATAAAACATTAGGTCCTCAGAAAATCAAAACACCTTTGCAGAAAATATGGGTTCTGTGATCAAATAAATTTGGAGGTTGATGTGCTGAAATACATAGAATTAGTTTTTCTCTTTTCAGAACTTTTACTATGACAAGTGTCGATTAAATGTTTATTTAATAAACATTTGGGAAAATGTGAAAAATAAACAGCTCTAAACTTTTATCAAATCTTACATACACAGAGACACACAGGAGAATTCAGGCATGTGCTTTTCACATCCTGCCCTGAAGAACTTGTTTATCTACAACTTATAGATCAATTTGAAGTATTTCCCAATAAAAGCGATTGTAGAATTTTCTCTTGCATATATCTTGGGGTAAGTGCTTAATACAATGTCAGTTGCTTCTGAGAAACACCATAGGAACTAGACTTTCAAACAACGTTGAGTCACTCAGCCTGTCAGTGCCTCTCAAACCAAGTCACAAGGTGACTTACCACCCTCTAGGTCATAAGGAACATCAAAGTTAAAAAGTACTATGTGGTGTCCTGCATCCAACAATAGACAAGAAAGGGAGTTGGGTGGTAAAGTAAATGGGGTTCGGGGAGACAGGAATGGGTGTTGTGGGGGAGTGGGCAGACAAAAGTCCTATCAAGATGGCAATCAAGAAATGGTGCCAAAACACAAGACTAGAAAAATATCCAAGATAAACGAGGGTTGGAACATGCGGAGCACATGCCAGCAGTTATGAATAGGTTACCTAAATGCAAGGCGTATTTTCCTTGGAGAGCTGTTGTTAAAGGATTTGGTGCATATCAAATTTTTGCATTGAGCAAGAACTTACACATGGCCCAGTGCTTGACTGTTTGACTCAAACATAATTATATCACCTTCAATTATATCTCCTAACCTGAGCTGGACACCTCTTTGAGGAGCTGTGAATTTTAAACCTTAGCCAATACATACAAATTAATGGGAGAACTCTTTAAAAATGCACAGTCTCAGACTGCCACCTTCCCAGAGACTTTGATTCAGTCAGTGTGAGGTGGGCTTGGGAATCAAATGCAGGCTCCCTTGTGAGGAAGGCTGATTTAAAACTAACCAACAGAGAGAGAACATATAGAGACTCCAAAAGGATGATCAACTTCTTTCCAAGGCAGAGCAATTTCACAGGCTTTGTAACTTTGTTTTTAAGCAGAAAATGTGAATCTTCTAAGTTCCCCTTTCTCATCTCTTATCCATATCACAAAATATATCTACTCATTTTACTTCTTCTCTGTGATCTCTGGCTAAAGCAGTCAAGGGCAGAGAGACATGAGTGAGACAGCCAGGGTATGAATCCTAGCCCTAACGCTTGCTAGTGGTGAGAGGTGACAACATGATGGCAGCCCTCCTTCTCAGTGCCTCCTCGGCCTTGGCATCCACTCTGGTGGTGCTTGAGGAGCCCTTCAGCCCGCCAAGCACTGTGGGAGCCCCTCTCTGGGCTGGCCAAGGCCGGAGCCAGCTCCCTCTGGTTGCAGGGAGGTGTGGAAGGAGAGGCGTTGATGGGAACCAGGGCTGCGCATGGTGCTCACAGGCCAGCGTGAGTTCCAGGTGGGCACGGGTGGCAGGCTCTGCACTCTGAGTGGCCAGCCGGTGCTACTGGCCCCGGGCAGTGAGGGGCTTAACCTGGGCCAGCACTGCGGAAGGCACACCAGGTCCTCCAGCACCGCCAGCCCGCCTGCACTGTGCTGGAATTCTCACCGGACCTCAGTCGCCTCCCCATGGGGCAGGACTCTGGACCTGCAGCCTGCCATGCCCAAGCCCTACCCCTCCCGGCGGTGGGCTCCTGTGTAGCCTGAGCCTTCCCATAGGAGCTGTCCTCTGCTCCATGGTGCCCTGTCTCACTGACCGCCCAAGGGCTGAGGAGTGTGGGCACATGGCATGGGACTGGCAGGCAGCTCTGCCGGTAGTCCCCATGTGGGATCCACTGGGTGAAGCCAGCTGGACTCCTGGGTCTAGTGGGGACTTGGTGAACCTTCACCTCTAGCTAAGGGATTGTAAATGCATCAATCAGTACTCTGTGTCTAGCTCAGGGTTTGTAAATACACCAATCCCTACTCTGTATGTAGTTAATCTAATGGGGGACTTGGAGAACTTTTCTGTCTAGCACTCTGTGTCTAGCTAAAGGATTGTAAACGCACCAATCAGCACTCTGTGTCTAGCTCATGGTTTCTAAATATACCAATCAGCACTCTGTCAAAATGGACCAATCAGTTCTCTGTAATATGGACCAATCAGCTCTCTGTAAAATTAACCAATCAGCTTTCTGTAAAATGGACCAATCAGCAGGATGTGGGTGGGGTCAGATAAGGGAATAAAAGCAGGCTGCCTAAGCAACCTCCATCAACCTGCTCAGGGAGCCCTTCCACACTGTGGAAGCTTTGTTCTTTCACTCTTTGCAATAAATCGTGCTGCTGCTTGCTCTGTGGGTCCACGCCACTCACCACAAAGGTCTCCAGCTTCACTCCTAAGACCAGTGAGACTAGGAACTCACCAAGAGGAATGAATAACTCCGGATGGGAGGAACAAATGACTCCAGATGCACTGCCTTAAGAGCTGTAACACTCACCGCGAAGGGCTGTGGCTTCACTCTTGAAGCCAGCGAGACCACAAACCCACCAGAAGGAAGAAATTCCAAACACATCTGAACATCTGAAGGAACAGAAACCCACCAGAAGGAAGAAATTCCAAACACATCTGAACATCTGAAGGAACAGACTCTGGACACACCGTGTTTAAGAACTATAACACCCACCGTGAGGGTTTGCAGTTTCATTCTTGAAGTCAGCAAAACCAAGAGCCCACCAATTCTGGACACAGTGGGTGACACCCAGCAAATCACCAAACGCTTAGTGTCTCAATTGCCTCTTCTCTAAACTGGGAATGATTAGAACTTACCTTGGAGGGTGTTAGGGATTGAAGGTTTGTACATTGAAGCTCTCACTCTGTGTGGCTGTATTTGGAAATAGGGCCTCTAAGGAAGTAAGGTTAAATGAAGTCCTTATTTAATAAGGTGGGTCCCTGATCTGATAGGATTAGTATCATTATAAGAAGAGACTCTAGAAAGTACTTGTGCTCATTCCTGCACACTCTCTCCCTCCCTCCCTCCCGACATGTCTCTTTCCCTCTCTCTCTCATCTTTTCCCCTGGTTTCTCTCTCCCTCTCTCCAGCTGTCTCTGTGTCTCTCTCTCGCTCTCTCTCGTCATACACAAAGAAGAGGTCTTATGAGTACATAGTGAGAAGGCAGCTACTGGTAAGACAGAGGGCCCTCATCAGATAAACCATGTGGCACTCTGATATTGGACTTCCAGCTTCTAGAACCTTGAGAAAATACATTTCTGTTGTTTAAGCCAGCCAGTCTGTGGTATTTTATTAAAACATTCCAAGCTAACTAATACAGAGGACTATTGTAAAGATGAAATGAGGTAATATATGTAAAAGCACATAGAATGGCACCAGGCACATAGTAAATATTAAGTGTTAACAAATACTGTTTGTCTTGTAAACTCTTCATTTAAAAGAGGGGAAGAATTATGATATTATATTGCCTGAGGATTAATCTATAATCATATGAAAATATCAATCAATATAAAACTATTTTCTCTTTTCTTTCAGTAACTACTTGTAAAAAAACAAAGTCTTCTCTGAATTATCTCCAATATGGTCAATAAAAATATTAAAATCTGGTAATTAGGTAAAAGTTTGATACAAATCTCAGTTTACAAATAACATTTGTATAAAGAAAGAAATTACCTCTTAGAGACCATACTTAACCCCAATAAAATATGTAATAAACATCTTCTTGAGAGGTGAAAATGTGCTAGCAGCCCTCGCTCTTGGTGCCTCCTTGGCCTCGGCATGCGCACTCATGGTGCTTGAGGAGCACTTCAGCCCACCACTACACCGTGGGAGCCCCTCTCTGGGCTGGCCGATGCCGGAGCCAGCTCCCTCTATTTGCAGGGAGGTGTGGAGGAAGAGGCGTGGGCAGGAACTTGGGCTGTGCGCCGCACTCACGGGCCAGCGTGAGTTCCCAGCTGGCTCGGGCTCAGCAGGCCCCGCACTCGGAGCAGCCCCAGGCAGTGAGGGCCTTGCCACCCAGGCCAGCAGCCACAGAGGGTGCGCAGGGTCCCCCAGCACTGCTGGCCTGTGCCGTGCTCGGTTTCTCTCTAGGTCTCAGCCTCCTCCCTGCAGGGCAGGGCTTGGGACCTGCAGCCTGCCATGCCCGAGTCCTGCCCACCCCCATAGTGGGCTCCCTCGCGGCCAAGCTTCCCCAACAGGTGCCACCCCTGCTCTGCCGTGCCCAGTCCCATGGACTGCCCAAGGGCTGAGGAGTGCAGGCGTGGCACGGGACTGGCAGGCAGCTCCACCCGTGGCCTTGGTGTGGGATCCACTAAGCAAAGTCAGCTGGGCTCCTGAGAGGGTTGGGGATTGGGATGCTTTTATGTCTTTCCAGAGGATTGTATATGCACCAATCAGCACTCTGTGTCTAGCTCGGGGTTCATAGATGCACCAATCAGCACTCTGTATCTAGCTAATCTGGTGGGGACTTGGAGAACCTTTATGTCTAGCTAAAGGATTGTAAATACATCAACCAGCACTGCGTGTCTAGCTCAAGGTTTGTAAACACACCAATCAGCATCCTGTATCTAGCTCAAGGTCTGTAAATGTACCGATCAATGCTCTGTGTCTAGCTAATCTAGTGGGGACTTGGAGAACCTTTATGTCTAGCTAAAGGATTGTAAATACACCAATCAGCACTCTGTGTCTAGCTCAAAGTTTGTAAACACACCAATCAGCACCCTCTGTCTAGCTCAAGGTTTGTAAACACACCAATCGGTGCTTTGTGTCTAGTCAATCTGGTAAAGACTTGGAGAACCTTTATGTCTAGCTAGAGGATTGTAAACGCACCAATCAGCACCCTGTCAAAACGGACCAATCAGCTCTCTGTAAAATGGACCAATCAGCAGGATGTGGGTGGGACCAGATAAGGGAATAAAAGCAGGCTGCGCGAGCCAGCAGCAGCAACTGGGTCAGGTCCCCTTCCACACTGTGGAAGCTTTGTTCTTTCACTCTTTGCAATAAGTCTTGCTGCTGCTCACTCTTTGGGTCTGCACTGCCTTTATGAGCTGTAACACTCACTGCGAAGGTCTGCAGCTTCACTCCTGAGGCCAGTGAGACCACAAACCGACCAGAAGGAGTGGACAACTCCAGACAGGAGGAACAAAAAACTCCAGACGCACCGCCTTAAGAGCTGCAACAGTCACCGTGAAAGTCTGCAGCTTCACTCCTGAAGCAAGCAAGACCATGAACCCACCAGAAGGAAGAAACTCCAAACACATCCAAACATCAGAAGGAACAAACTCCGGACACACCATATTTAAGAACTGTAACACTCACTGCAAGGGTCCGCAGCTTCATTCTTGAAGTCAGACCAAGAACACACCAATTCCAGACACATTCTGAATGGGTCATTCTAAATCTTCAAAATGAATACTAAAGGACAATTGCCTACACAACACACCTATGTAATAAAGAGAACTGAGTTTTTTTGTGATAGGAAGAATCTGATTATTTTTAAATCCTATAAAGCACTTTGCAACCAGCAGTAATATCAAAATAGAGCCAGAGAACAGCAGCATGATAAGGAGAAGATGGTCTTGACCTAATGTGACATTCTTATTAGAGCTCTCTAGGAAAGCTGAGCATTACTTGCTTCCTTTGAGTTCTATTCTAATCTTTATTTGCAGAACTTTTATTCTCTGATCACTTTTGAATTAATTAGTTGATTTTAGGCCCTATTTGTTTTCATGTTTTATCATTTTTTTCTAATTTTAATCAATCCCAAAAATGCATCCCATTCCCAATCACTCTTGGCATGTTAGGAAATTATGTTGGATGAGTATTCAGGTATTTTAAACTGAGTGAACACGTGAGATTCCCTCAAACCCAACATTCTGCAACAATATTCTCATGAAATTAACCATCATGACTGAGAATCAACCTATGCATATTGGCCTGCACTCGCAGATGCTATAATATTGAATTCAATAATTTCAGTGGCTTTCAACAGTATGTCTAAGAAGCCTACAGGTTTCACCTTAGTGATACTACAAATAAATAGAACATAACCTTTTTACTAAGTAGCTTTCACTAAATCACAATATTTAATGGATTCTTTAATAGAATTTGCAATGATACTGCAAATGATATTGCAGTGATCTGTCTCAATCAGTTGTATTGCTATAAAGGAATATCTGAGGCTGGATAGTTTATTTTAAAAAGGGATTTATTTGGCTCATGCCTCTGCAGGCTGTACGAGAAACACAGTGCCAGCATCTGCTTCTGGTGAAGGCCTCAGGAAGCTAAGCTTCCACTAATAGCAGAAGGTGAAGGGGAGTAGGCATCACCTGGCAAGAGAGGAAGCAAGAGAGAGGGGAGGAGGCACCAGACTCTTTTTCTGATTTGCAAATGATATTGTATTGACATATAAAATTGCACATTTACAACAATGTGCAAAAGTCAATACAATATTATTTAAAAGAGACAAATTTGAACTCAATACCTTAACAAAACAAAGGATACACCTAATTTGAAGTAAAGCAAATACATTTCAAACATAAAATGTAGGCTGGAAATCTGCTGGTAGTGCAACTCAAATTGAAATGGACTCACAACTAAATGCTATGATTGACTAAAGTGTGCCATAATTACACACATACAAATTATAAAATATGTAAATATATACGTTATTTATTATAAAATACATATGTTATCATATTAGATTTTTAATAGATGATAATATTACATGTTACAGCTGAAATCCAGTCATTAGTCATAGATTTCGTTCAAGAATATTGTTGACATTGGGAAAAGATGATTCACACGATTCATTTCAGTAATAAAAACCCTTTAATCAGTGTAATTATTATAATTGAAGGTAAAACATGGAAATTGGTGTACTAAGCAAGATTGAGTATCTACCTCTCTCTATTTGGGGGAAAGGATTTACTGAGCTGTCATTATTCCAGATCATCTGAGAGGTAAAGACAATGGTTAGACTTATCAAATTTATCATTACATAATTTGGACTACAAACTTTAGTCCAAACCACAGACTGAATTCAGTGAAAAATATCTGTAAAATTGGTTGGTTGATGCCCAGTTTGAAAATATGCCCTTGGGGGTTGGGGGGAATTGATATATATGTATACATACATATATGACTATTTTATATTAATACAGACGTAAGACAATACTTATTACTATAAATTATTATTGTAAATACCTAAAGATTAATTTATCAAATACAGGTTTGACAATTGCATTTCAAATGCTTCCTGTCCAGATTTGTATATAAAATAATGGCATGGCACAGGTAGTGCTACCCTTT
This sequence comes from Piliocolobus tephrosceles, assembly GCF_002776525.5. NCBI lineage: Eukaryota > Metazoa > Chordata > Mammalia > Primates > Cercopithecidae > Piliocolobus > Piliocolobus tephrosceles. The sequence goes on along the minus strand of NC_045438.1, from coordinate 22,764,516 downwards.
GGATACGGTCTTACCAAGTCTCTTTTTGAAATTCGATCCCCAGTGTTGAAGGTGGGGCCTGATGGGAGGTATTTGGATCATAGGGATACATCTCTCATGAATGGCTTAGTGCCATTTTCAAGGGAGTGAGTGAGTTCTCACTCTTAGTGTCCTTGATAGCTCCCCTGAGAGCTGGTTGTTGAAGAGTCCGGCACCTCCTCCTCTCTCTCTTGCTTCCTCTCTCACCATGTGATTTCCACTCCCTTTCACCTTGCACTATGAGTGGACGCTTCCTGAGGCCCTCACCAGAAGTAGATGCTGACACCATGTTTCTTGTACAGTCTGCAGAAGCATGAGCCAAATAAATCTTTTTTTATTTAAAAATTATCCAACCTCAGGTATTCCTTTATAGCAACACAACTGACTGAGACAGAATTAGAAGAAGGGTTTCAAAAGAATTTCAGTTTTTAAAAAATTATATACATATTCCTTGTAGTTAGAGGTAGATATGAAAATATCTATATGCCAGACAGTTATGTATATAAAATGAGAATATGGCAACCTAGGTAAAAGTCTGATCAACATTTCAGCTGAATATAAATATTAAAATGGACATTGCACTTAGTTTAATAATATCCTCTCATCTACTAACATACCTGACTACCCTTTGGCTAAGAGAAAGAGGTGAAAAGTACAGTTACGGGTTGTGCATGATATCAGAAAAAATAAAGGCTCAATCTAAATATTATTTTCTTGTAATCATATTCATATGAACTCTTCTTCAGGATGAGGTGAAACTTCCAGATTTAAAAGCATGCATTGGCAGGGCGTGGTGGCTCACACCTGTAATCCCAGCACTTTGGGAGGCTGAAGTGGGCAGATTATGTGGTCAAGAGATCAAGACCATCCTGGCCAACATAGTGAAACTCTGTCTCTACTAAAAATACAAAAATTAGCTGGGTGTGGTTGTGCGCGCCTGTATAGTTCCAGCTACTCAGGAGGCTGAGGCAGGAGAATTGCTTGAACCCGAGAGGTGGAGGTTGCAGTGAACTGAGATTATGCCACTACACTCCAGCCTGGCGACAGAGCGAGACAGATCTCAAAAACAAACAAACAAACAAATAAATAAATAAAATGATGCATTGCTGGTAATGTCCTCAAAACAAATGTTAGTTTATGAAACAAATGTACAATGTATCTCAAAATATATGAGAATTTAGACTACTTAAAAGGAAAGTCAGTTTTAATTAGTGGAAAATCTGAAATGTAGAACGTTAGAGACATTTCGGAAATTATTTTCAAGGGTGCTATAAAAATCAAATCAATGGCTAATAAAGAATCTGCATGGCATACTTAAATAGTTAAACCACACAAACAGTGTTTTATAGTTCACACCCCATCCCACTTGCTTTCTCTTTACAACAAGCCGGAGACATATTTAGAGCAGGTAGAGCAGGAAGCAGATTCAGAAAGATAATTATTTGCACAGCTGAGAACTGGAAGTGCCCAACCAAATATACAAGATATGTGACTCCCTAATGATAAGACATATTTTTAATTAAGAGCATTTTCCAAACCATGTATTCTTAAACTCTTTAAAAGCCATTTAAAACAGACCACTGTTTAGGTTACTGTAGCCTTGTAGTATAGTTTGAAGTCAGGTAGCGTGATGCCTCCAGCTTTGCTCTTTTGACTTAGGATTGGCTTGGTAATGCGGGCTCTTTTTTGGTTCCATATGAACTTTAAAGCAGTTTTTTCCAATTCTGTGAAGAAAGTCATTGGTAGCTTGATGGGGATGGCATTGAATCTATAAATTACCTTGGGCAGTATAGCCATTTTCACGATATTGATTCTTCCTATCCATGAGCATGATATGTTCTTCCATTTGTTTGTATCCTCTTTTATTTCACTGAGCAGTGGTTTGTAGTTCTCCTTGAAGAGGTCTTTTAAATCCCTTGTAATTTGGATTCCTAGGTATTTTATTCTCTTTGAAGCAATTGTGAATGGAAGTTCATTCCTGATTTGGAAGTTCATACCAGATTTGTTACTGGCATATAAGAATGCTTGTGATTTTTGGACATTAATTTTGTATCCTGAGACTTTGTTGAAGTTGCTTATCAGCTTAAGGAGATTTTGGGCTGAGATGATGGGGTTTTCTAAATATACAATCATGTCATCTGCAAACAGGGACACCAAAACAGAGATATAGACCAATGGAACAGAACAGAGTCCTCAGAAATAATACCACACATCTACAGGCATCTGATTTTTGACAAACCTGAGAAAAACAAGAAATGGAGAAAGGATTCCCTATTTAATAAATGGTGCTGGGAAAATTGGCTAGCCATAAGTAGAAAGCTGAAACTGGATCCTTTCCTTACTCCTTATACAAAAATGAATTCAAGATGGATTAGAGACTTAAAGGTTAGACCTAATACCATAAAAACTCTAGAAGAAAACCTAGGTAATACCATTCAGGACATAGGCATGGGCAAGGACTTCATGTCTAAAACACCAAAAGCAACGGCCACAAAACCCAAAATTGACAAATGGGATCTAATTAAAGAGCTTTTGCACAGCAAAAGAAACTACCATCAGAGTGAACAGGTAACCTACAGAATGGGAGAAAATTTTTGCAATCTACTCATCTGACAAAGCGCTAATATCCAGAACCTACAAAGAACTCAAACAAATTTACAAGAAAAAAACAAACAACCCCATGCAAAAGTGGGCAAAGGATATGAACAGACATTTCTCAAAAGAAGACATGCATACAGCCAACAGACACATGAAAAAATGCTCATCATCACTGGCCATCAGAGAAATGCAAATCAAAACCACAATAAGATACCATCTCACACCAGTTAGAATGGCAATCATTAAAAAGTCAGGAAACAACAGGTGCTGGAGAGGATGTGGAGAAATAGGAACACTTTTACACTGTTGGTGGGATTGTAAACTAGTTCAACCATTGTGGAAAACAGTATGGCGATTCCTCAAGGATCTAGAACTAGAAATACCATATGACTCAGCCATCCCATTACTGGGTATATACCCAAAGGATTATAAATCATGCTGCTATAAAGACATGCACACGTATGTTTATTGTGGCACTATTCACAATAGCAAAGACTTGGAATCAACCCAAATGTCCATCGGTGACAGACTGGATTAAGAAAATGTGGCACATACACACCATGGAATACTATGAAGCCATAAAAAAGGATGAGTTTGTGTCCTTTGCAGGGACATGGATGCAGCTGGAAACCATCATTCTCAGCAAACTATCACAAGAACAGAAAACCAAACACCGCATGTTCTCACTCATAGGTGGTAACTGAACAATGAGATCACTTGGACTCAGGAAGGGGAACATCACACACCCAGGCCTATTATAGGGAGGGGGGAACAGGGAGGGATGGCATTGGGAGTTATGCCTGATGTAAATGACGAGTTGATGGGTGCTGACGAGTTGATGGGTGCTGACGACTTGATGGGTGCAGCACACCAACATGGCACAAGTATACATATGTAACAAACCTGCACGTTGTGCACATGTACCCTAGAACTTAAATTAAAAAAAAAAAAAAAAAAAAAAAAAAAAAAAAACAGACCACTGTTATGGTTACGCTTTTTTTTTTTTTTTTTTTAATGGCAGAGTTTTCTTTGAAAATATCAATTTCACTTCAGCCTAGATTTAATAGCCACCCATTTCATTGTAGGAGACTTACTCATTTTTTAAGCAAGTACTATTTCACACTTATGTGCTAATTGCTGTGCAAATGGTTGTGGATACTGCAGTGAATAAACAGAATTCCTACCCTGTGAAACACACTGTGGTCCAGCACACACACTCTATTAAAATAAATGCATATTTCTTTGTACTCTGTGATAAGAATCATAAAAATCCAGTTCATATTTCCAGTGGAACACATAAAGAGGCCCCAGATTAGGTCTGGGAGGCCAGACAAGGCTATGTTTGTAGTGACTATTGATGTGAAAAATGAAGGAGCTGCCCAAGAGAAGCTAAGTTCGGTGGGAAGAATGCTCTAGGTAGAAGAAACAATTGTATGTGCGAAGTCCCTATAGAGGAAGAAGCATGGTGTCTACCTTCAAGGGACAGAATGCAGGTCCATGTGGCAAGCAGACACAGAGCCTCACACATGGTGAGACTCAGAGAAGGTGACAGGATTGATGGTGTACAGCCTTATAGCCTCTCTCAAGAATACTCGTTTTTTTCCTGTGAACTAGTCCCAGAATCATTCCACACACCCAGCAGGTGGGTGCAGCAAGACGTGACTTGAATTTTATAAACATTCCTCTACTTGCAAGGTTGAGAATGAATTAGAGGGGACAAGAGTGTGTGTGGTAGACAGTGGCTAAATAGGCAAAACACAAAAGAGAGATAATGTTAATATATGTGGGCTATTGATGGTAGATAGCACAGATTCAAAACATACAGGTGGTAAGTGAAGAAGACTTAGAAATAGGTTAGAAGTAGAGGGTGAGGAGAGAACCAGGATAGTGAGATTTTACTTAATTACAAAAGAAAAAAAACAACTGGAATATATTCATAGGACATCTGTATTCACAAAAGCTAATTGATCAGTCAGGTTAATTACTGTTCTCCACATGCTGAATTTCTGACATAGTTTCTGTAAGCATAATTCGGCAACACAACAATGGTAGAGAGTGTCATGCCAAAATGAATTGCTAACATATGCAATTAAAATAAATGTCTATGAGACATAACTGTCAAAATAGTAATTACGACGTGGGGAGCTAGAAGCAATCTGAAAACTTACTCGAAATTAAATTCCTGTCCTCTGTGTAGACGCAGTATATTCCAAACCAAGGTATTTTTTTCCCAAAAACTAAAAAATTTAAAAAAGCTAATCAAACTCTGTATTACTGAATATTCAACAACATGAGTCAGATAAACAGTATGTAAGTGGGAACTCCTTTGAGTAGTTTAATGATTTTGAAATCATGTCCTTTAAAAATGTATTTCAATTTTGAAAATTAATGAAGAATAAATTACCCTCAATTTTAAAAGTTCATGGTCATGTTTGACATTCACTACTTGTAACTAAGTTTTGTAATATAAGAGCACTCCACCAAACACAAAGTTAGAACTTTGAACATATGTATTAAAGAGCATTTACTAAGCAACCTATGTGATTTGAAAAAGCTTAAAAATAGAAGAGGATATGCATGCAATCAGGAGTCCCAGATGTATGTCTCTGTTTGAATGTGCTAGCAAGAGATGAAGAGCCTTTTTAGGTAAATAATGATAGCATTCTGTAAAAATACGATTCAACAAGAAACATTCCGAAGCATACTTCTAGCAAATCTTAAGGAGGTATATTTCACCAATTCTGAGACTCAGATGTTTATTATTATTATTTTAAATTTCAACATCTCTGAAATCAAGACGTCTCTTACAAGATATTTTCTTACAAAGACTGTGAAGACAAATGCAAGGGAAACTCACTATGAAGTTGCAATTACCTGTTCTTGGACATAGATAATCTAACTCTCCTGACTAAGGTATGGGCATTATTGCTACAACACAGGTTAATTGCCACTTGAAACACCTTCTCATCACTGAAACATAAATATATTGTTTACATGAATACATGGCAACAAAAGATAGGACATAAATTTGGTCTGGGTAAAATAGTCTTCATTGGAGGAATGACAATTAGTGATTTTCATGCAAATTAACAAAGTGTTCTATGAAACATGAGAAAGATACCCACAAACATATGTAGCTGTGTTGTATTTTGTTACTGATATTTGTGCAAAAGAATTTCCTGACATGCAACTCAGTGAAGATGAAGGAGGGAAAGTCTTACCCAAACTCTCAGAATAGGTTTTAAAATGTCTCAAAGCAATGAGGGAATGAGAGGAAGGATTCATGCATTGGGCTGGGGCAGTGGCAGGGGATAGGCGGCTATCATTAATGAAATTATCATAATTTATTCAAGGTCTTTCTTATTTCTTAGTGATATATAAGTAATGGTACAACTTAAAATTAATGTCATATTAGTTTCAGGGTAATTTGGTTGTGGAAGAGCAATGAATTAACAGATGGAAAACTGGGGTTCCAGTTCCAGATCTTTACACAATAATCTGGGAAATCATGAGTCCATCTGTTAACTTATCTGAGCCCCAATTTTCTCACCTGTAAAATAAAGATGGTAGGCTAGATCATTACTAAAGTATTCTAGTTTTATGATATTATGATAAGTCTGTTAGAGCTATCAAATGTTAGATCTAAACTTCACATTTCAAAAATGATACATTATATATTGTTATCACATTTTGATATTTTCAATAAGTTTATCTGAAAAAATATATAGGAAAACTTGGTTCACTATATTTGACGCTCTAAAAAACACAAAATAGAAATAATTAGCATTTTTTTCCTATGAATTTTGTACTCAGGCTTTTAAAAGTGAAACATGACAGTAACCATACTAATAGTGGAAAGGCCAAGTAGTAAATAAAACACTGGATAAGGGCAGACTTGGTCAAATATTACATCGTCAGAACTATTTAGACATTGCCACTGTTCACAGGAGATTAGATACAATTAATGCTAGCTCCACTAGCATTAATGAAAGATCAAACTAGTTTGATTGCATCTTTAGCTTAAAAAACTACTTGTCTTTGAGTTATTTGAAAATTTGTTATAAATGTATAGTAAATGTTGTGGTATGCGTGTATCAACAATTTTCAGTTTACTAGAATGTTCATTTAATCTGAATAATACATCATCCAATAAATCTGAATGATGTTTATAAATGAGATGTTATTGTAAAGTAGTTTGATGGACAATTTTATCATCAGATACAATATTCCATGGTAACCTACCAAATGGCATATATGAAATTTTACTGTAAAACTTCATATAACAGAGACAGATACTACAGGAGATGATCAAAGTCTTATTAAAGAAATATGGTAATGAAGATATTTTAGGCAAAGATAAGCTTTTTATCTTGCACTTAGAAAGTGGTACTAACAGGCTAGGCGTGGTGGTTCATGCCTGTATTCCCAGCACTTTGCGAGGCTGAGGCAGGCAGATTGCTTGAGCCAAGGAGTTCAAGACCAGCCTGTGCAATATGGCGAAACCCTGTCTCTATGAAAACTATGAAAAAATTAGCTGGACGTGATGACGCATGGCTGTAGTCCCAGCTACTCGGGAAGCTAAGGTGGGAGAATTACCTGAGCCCAGGAAGTCGACACTGCAGTGAGCCAGTAAGCCACGATTGCACCACTATACTCCAGCCTGTCAAAAGAGTAAGACCCTGTCTCAAAAGCAAAAAAAAAAAAAAAAAAAGAAGAAGAAGAAGAAAGTGGTGCTAATGAAGGTGGATATTTCGACTAGGATATAATTTACCGAAGTCAATGAAGGATTATGCAAAGGCCAAATTTTAAAATAGTAACCTGGAAACATGAGATCAAGGAAAATTTTACAAACATTTATTACTATTTAACTGGAAAAACATTCAAACTTACTCTTTCTCGTAATGGGTTTTTTAATTCCAGCATTTTTTTCTTTCTTTCTTTCTTTCTTTCTTTTTTTTTTTTTTTTTTTTGAGACGGAGTCTCGCTCTGTGGCCTAGGCTGGAGTGCAGTGGCCGGATCTCAGCTCACTGCAAGCTCTGCCTCCCGGGTTTACGCCATTCTCCTGCCTCAGCCTCCGGAGTAGCTGGGACTACAGGCGCCCGCCACCTCGCCCAGCTGGATTTTTGTATTTTTTGGTAGAGACGGGGTTTCACCGGGTTAGCCAGGATGGTCTGGCTCTCCTGAACTTGTGATCCGCCTGTCTCAGCCTCCCAAAGTGCTGGGATTACAGGCTTGAGCCACCACACCCAGACTAATTCCAGCATTTTTCATCTTAACATAGAATGTTAAAAGAAAATCACAACTACATATATAAAGAATTTGTTTTTAAAAACTATACTGCTTGAAAAGGCACAAAACAATCCCAAAATCCATCTTAATCTGGTACCTATATATATGACACACACATTAAATTAACACTATTAGGTCAAAATACATATTTTATGTAGAGTCAAAGATTAATAATACTTTTCAGCTTGATGTATCACAGCATGCATTAATACAATCTAGGACTAATGAGATTCCTGTCTTAGTTACACTATTTAGAAGATTTTATTGGTAAAACTGGCTCGCTTCCATCCCCATTGGTAGTGCTTCCCAGATATTCTCTTTTTTTTTTTTTTTGAAACGGAGTCTGGCTCTGTTGCCCAGGCTGGAGTGCAGTGGCCGGATCTCAGCTCACTGCTAGCTCTGCCTCCCGGGTTCACACCATTCTCCTACCTCAGCCTATAGAGTGGCAGGACTACAGGCGCCCACCACCACGGCCGGTTAATTTTTTGTACTTTTAGTAGAGACAGAGTTCCACCGTGTTAGTCAGAATGGTCTCGATCTCCTGGCCTCGTGATCCACCCGCCTCGGCCTCCCAAAGTGCTGGGATTACAGGCATGAGCCACGACGCCCAGCCTAGATATTCTCTTCTTTTATCTGAGTCAGAAATATACACATGATGCAAGCTCATCAATAGGCTTGTTGGTCCTTTCATCATTTTACCCACAAGCTATCACAGTCCACAGTGTACATTAGGTACATTAGAACTAGACCTCTATAGGTCTCTCATACATCTGTACATATTGAGAGCAAATATACTAACTATGCTTTTGTTCTGAACTCTTTTCAATAATGTTTTGATAGTAAACAGGCTGGGAATATAGAGTTAGTGTCTCCCCTGGAAAGAGACGGTAGGGGCAGCATTGTTTACGGTCCAATATCATAAAGATAGTGGTTCTCTTCAGAGCAAAGTTCAGGCAGATTTGTTTATCATCCCTTACAAAACATTCAGGTTTCCTAACCTTAGGATTCCTCAGCTGTGATGTAAACCCACTAATTGCACTGTATCCACTGAGTCCCACCTATGTCATCCCCAAAGCACTCAGAGAGATAAGGGAGTTCATTTTGCTTGCTGTGCCGTAATGAAGTCTTTGTCTCTGATGCAGGAGTATCATGTCTTCTGCCAGCATCTGCCATGAAACTGTGGAAGGCTAAATTGTTTGCCTGAAAGTAGGGTAAAATTTCAGACTTTTCACATTCTTGACAAAACCCAACATATTTTGCAAAAGGAATGGATAAATTTTCTTAGCAATTTTCCATTTTCTAGTTTTTCTCAATATTATAGAATAGTAATTAGCCTCTTCAGTGTGCAATTATTCACATATAAATGAATAGTGATTAATTTGATGATTATTGATTTCTGAAAAATACAATACTGGTCATTTGAGCCCAGAGGATTAAGATTTACAACACACAATCCAAAAAGAACTCAAACCAGGCTTCCCACACCAACTCATTCCGTCCTTCTCACCCCCAGCTCGGCTAGTTAGGCTTACATCCAAGTGAGGGAGAGAAATATTTCACTGAAAATTTTAGATGGAGACTTGCTAATCATCAACTAAGTTAAGCCATTTAGAATACCATTTTTGAGATGTCAAAACAAATATGTGACATGTTCATTGAGTTAAAAGTCTATTAACTATTTAGTTACAGGCTCTTTCTCATCCCCTTCCCCTTCCATATATAACACTTTTGGAGAAAAACATCCAGTGTTGCAATTTAAGCATACTTGTGCATTGTAAAAAATCATTAAAGCAAGGCTGAACATTGCAAAAGTCTGAGAGGGTAACCCGGGAAACAACCACTGGGCAAATCTACTGTATTATGATTATGACAGTGGCCAAATCTGTGCACAAAGCAGGAAGATGATAGACATCTCATCTGTTGGAAGATGATAAGAACACAAAGATGACCTGACATTATGCCCTGATAACTGGTTGACATTTTTATAAACTTCCATTATGGAGTGAATCTGAAAGCAAGTTATCAACATTCAGTTCCTACATCAGACACACGTAATTGATCATTTCTTTCTTTTTTGAGACAGAGTTTTGCTCTTATTGCCCAGGCTGGAGTGCAATGGTGCAATCTCAGCTCACTGCAACCTCCGCCTCCCAGGTTTAAGCGATTCTCCTGCCTCAGTCTCCGGAGTAGCTGAGATTGCAGGCATGCACCACCACGCCTGGCTAAATTTTTTTTGTATTTCTAGTAGAGACGGGGTTTCTTCTTGTTGGTCAGGCTGGTCTCAAACTCCTGACCTCAGGTGATCTGCCTGCCTTGGCCTCCCAAAGTGCTGGGATTACAGGCGTAAGCCACTGCGCCTGGCTGATCATTTCTTGTTTTCTTTAGAAAAAAAAAAAAAAAAAAAAAATGCATATAATAGACTGGAAGGGCTTTGTACAGTTCAATGGTAAAAACAACAGCTGACAATTTTCAAGGCATGGGTTTTCATCCTCTTGATAGTGTAACTAAATCAGGGTTTATTAACCAAGTTAAAAATTAGGCAAATAATATTACTAAATTTTGGTTATATCCATTGCATATTCCCAGTATCCAAAATAAGAAGATAATTAGGTCTACCTTACGAATCCTATCTTGAAAATTTACTCTACTCCTGACAGCTTATGGTTGGCAATACAGACTTCAAGAGGACTCTAGCCAATTGCTATGGAGAAAAAAGGGGGCTAAGTTTGGATAAGAGAGAAATAAATGGTAATGATAGTTGCCAGAGTCAACTTTCCCTTGCTCTATCTGGTAGATGGTAACACCTGAATATAGAAAAGGCTGTGCTAACTTTTAATGTTGAATATTATTAAGCATACCATAAAATGGAGGAATCTTGATAGTCTTTATCATTTAATATCTAGCATTGTTTCAGGTAACTAAATAAAATTTCTTCCCTCTTATTTTGGTAGGAATTTAAAACTGAGAAACACTTTCTCCATCAGCAAAACCAACAACAAGAAAAAACGAATTTAGATTCACGGCTCTTCCCCCATGCTCCAATTTCTGCTGCAAAAAATAAAAGCGACAATTAGGAAACAGCTAATATGGCAGAGGTTTTGTGATAGACATCAGCTGCATCGTTTCACATTAGCTGTTCAAACAACCATCAGAGAATAATGACTTTCACTCACTATCAATCAATAAATGATTCAATGGTAGTTTCCCATAATTCATTGTTGTTACTACCAGTAGTCATGTCTCCTTCTTTGTTTCTTGAAATTAAATTTGAACAAAGCAGTATGACTAACTACCAGCTGATCTTCAATAGTTCCCACCAATAATTTGCTACTTTGGACATTACACTATATTAGTAATAGATTAAGGCACTGTATATTTTTAAGTCATGGTGAATTGCTAAGTAATTGCATTCATATTATTCACTCTACTATCAGTGAAGAGCATTATGCTGCCTAGATGAAGCTAGATTAAAATCAATTAAAAAGATGAGTTGGTTTTGTTTATCATGTATTTTTATAATTTATCTGACAGCTGTTTCCTGAATACCACTGAAGAATGCATATGAAGCAGATATAACACTTCTGAATAAATTGATGCTTCTTTAAATCTTTTTTTGGAATGTATTATGCTCAAACTGGGTTGTTAAATTAATTCTGCAATCATAGGATTCAAGATGGTACTAACAACTTTCTGATCTTCCAAATTTTGTGCTAATGTTTAATTAGGATTAATTGCATGAGTGGAAATGGTGTTTCAATATTAGGTGGGTCATACTTTTTGGATAACATTTAATATGAAAATAGTCATGCAACTATTAATGTCAACATGTAGATATTGAAGTAGTTGAACCACCTATATCACACTAGATGTAGGAATTTTTGTTTTAAAGCAAAATAAAATGAAACTTTTTTTAGCCGTTTCTATTTTGTTTTTTAAAGACAGTGTCAACTTCTGATGCATGAACCTATGTAAACACAAAAACTTCCATCCCCACAGGCCACTCATTTCCACTATCAAATCCATCCAGTGTAAGTAAGGTGGTTTCCTGTAGTTGTATCGATTCCCAAATGTGAGTCTATGTAGTATGTTCACTAAATGCCTTACTTCCTTCCCCAATAAAGTCATCTTTTTTACAAGGCCATTTTTGTACCTGACATGTCATTTGATAAGTTATGCCCTTCAATATTGAAATGACATGCCACCCTCCTAGATTTCCAGACCATAAATCTGAGGCTATGCTTCGGCAGAGACAGATTATTCTGAATTATTTTTATTTCACTAAAATTTGTCTAACAACCCATTAAAACAAAACTTTATTTTACATAACTAGCACCATACTAAGAAAATAAGTATCAGTCTCCTTATTTAAAGTCTTCATGTCTCAGGATAAAGAAGAAATTGCACTAATTAAAGATCAATTTAAGCTACACTTTCTCAACTCTCTAAAATTTCCAATTAATATTATCGTGGAAACTCTTGTGTTAGACAAGTTATAGTAACAGTCTGTTGTTCATAATATGGGAATGAACAAAAGTCCCCACTTCAAAGCCATAAAATATGACCACACACAAGAGAACTGTGTGATGTTTCAAAGTTTCCCATGCAATAAATTTTCACTTTCTTTGCAGAAAAATGACTGATATGTAGAGGGAGCCAAAAGGGAAATGCCTACCATAAATTTACTTCTGACCCAAAGGAAACATAGTTTCATTTTTGTGGCAGTGACAGGAATCTTAGAATAATAATATCATTCCATGTTGAAATTAGAGGGAAACAAAAAGCAAAGAAAGCACTTGATATACTGAGTCACTTATTCTGGAACTTATGAAATATTTCAAAAACATCAAGAAATATTAAATTGGATCCTGCCATTGAGGCTCTAAAACAAATATAGTGAAGTGCTTCCAAAACCTCAAATATAAATATTTAATTAAAAATAATCCTAAAGAGAAAAATATGAAATCACTAAAACAACAATAACAACAAACAAAAACAGTGCTACTTCACTGGCTGCTTTATAAAAAAAACTTAGCATGAAAATATGGCCAAGAAAGGGACAGGAGCACAAAACAAAGAATAAACAAATAAAATTAGAAGCTGGTGGCTCTTCTATGGAGATTATAGTTTAAAGTGAACTGAGACTTATTTAAAAATACTAAGGACAATAATATCAACACAAAAGACAACTTTTAGAAGAAGACAACCAAGGATGCAATAGACTCAAGACACGGGTCAGAGGGCGATGGATTTCTCACGCATGAGAAATCAAAAGTGTAACCTCTCAACTGCTCTTTATTCCTTCCATCTTCTCAAAGAAAATCTCAAATTAAATTAAATGCAAAAGTAAACACTGTAAATATATCCCATCTTTTATTGAAGGGGGCTATTTTAAATATTTTTAATCTTCTTTTGCTGATCCTAACCAGTCTGAGGTAGCCATCTGCAAAGGAACTGATTAAGGTTTACTTTAGGTGTCCTGCAAAGAGAAAAGCTGAGGAAATGGTCAGCTTCTGGTATGAAAATATGATTAGGCAACAAGCCAAAAGCTTTTAAAGTCAATCTCTAGAGAAACTATTCTCCAAATTTCTTCATTGCCTCCTTCGTATGTCAAAAACTAAGCTTGAAGACACCAGCTCAGGAGTTAACCAAATTGTAGGAAAATATCCCCTCTACCACTAATATTTGTCTACAGTCACAAAAAAAAAAAAAAAAAAAAAATCTAATCTGCAGACATTAAGAAAACCTCGCCCATTTTTTCTCTTGCCCATTTTTTCTTTTTTATTTTATTATTGTTATCTTTAGAGACAGAGTCTCACTCTGTCTCCAGCCTGGAGTGCAGTGGCACGATCTCGGCTCACTGCAACCTCCGCCTCCTGGGTTCAAGCAATTCTCTGACCTCAGCCTCTCAAGTAGCTGGGACTACAGGTACGTGCCACCACACTCAGTTAATTTTATTTTATTTTTTATTTTTTGTATTTTTAGTAGAGACGGGGTTTCACCATGTTGACCAGGATGGTCTCGATCTCCTGACCTCATGATCCGCCCGCCTCAGCCTCCCAAAGTGCTAGGATTACAGGCTTGAGCCACTGCGCCCAGACCGTTTTTTATCGTGTAAGATTTATTGGAAGGTATATGAAAAAAAGGTGAGAGAACATATGTCCTGATTTCTAATTTGAGGGCTTTTGTGTACAAGGGGTGAACCCAGGCCAGGGGCATCTTTCCTATACATGCCACCTAGCACTGTGAGAGGGACCATTGGGTTGATGGTTCCAGGACAACAGGTAAGCCCAGCCTCGCTAAGCAGGTAGAGCATCAGGGTCAGAGAGAGATGCCGGCCTGACACTCCCATGCTCGGCTCAGTTCTAGTGAAGTGCAAATTCCAAGCTGACAGTGCCCCCAGCCCAGGACTCATGCTGAAGGGATCAGGTGACCCAACAGAGGCTAGGGTGGCACCCTGTGTGTGTGTGTTCAACAGGTATATGCTGAACAAGGGCCTGCCTAAGACCAGCAGACCCCCACTCCCAGTGTTGTAAAGACGCATAAGCCACAATCCCCACCTCTCCCAGACCAGGACACCCTTGAGGGAGAGAAGCAAGAAAAGAGAAAGCTCTCTGAGAGCCTGTCATTTCAGAAGGGGCTGCTTGCATCATCAGATGGACTAAACTTGAGATCCGATTTGACCTGTAGGTAGTGTTTTTTCTTCCATTTACCAGTGGATGAGGTGGGTGAAGATTATATCTGCTATAAATAAAATAAAGAGACTAGTTTTCTGGACAAATCCAAGTTGGTTTGTAAGGTAAATTATCAATCTGAGGTTAAAATAATAGCATCCCGTGGGGCTGCAAGAACTGTACTGTGATCATGAATTCTGAAAAGAAAAAAAATAGAAGGAGGATGAGGTTAGGGAGCAAGAGAGAAGGGAGAAAGGAGATAAGGTGAGCAAAAAAGAAAAGGAAAGAAAATGAAGGGAATAAAGAGGAAGAAAAGAGGGAAGGAAGGAAGGTAATCTGTGCTCACAAGATAAAAGGATGAGTTAATTTAATGGCTCAAGTGTGAGCCTGTGAGTCTTAAACCTGTATTAAAATTTCACCCTGACAACTCAGAAGTCATGGATCTTGGCCAAAGCCAATTTATCTGCCTAAGCTTCAGTTTAGCAACATTATATGCAAAATGAGACCAATGCCTATCATACAGATACAGATTTATTCATAGGGCCTAAAGTCCCTGAAAGAGCCAACAGAGTAGAAGTCTACACAAAAACTGATTTGATCCACCTCTGTGCGCATCCATCTTTACAGGACCTGAAACACTCACGGAAGGCTTAGTCTGAATGGTTTTCATCACAAAAAGTCTTGGGCTTGCGGCTGAGGTTATGAAGGCAGCTGAGAGAAGACAGAGGCATAGAGGGTAACAGAGGAAGCCCAAGGACTCAGGAGGAAGCCTGGGGAGAACCTGGTCCTTCCAGGCCATGGTACTGGGGGTGAATCTAAGTTAAAAGTCACTCAGATATAGGACTCGGATCCAGCTAACACCAAAGACGGGAATTTACTTTGGTAACTTGATTTCAATAGATGAATGATGACAGTGATGATGATGATGACTTCCTAATAAGGGCTGGAAATTAATAGATTAAATAAACTATACAGGCCTGGCACTCATTAATTTAAGCGAGCCATTCAGGTTTCTAATTATATCTTGTGAACAAAGCAGGGGAATTAGAAGGAAAAAAAAAAAAAAAAAAAAAAAACCCTGGAGCCAGGAATCTACATCCAGACATTTTGCACCCAAACAATGTTGATTAATAAATCACTCCGAAGCTGGCGGAAAAGTGGTATAACATGGGACTCTGAAATTTGCTCTGGTGCTTATGCATTTTCATCCATAATTTGTAAGAAAGATATCAAAAGCACAATTGTCAAACAGCAGAAAATCATAAACCAGGATGAGGGGCAAAGGGGTATACAGAATGAGATAATCAGAAGTACAAATTTATTTTTTTAATGGGCCAGGACATATCTGATGTGATGGCAGCTCATGTGGAAAAAGCAAAGTAAAATCCTGGACTTCTAGTGAGCACAAGCTCAAGGTGATATGGCTGTGAAGGAAGCCCGTGTCATTAAGCCTGTATCAGTGTCCGCCAGTGGCCTTCCAACTCACAGGATCTAATCATCATAATTCATACCGCAATGATGAGATCATATCTGGATTATTTTTCTTAGTTCTCATTCTTGTGCTGTAAGTAGAAATTTGTATGATTAGAGGACATCTATGAGCAGTAAGAAGGCTTTGAAAATCATTGATGAAAGTGAGGATATTTTGTTTGTTAGGAATGAAGTCTCAATGGGACATGCAAACTTTCTGCACATATGTGAAAGCTCTTCACAAAATACATTTATTCTTTGTTTTGCTACAGTACAGAACCAGCCCAGGTAGATAAGTTATAGAAACCCAACCAGCTCAGTATAGTACAGCCAGAGGCAGTGAAGGGAAGAGGATAAGTTGAAGCCAGCCATAACTCAGGCATGAATTCATTCATAATTCAAGAATCAACAGGTATTTATGAGCACACTGTCTATGCCAGACATTGCTTGGTAGTAAGCTGGAGATGATATTCAAGATATTGAACAACTGCTTGGCATAAACACCAACCAGTCATAACAGATACATAATTAATCAGAAAGCATGCCAGCCACAAAGGGCAGTATGTCCATCCCAATGCACACTGTATCTCAGCTCAGTGTTATCAGTTCAAGGAACAAAAATCCATATGTGATTACAGTAAACTAAGACACCTGCTGTATTTGAAGTGCAAATAAAGAGTCATAGCAGCCCTGAAAAGCAGATGGAAAGACTTAATAATCAAAAAGCATTTGAGAGGATGCTTGAGGAATAGTGTGGTAAACCAGCAGGTGAAGGAAACATTATAGGCAAAGTTAGAAAACTTTGACAGTGTTCAGTGTGTCCAGGGAGCACCATAAGTATGTCAAAATTGCTACATCATCATGAAGGTGGGAATAAGTAGCAAACAGAGACCAGGTCATGAAGGGTTATGAGTACTACTGTGCAAAGCGGTATGGATTCTTTGCTTTTGGCTATGGGGATCAGTGAAGAACTAAGAGCAAGAAAGTGATATGATTAAAATTATTCAATAGGAAGTTCACTCTGATGGCACTGAGAAATGCAGACTGATACAGCTACTGCAATTGTTTAGGACTGGCTTAAGTTAGAGAAGTGGTAGAGGAAGAGGAAGAAAGAGATTCATATCAAGGGCAACAAGAGGTGGCCAGTCAGCACCTACTGACTCAAGTCGGATGATACATAGATTTCTTGCTTGGGTAATTGGGGTCATTCACTTAGACAAGAAATGTGGGGTTGCAGATATACTTGGAGACTGTTGAAATGAAAAAATTGTATCTTTTGAGTTTCAGTATTTCACAGTATATGAAAAAAGTATCTAAGTTTTGTAGGGAACTTGAGAGCAAGGTGGGATCTGAAGTTATACATTTCAGACTCATCACATCTGAAACTACCCTAAAAAGGAAACTGAAGGAGAAGAAAAGGAGGGAGCTCAGAACTGACTTAAGAAAACTAATATGTACATAGTGGATTGAGAAAAGAAGCCTGCAAAACAAACAAACAAAAACACATTCAAGCCACCATCTCTCTCAATGAGCAACCTTGGGCAAGTCACTTTGCTTTAATGAATTTCCTTAACTTATAACTTGGAGATAATAATACATAGCTCACAGGAAATAAATCATCATGAATGGTCATGCACTCAAATATTAGTTCTCTTCATTCTTTTGTGGATATTTTGAGTCTGAGTCTTTGACTAGCTAACACTGACTAGCTAAGGCTATCTCATTTAAATACTGACTTGAATATGTCTTACTAAAAAAAATTAAACAAGTTGGTGATATAAAGGGAGAGCAAAGATTCTAGAATAAGATGGATTTGGATTCCTAATTCAAATCTAGAAAATATCCTTATCTGAACATGTTTTTTCTCAGTTGTAGAATGAAGTTAACTGTACCTAACAGGATTCTGTTGCTTAGGGGCAGTAACATAAGTAGCTCATCTCTCTCAGTATCTGCAATACAGCAAGCACGCAGTAAGTTTCAGTTCTTTCTCCATTTCATCTCTTTACTTCTCAAGTGTACTGTACCAGACATAATACATTTCCTTAATGACTCAGGGTTATCATTATGAACATCAGTTAATGTTACGTGTCTGAGATGCAGATGCAGCTGCAAATGTAATAGCACATCAGGCAAAATGAACCACTCATGTAACACACAGTTGACTTGCCTAATTTTGTCATATGCATGATATTGAATCCGCAGCAGCTTGAGATGATTTACCAGGCACACACACAAAAAATTGTGAACAGCTGCCTTTCTAAGATTTGATATCATATGAGGGAGATGAACGAATGTTATAGTGATTCATCAACCTCTCAAGTCCAATGTTTGTTTGTTCTTTATAGCTAACACAACTTTCTTATGCCTCTGGCCTTGTCTTTTATAAATGAAGTCTGGAATCTGTGTTGTACCACACCATATTCTATGACACAGCTCTGTTCACTGCATTTGCATCTACTATCTCATAATACTTTTAAACTTACATTTGCATTAGAGCTGTCAAAGGATCTCTTCTGGCTAACTCCCAACCCTAGTTACAGTCTTCTTTGTCTAAGTATCCACGTTTCATGTTTCTGTGACCCTAACCTGACCCTAGGTGAGTAGATCGAGAATCAGCACTAGATGGATGGACAGCTGATTCACAGCACAGGATGAACCTTATGGGTAGACCTGAAAGAGTGAGCTAAGCCAGCTGGATTCTTTGTTTTCAAAATATATCAAGGGAAGCAACAAGAAACTGTGCCAGTCAGTAGTAACCTAGTGGTGAAATAATGCCCTGTGTAATCCAAAATTTGGAGGGACCCAAAGAGATATGGAGAGGAGGAGGATGTAGTCAGCTGGCAGTGAAAAACAATGAAATCTATGGGCAAAGAGAACCACAAGAAGAGCTGCTGCTGCCGCTGATGCTGCTGCTGTTGCTGTGTGTATGTGTGTGTGTGTCTGTGTGTGTGAGAGAGAGAGAACTGAGGAAAGAGAAGAAAGGGAAGGAGAGTGTAAGAAGGAGGAGGCAGCATAACACTAGGACAGAGGGGCAGGAAAGGGAAAAAAAGGATGGGTGTAAAGGAGGAGTAGGAACTGGTGCAAGAGAAACCCATCAATCCCTATAGATGTCTTGAGCCTCTAGGGCGCTATAGATTCAATTCCGGTCTGTGTATTTCTTTAAAATACATCTTTTTCCCAAGGTAACTTGAGAGGATCTTTTCTTTCAATCAATTTAGCTTGACTGATACATTATAATGGTATGAAAACACAACCAAATTCCCTTTGTGTAGTGTGCTGAGCTGCTACGGTTGTCATGGCTTTTGATTGCCCTCAGAGGTTGAGTTCAGGGGAATCTCCTCCTCTATCCCCTGCCCCTTCCCCACATTCACATACTCATTGTAGAGATGTGAGTTTCCTTTAGAGAATCCTGGGATATAAATGACTAATGATCCAGGGTTCTCAGTTTTATCTCCCGGAAAGTCCCCCAAGAGCTGTCCCTCTCACTCATCCTCTTTCTCCATGATTGCTGCTCTTCCTTGTCCACTCTTCCTTTTTTTCCCTCTGCTTTGTTTTTCCCAGTA
This sequence comes from Piliocolobus tephrosceles, assembly GCF_002776525.5. NCBI lineage: Eukaryota > Metazoa > Chordata > Mammalia > Primates > Cercopithecidae > Piliocolobus > Piliocolobus tephrosceles. The sequence goes on along the minus strand of NC_045438.1, from coordinate 22,744,907 downwards.
GCTTCTGCCTCATCTCCTCCCTTGAATGCTTCTCAGGTTTTACAGATCCTTTAAAAACTTCGACAGCTAATCTATGCCCCATGCAGTACACCTTTTCTAACCTTCACAATCTGTGCTCTTCTCTGCCATTTGTCTCCTCTGTTTCTCTGTCAACGTAATGGTTTCTAGATTTTGTTCAGTTATTCTTGAATACTGAGTAACTCCAAAAGCCTATAAGGATTCAGAAGGCTAGGATCTGAACAGCTCAAATTTCCAACAATGAGAGCTATCAAACAGTGGCACTCACTGGCCCACAGTGAGCAGCTTGTGCCTGGCCATGCAGGCTTTGCAGTCACCAGCCATGAACAGGATAGCTCAGGGCTCGAGAGATATCCCAGCACTGTCCATTTTTGAGACACCTGAAACATAAAGAACTGAAAAAAATGCCAGAGGTTTAAAAATATAAATAAATGTTATATGTCTACATTTAAACACATAAACACTTTTAAAAACAACAGGACATATACTTGTAGTACACAAACAAAATTATAAAATTCAGAAGAAACTTGAGTTTAAAAGTTTAGGGTAAATGAACCTAAATTCTTCTCTAAATCTTCTCTAAATCCATCAGTTAATCCCTGGGATTAAGGAACCTCCTCTAGAGAAAAGCTCAAAAGTCTAAATTTAAGACATTGGGCCTTCTGTGAACTGAGGCCCTTGCCAAATAGGCCTACCCCTTCTGGAATAATCTCTGCCAGATATCTTACAGGGATAACATGGGCATGAGAGCCAAGGGTTGTGGGTAATCTTATCACATTACAGATCTGTGTTTTTAAGGTTTCATGGCTGCCTTTTATTTGAATATTTAAATAAATTCTAATTATAAAGGACAAATAACATAAGCCCTGAGCTTTGCTCTACCACTATATAGCCACAGGACACTGAACATGTCACTTACAAGCTGCAGGCATCAATTGCCTCAATTGCCTAATCCTTTAAAATGAGTAGATCAACAAGACCAGAGTTGTTATCTTTTATAGCTTTAAGATTCTATATTAGGCTAGGCGTGGTGGCTCATGACTTTAATGCTACCATTATAGGAGGGCGAGGAAGAAGCATTGCTTGAGGCCATAAGTTCTAGACAAGCCTGGGAAAGGTAGCAAGACCCCATCTCTACAAAAGAAAAATGTTTTTAATTAGCCAGGTACAATGGCAACAACCTGCAGTCCTAGCTACTCGGGAGGCTGAGACAGGAGGATAATGTAAGTCCAGCAGTTCAAGGCTACAATGAAATATAATTGTACCACTGTATTCCAACCTAGGTGACAGGGTGAGACCTTGTCTTAAAATATATATAAATTCTATAATACTGTACATTTCTTTGAGTTTTCAACACAATAAGGAAAAAGAAGTATGAACTGACAGAACTTCGTGGAGCAAGTCATCAACCTATATTAATGAGCTTCAGTGAAAGAGCAATAAGAGCTCAAAATTTTGTATACCAATTATTTGAAAACAGAGGCAGGAATGTCCTATATCCAACAGAAAGGTTTAAAATTCATTTAGTTATTTTCTATTTAGTATCATAGAATTTCAATTTATTTTCCCTTCTGCTTGCTGCCCAGCTTTACTTCAGAAAAAAATACTTGATGATTGAGCTCAATCAATATCAAGGCAAGAAATCTGAGGTAAATGGCATCTGACCCTCACCCTTAGGACAGTGCTGAACAAGAATACAGATTGGGGTGGAGAACTCCCTCACCAGACTGACTGGCATCTGCACATGCTAATTCATATGACCACTTCCCACAAAGTATGAATTTAACTGTTAGATACAAATCCACATTTGTTTCCATCGCCACTCCATGAATATTTTAAAAATATGTTCCTTCCTCCCCAAGGAAGGAGGAGCAGCTAATCTGATTGCAGAAAACCTGATAGTCATTGATATGGTTTGTCTCTGTGTCCCCACCCAAATCTCATCTTGAATTATAATAATCCCCACGTGTCAAAGGTGGGACTATGTGGAGGTAATTGGATCATGAGGGTTGTTCCCCTACGCTATTCTCATGATAGTGAGTCTCACAAGAGCTGATGTTTTTATAGGCATTTGGCATTTCCCCTGCCTGCACTCATTCTCTCTCCTACTGCCCTGTGAAGAAGTGCCTTCTGCCATGATTGTAAGTTCTCTGAGGCCTCCCCAGCCATGTGGAATGGAGTCAATTAAACCTCTTTTCTTTATAAATTACCGAGTCTTGTGTATTTCTTCACAGCAGCGTGAGAATGGACTAACACAGTCATTGAATCATGTTTTGTTAGTACATGATCCAGATTCACGTGTTAAAGGGCATTGCACATGTGTGGCTGTGGCCAAGTACATAATGCAGTTTGACCTTCCTGTGTTCAGGTGTAATGGAGCCCTCACTTTATTTTACTTTTAGGCACACCTGGGGAGGACCTTCCCATTTTCTCTTTCTCTGAGAAAATAAACAAACACCATTTTCTCTCTCTTCCAGGTTCTCTGAGACTGAATAGGTGAGGCTGATTAAATTTGTCCTGAAAAACTGACCTCATCCACAGATCTGCTCCAAAGGAGATAAAAACATAACTAGGTTTTAGGTATGAGCCTCACTCTTTCATGTAGTTTATCAGAGCCCTGCTTCATGGAGCAAGTGCTTGACAACCAATAATAAGGCTATTTTCATCTCTATTTTAATATCTATTCTTTATGTCTTTCAAAAAAAGTAAAGCAAGAAATAGAAATTTGGCATCACATACTCCAACCTTTAGCTTATTGGTTTGTTGACGAGAAAATCTGACAATAAAGACGAAAACTAGAAACACGTAGAACAATGTAGCTCATTTGGCCCTTTGTTTATTGCTGAAGCTTATAATTGCAGTTATATTTTGTTTTAAAAGAATGGCTATCGTCAGTCGGTTTATCAGAACTTAACACAGCTAAACAGACCAAGTTTCCTGTGAGGAATAAGCACCAATGTTTGGGCACTGGTCTTTAGAAGTTAGATCACTAAGTATTGCTGAACAACATTTGACCCACAGTTCAAAGTCAGTTCCACTTTCCTTTGGTACGCAGAAGGAAGGAAAAAAAAGAGTGAAGAGACACTAATTTATTGATTCTTGTATCTTATTTCCAAGCTCTTGGTCTTACCAATACATGATCTCCAGTTGGCTCTACATTGCTTTTTGTGTGCAGTAAAATAGACGTAAGATATACCATTTTAATCATTTATGTTTACATTTTAATAGCAATAAGTACATTCACAGTGTTGTATCATCATCCCCAATATTTCCTGAACTTTTTCATGATCTCCAGCAGAAACTCTGTACGCATTAAACAACTCTCGATTTGCCCAACCACACAGTCTCTGGTAACCTCCATTCTATTTTCTGTCCCTCTATTAATTTGCCTGTTCTAGTCACTCTATAAAGGGAAATCATACATTTGTCCTTCTGTATCTGGATTTTTTCACTTGGCAAATGTTTTCAAGGTTCATCCATGTTGTAGCACGTAAGAAAATTTCATTCCTTTTTAGGGCTAAATGGCATCCCATTGTATGCATATACCACATTTTGTTTGTCCATCCATCATCTGTTGATGGCCATTGGGGCTGTTCCCAAATTTTAGCTATTCTGAGTAGCTATTTTACCTACTATGAACATTGGTATATAGGTATTTGCTTGAGTCCCTGTTTTCAATTCTTATAAGTTTATATCTAGAAGGGGAATTGCTGGTAATTCTATGCTTAACTGTTTGAGAAACTGCCAAACTGCTTTCCATAGTAACTATCCCTTTCATATTCTCATCAGCAATGCATGAGTGTTCCAATTTCTCCCCATGCTAGCCCACGCTTCATACTCTGGGTTTGTTGTATTTTTTGTTTTGTTGTTTTAATAATAGCCATCTTAATGGATATAAAGTGGTTTGTACTATTTTTTACGTAAGGCCTCAGATTGAAATAAACACTGATGGCTGCTTACCCAACATGCATTTCTTCTTTCCTCTTTTCTAAAGAACCCACCTCATTTTGCTATCAATTGCATTTCCAGCTCTAAGTGGTGATGCTACTTAGCAAATTGGCTCATAGTATGTAAGGGAACTATTACTGATTTTGGTCCAGGATGGAGTCAATCAGACAAAAGGAAAGATCTTTAAGGACTTGAAAGGTATCCTTTTTTCCTTCCACTTCATTCTCTCCTACTATAAATAGAGAACGTGTTATCCTAGTTTTCCACTGGAGTTGTCTTATAACTAAAAGAGGAAGGAGCCTGAGGACAAGACTGAAACTCCAAAGATGACAGGGAAGGGGGGGGGGCGGGAATCAGAATCTTTGATGATATAATGAACGCAAAATCATCCAACCAAGGAGTCTATTCCACCAGGGGATGTGTTTTTACATGAAATAATAAACTGCTCTATTTTTTAAGCCAGTATCAGATAACAGAAGCATCCTAATTCATCCTCTGTGATCATTGCAGGGGACTTGAAATATTAACAAGAAAATGAGCTGAACCAAAGATGAGTAGTAGTGTACCTCACTGAACACATGCAGATGAGTGGCAATCCTTACATACAAATTATGTAGTCTTATGCCATCATTGTGGCTTACAAATGACTAAAAAGTTAAAAACCAACCCACAAATTAAGAGAAAATTAAAGTATTTTGACCATTGATTCAATGTTCTGGGTTTATTTTTAAATTCAAGGAAGAAACAGAAACTCTTCTAAGACAGGTGAAAACATGAAGGTGAAAAGGTATGAATTACATGTTCCCTAACTTCTAATAACATCCCAAATTTCTTGAGTAGCTATAAGCTTACTCAAAACTCAGTGACTCAATCAGTGTTTTATTTAACCATGTTCTCCTTTGTGTAAACTGTTACTTCAACGAAAGGACTGAAATAAACGCTTTTTCTGAGTCTCTTTTATATGAGGTAAGTTGGACACTCATTTAAAATGTAGGGTGATACTATTTCCCCACTGGCCCAAAATGCTTGTTTTCCTCTGCTTCCTTACATTCTCTGAATCATGTATTCACATGGAGTCAGCCTGTCATGTCACCAGTAGCAAATGAGTTGCAAAATCGATTCTTCTTTCCTTTCCTCTAAGAAACCCAAGTTTGGGCAGAGCAAGAGGTTCACTGTCAGCAGAATGAACCCAGCTGTCATTTCAGGTCATTCTGGGGTAGAAAAGGGCAAAATATAATGACCTCCCTGAAACCATTCTTAGTGACTTAAGCAGGACATCTCACTTAGAATATGCCATTCAGATCAACCAGCTCCACATACGTCAAGTCACAATGCCCCTTAGGAAGCACTTAGTCTAATAATATGATGAAATGCACTATCATGGGCTGCAATGGAAGCATGAAAAGCTGAGATATAAATGACTCTTCTAAAATGTTCTGGTTTGGATTTATGATACACAGGTCAAGCATCACTTTCAAGGCACTCAGAAAGCATTAAAATAGAGAAAATAATATCTCTTCTGGGTCTTACCCTTTCAATGCCATTCAGTAGATTGTTCTTTAAGGCCAGGTCTACACTTGAAAGTGCATGATACAGCTCGCCCTGCTGTAGCTGCTGCTTCACTTTCCACTTGGTTTTCAAAGCAGCCAGAGCTGAAAATAGCCCAAGAATGAAGCCTACATGACTGTGCAGTTGCCATTTCAAACATACACAGAAAATGTTAAGCCTCAGGCTATTTTTCTCAAGTATGGAGAGTCCCTAAGAGAAATAGTTAAAACTTACCCCTAAAATATTCTCTGCAAATAGAGGTCATTTGAAAGGAATAAATATATAGGGATTATTTGACCTCTTACTAGATAGAAACGTAGTACTAAAACCAAAGAAAACAAAGACCAGTTGCTTTTTTAAAAACTGTGAACAGGCCTGGCACGGTGGCTCACGTCTGTAATCCCAGCACTTTGGGAGGCTGAGGCAGGCGGATCACGACGTCAGGAGACTGAGACCATACTGGCTAACATGGTGAAACCCCGTCTCTACTAAAAAATACAAAAAATTAGCTGGGCATGGTGGCGGGCACCTGTAGTCCCAGCCACTTGGGAGGCTGAGGCATGAGAATGGCGTGAACCTGGGAGGCGGAGCTTGCAGTGAGCCGAGATCATGCCACTGCACTCTAGCCTGGGCAACAGAGCAAGACTCCACCTCAAAAAACAACAACAACAAAAAAATGTGAACAAAAGAATATATTCTTAAATTTAAGATATTCTATAGGAACTTTAATATTGATTTGATATTGTTTATAGAATGACAATATTCAGGGATTATTGTGAGGAAAGACAAAAGATCAAAAATACAATATTAACAGAGGCTGACTTAAAAAACAAAACTTAAGCATTATTAAGTTTTAGACATAGCTCAGCATGTCCCTTATGGTCCCTCTGTACATTTTCTAAGACTTAATATGTTATCTTTGTTATCTAAAAGTGCATTTTAAAAACCATCAATTCAAAAAATGCTCAAGTAAAAAGTATTCTAAGCAACAGAAAAGTGAAGGATGTGTTTGAACATGTAAGGGCTGAAGATATTAACCAAAGATATCACATATGACTTCCATTAATCTTTAGAACTCATGTGATATGGTGCCTATGTTTCCTTTATATTAAATTAGTATTATTAAAGCACATTTGGGCTGCAATATTAAAAACAACATTCTATACATAAGGGATAATGTGTCTTCTTTGTCTAAATTGTTTTTACTCTAGATATTTATATTTATAGACATTTCTAGAGCATTTAATTTATCCCAGGCACTATTTTACACACTTTACAAATATTAGGTTGTTTACTCTTCACAATTACCAATACGAGTAGTATTCTCAGCATCATTGTACAAATAAACTGACAAACAGCAAGGTTAACAAAGTGACAGAGCTAGTAAGGAATAGGACCCTAATGTGAACCAAGAAAATGAGGCTCCCCAGCCCATGGTCTTAATCACCATTCTATTGAAAGGATTCATCTGCAGCCTCTCAAAGCAGAAGGAAATGATAGATAATAGGGCAACAGAACAAAAGTCTAATTCTAATTTTGTCACTAACTACATCTGACCTTAGGCAATTTCCATAAATTTTCTGGACTTCTGATGTCTCATTAGGAAAATGGAAGATCTTTGATAAGATCTCATCTTCCCCTAAAATTATATAATTTAGAGCTTTTCACCTTCAATGTATTTACAATGGTCGAGAGCACGAGCAACAGGGTGTCAAAAAACTGGGTGTGCAGGAACTGAAAGTACCAAGAGTTGAAGGTACACAGAAAAGGACACAGCTCGACCTGCTTTAGATTTAAGGCCCTTTAATTGATACAGCTTGCCACCAATTATCCCTGATTTTTCCATCTGGTTTTATTGTTGAAAATGTTTGCGCTATGTAAAGATAAATGTGCTAAAACAGTGTTTCTGTAAAGAAACTATGTGAATAAGTCACGCAATAAAGTGAAAACTGTAAAAAGTAAGCCTCTTAACCATGAAGAACAATAGCATGTCATATCTGAGTGTAGACCTTGTGAGTGGATAATCTGTTTTCACTAGATGTCACAAATACAGATTCATCATTACAAGCAGCTTAGAGGCAAAGTACTGAACTGCCAATTCTTCTTCTAAGTGCCCCCTAGAGGCAAAGTACTGAACTGCCAATTCTTCTTCTAAGTGCCCCCTAGGAACATAAAATAGTTAATGTCATTAGTTAACGAATTTGTGTGTAATGCTTGAAAGAAATCTAAAGATGACCCACTAACTACAAAATAGTCTAATTAGCTTAGTTGTTCATCAAAACTACATCAAACAAACTTGTATTCTGACTTCTATAATACACAGATTTTAATATCCGGGCTCACTTTCACACAGATATTTGTAGAAAATAAATAAGATCTGCATTCCAATACATTGCCTCAACCAAGCAAGAGGATTCATTTTAATGATCTCCCACTGTGCCCTGTTATTAAGTTTCACTAAGTATTTTTCAACAATATTTTTTTTTCTCCAAAAATACATCTAAACAACTGCAAAGCAGCTTATCAATACAGTCAATTGAGGAATAATTGTAGTTGGGGCAACTGACAAAATGTTTTACTGTTCTGAAAGAACTGACCAACGGATTGATTTTTCTTTTTATTAAATTAATTGACTACTTTTGTGAACAGTTCCATCAAAAATTATATGCTTCCCCTTCCTAGTTAACATGTTCTACATAGAAAAGTAGTTACATATTGGCTTGAGTTTAGCTTTCACTTCTTTGTTTAATCAGCAATTTTCATTAGTTCACTATAATTAACATGCTTGTTGTAGGAAATTCACAGTTCCAGATGAAAACATAGACTTGAAGCATTCTGCATTTTCCTTCTAGGTTTTTTCCTACATAAACATACATTTTTACAGGACTTAGATGCTAAGGTATATGTATTCGGTGTCCTTGTTTATTTAACACTATGTACTGAATGTGCTTCTTTAATATTCTTCAGTATCACTTTAATGCCTGCAAAATATGCCATCATGTGGAAGTAATATAACACTCTATGAATATATACTTACAAAGAAATCATGCGTATTTTTTATATTAAGTTTTCTAAAATAAAAATCCTTATCAAAAAGTATGAAAACTTTTAATATTTTTAGCAACTTCTGCCCAACTATCAACTTGAAAGGCTGTGTGTACATTTACTTTCACCAGCAAATCTGTATGTTCCTCATTATCACTAAAGTGTGTGACTTTGTTCTGGCTAATTTGATAGGTAAAAATAATTTAATCTGTCTTATAGTACAAGTGAATTTCAATTTTTCATCTGTTTATTAATCATGTGTACTGCCTCATTTCTAAATTGTATTTTTCTAGTTAGGGGGACTCTTGTTCTCTCTTTTTTTTTTTTTTTTCTTTTGATCATTGCTCTATCTTACCTGGATTTTTCATTCCTCATTGGCTGGTGTCGCTAAGGCAATGTAAACTAAGAGTCAAGTACTTTAGCTTTCCTAACGTACCATTTGTTAAATTGTATTTCTTTTTTTTTTTTTTTTTTTTTTGAGACGGAGTCTGGCTCTGTTGCCCAGGCTGGAGTGCAGTGGCCAGATCTCAGCTCACTGCAGGCTCTGCCTCCCAGGTTTATGCCATTCTCCTGCCTCAGCCTCCCGAGTAGCTGAGACTACAGGCGCCCGCCACCTCGCCCGGCTAGTTTTTTTTTTTTTTGTATTTTTAGTAGAGATGGGGTTTCACCGTGTTAGCCAGGATGGTCTCGATCTCCTGACCTCGTGATCCGCCCGTCTCGGCCTCCCAAAGTGCTGGGATCACAGGCTTGAGCTACCGCGCCCGGCCAAATTGTATTTCTTATATTTGTGTGCAAAATGGAAAATTCATACTAAGTAAGAGGCAATGGTGAACTAAAAATGACCTCTGATTGGCAGGTTACTTTAGAAAATCAATGTGAGGATAATATTATATAGCTCACTAATTCAAAAATCTCTTTCTTGTACTTCCTTAGACTGGTAGCTGTTCTTTCATCATGGAAAACACATTTGTCTCAAATTTAAAATTTAGAGTCATTCCTAACTGCTCTTAAAACTCCATTATCCACGATCATTTTCCTATCACGTTAATTATTTATGCCAGAATATTTTCAAGCTAAATATGAACTATTTCCAATATAAAACTTTTTAAAGAAACAAAAACATACAAAATCTGATCAATGACAAAAATTCCTACCTATACATCTTTTTTCCTTTTTCAATACCAATGCATTAGAAATGACTGAAATAGAGTTATTGTAGAGGAGCTATCAGAACAACTGATAAGAAATGAAGATCAAAACTGTAGGATGCCAAAGTCTTGCAGCTGCTAATCAGAAGCAAATTTTACACAAAGCCATCCCGTAATCCTATCAGGGACCAACTGTCCTTGCAGCCTAATTAAAAAGTGAAATCACACTGGAACTATTTGACATTGCTCAGAAAGAAGACAAAGGCATCCAGAATACATGACTTGGGGATAAATATGCATACAAAAATGTTAATACATTGCTAAATCATTAAATATATTAAAAGTCCAAAAATCAGGTAAAGTAATTTGAAAGTCTAATTTGTGAGTATATATTATTACTTCCTTCTGTCACTTAAAACTGGACCAAACCTTGTGAATTCAACAGGTTAAAACTGCCTCCTAAAACTGCACCTGCGATAATGCGAATTCTAATAGGCATAGAGAACAGTGATAAATAATCAACAGAATAGCTATATTTACTACAATCAATTAACTCAAAATATAGACACTGTTAAAATGACTGAAATTATCGAGGTATAATCAAGACATTGTTGCTCAGCTGAAATAGTAATCTAAGGTACAACAGAGTACCATTTTTATTTTGTCACAGACTTAGTCATCTCAGCGTGTTGAATGAAAGTTTTATCTAGTATCATGACCAGTGGACATGAAGTGTTTGTAATGCTTGTAATGAATTATTTTACTGTCTGTGAACTGTTAACCTAAAAAATATCTAAACAAATTATCAGAAATACAAAAATGTAGAAATCATAACCAATTTTTGTCACTACCTTATCAATGCTAAATTTCTCTTAGGCCAAATTATTAGAGGATTAATTAAACTAATCCATGGTGTTAGGGTTAATTAAAAGTTTAAGGGATTACTTCAAGAAATACACACACACACCCCCACACACAGAGAGCTTAGGAAAATCTTTCCATTACTACCTACCTCAGTCTTTCCAATTACTACTTTATTCCTATGTTTGTTTCCTTAAAAGGAACAAGGCCAGGCACGGTGACTCAAGCCTGTAATCCCAGCACTTTGGGAGGCCCAGACGGGTGGATCACGAGGTCAGGAGATCGAGACTGTCCTGGTTAACACGGTGAAATCCCGTCTCTACTAAAAACTACAAAAAACTAGCCGGGCGTGGTGGTGGGCGCCTGTAGTCCCGGCTACTCCGGAGGCTGAGACAGGAGAATGGCGTAAACCCGGGAGGCGGAGCTTGCAGTGAGCTAAGATCCAGCCGCTGCGCTCCAGCCTGGGTGATAGAGCGACACTCCGACACTCCGTCTCAAAAAAAAAAAAAAAAAAAAAAAAAAAAAAAGGAACAAAAACGTGTGTGTGTTAGTCTGTTCTTGCACTGCTATAAAGAGATAGACTGGATAAAGAAAATGGGGTACATATGCACTATGGAATACAATGCAGCTACAAAAATGAATGAAATATGTCCTTTACAGGGACTGGATGGAGCTGGAGGCCATTATCCATTGCAATGGGAACAGAAAACCAAGTACCATATGTTCTCACTTATAAGGGGGAGCTAAATAAAGAGAGCACTTGGACACACAGAGGGAAACAACACACACGGGGACCTTTTGGAGGATGGAGGGTGGGAGGAGGAAGAGGATCAGGAAAAACACCTAATGGGTAGGCTTAATACTTGGGTGATGAAATAATATGTATAACAAATCCCCAAGACACAAGATTATCTATGTAACAAACCTGCACTTGTATCCTGAACTTAAAATAAAAGTTAAAAAAATAAAATAATAATAATTTAAAAAACAGTAATACCAGAAACTAGGTAATTTTTTTTTTTTTTTTAAAAAAAGGAGGTTTAATTAATTGGCTAGTGGTTCCGAAGGCTTATAAGAAGCATGGCTGGGGAGGCCTCAGGAACGTACAATCATGGCAGAAGGTGAAGGGGAAACAGGTATGTCTTACATGGCTGGAGCAGGAGAAAGAGAGAGAGAAGGAAGAGGTGTTACACACTTTTAAACAAGATCTCACAAGAACTCACTCACTGTTAGAACAGCAAAGGAGAAATCGACCCCATGATCTAACCACCTCCCACCAAGCCCCTCTTCCAACACTGGGCATTACAATTTGACATGAGATTTCGGCAGGGACAAACCATATCAGTGTGTGTATAATACACACACACACACACCCCCAAGACCAAACAAGAAGACTCAAGATTTCACCAGCTTAGTTTCTGGCTGATTGTGGTGTTCTGTGAATTTACTGAACTTGATGAGAAACAGTTACGTGGAACCAACTACATCTACATATTTTGCTTTGTTTTGTTTTGTTTTCTCCTTAAACAATTAGTCTTTTCATTTCAACTTTTACAAGGTTCTGGGATGCTCCTGTTAAATATTAAATAAATCATCATAATTAATGGACTACAAATTTGTGCTGTAAAATTCCAGTTATCAAATCTTTACACAATGACAGCAGTGACACAGTAGAAAACTGGCAACATTTTTATTGGAAGAAATATTTTTGCATTTTCACTCAAATGTAAGTTATTAAAAATGTCCCCCAAACATACACATATATGAAATAAAATATAAATTCCATTTAAATAATGTATGACACTATTATTAAGTCAAGTAATAATACACATTATTTGAATTTGCATTCAAATTCATTAACAGGACCTGCAAATTACTTCCTTCTATTAATTTTACATAAAGATTTAAAAATAATCATTGAAAGTCAAGAGAAAATAATTGTCCCTATTTTAGAGTGGTTTGAAAGGACATTACTGATAAGTTGATCTCATAATTAAAAATGGGATGTAAAGGGTCTCATGCCATCTTTTTGAACCTTATATCCAAAGCAGTGATTTTCTTTTCATAATTAATGGCCAAAGTCTCTGAATGTCTTGTACGTAAGTTACCCAATTTATGACTACATATACATATAACTTTATTTTAAATATGTATTTGATATATTTTATTGTGCAAAAATTCAAAACATGACTTACAAGTGAGTAATATGAGGAAGCTAGTCCTAACAGACAGTGGAAACTACTGATTAGTGACATGAAAAATTTTAACAATCTCTTTAAAGTCTCAAAAATATTCATAGATTTTTAGTTTATCCATTTGTGAGCTCAAATACAATTAATCAAATACAAGCTAATCCAGATTTTAAGATATGGCATCCTTCTATTTTAGTAATATTGTATATTGAAATTTAAAAATAATAATATTGAATTTTAAGTAATGCACCATGTTAAATATCTACAGAATATGACTAAAAGTGTCATATTCATGTATGACAGAATGTCCACACACAATCCAACATATTTATGAGTTTGTTTCATAGCTATGTCATGATAGTGCTTTACAGAATGAAACATCAGTCTCATGTTTCTGTCATATTAGTCATCAGAGAGCTATCGTAATATGATTTCATGCTTTGAACTCCCATCTTTTTTATTACTATGATAAATCATTATATATGAAATCCACAAATAGAAAACATTTTAAAATGGGCTTAAACACAAAACAGACTCTAAAGACAATTCCTTAAGAATGGAAGATAATGCATTTTCTATGCAATCCATTGGCTAATACATCTTTATAGAGGTGACACCAAACTAGTTCCTTACTGAGCAATCCAAATTATGACACTAGATACACCCCATCAGTTTTCACTGTAAACTGCATTTCATTTAACATACTGTTTTGCTTGTCCTTCTGCCCTCCTTGGATTCTCATTCAGTTAGAAGTTTGTAACTTGTTTCTATCTTTCTGACTCATTCTTTAGAACAAAATCCCTAGTGTTCAGGTGTGGTGGCTCATGTTTGTAATCCCAGCACTTTGGAAAGCTGAGGTGGGGTGGATCACTTGAGGTCAGGAGTTCTAGACCAGCCAGGCCAAAATGGTGAAATCCCGTCTCTACTAAAAATACAAAAAATAGCTGGGTGTGGCGGTGGTCACCTATAGTCCCAGCTACTCAGGAGGCTGAAGCCGGAGAATGGCTTGAATCAGGGAGGTGGCGGTTGCACTTAGCCAAGATAAGATTGTGCTACTGCCCAACAGCCTGGGCAACCAAGTAAGACTCAGTCTCAAAACAAAACAAGAAGAATAAAATCCCTAACCACACCTAACTCAGTACATCATTTGTGGTTCCTGTTAAGCTTTAACCTTGCTTACAGCCTTGCCCACCCTTTAAGGTAACTTTGATGAAAATCTGCATAATTATATCTGGTAATTCTTTTCATTCACACTAAAGCAGACTAAAGAATCTCTCTGAATTAGTTGCTTTTAGAGAAATATTTGCCAGTCTATCAAAGATAGCATTTTACAGTTGCATAGGAATTGAAGATGAAAAATTTTAAAGTAAACACGTTTATTTTCTATGGTTAAATGGTCTGAAAACCAGTACTTCAACCTTGCATTATACCGAAGTGACTCAATCAAAGCATACTGAGATACATTAAATAAGCAATATCTTTATTCTGATAAGTTCTAACTAACTGGTAATTTTAAAATAAAGGCAATAATACATTCTGTGCTTCCATATTTTTAGAGTTCCTTTTAATACATTAAGGCCCAAACTATTATTTTCAAATATGCAGTTCTTGAAACAGAGATGTGTGATGGCAGTGGCTAGTGGACCATCCATTTTCTCCTTCATCAGTGATGTTGCTACAGCTGCCAAGCTATATTTTTAAGCCTCCTGTGCAGGTATCTCCGTGTAACTAAGGTCTCTTTAAATGAACTCAAGCAGAAGTGACATGTACCATTTCTGGGCCTGGGATAGTGTAGTGAATTTTTATAATTTTATGTAGCCTTGGCATTCATTTTGAATAGAAGTTTAACTTTCTTCTATCAGCAGCAGGGCTCACTAGACCTTGACATATTTCCAGTTCCATGCCACACCCAAATGGCACAAGCCAGTGGACAGAGATAACTTCGCTCTCACCTAACAAACTGGGCTCCCCACTTTCCTGCTTTATCCTTTAAATAGTGAGAACTTAATGACCCATGCTCTAGTCCCTTACATATACTGCAAGATGCCTCGTGCTTTTCTCTCCCTGACTGACTCTGCTCAGCTCTACCCAAATCATTGTGTCCTTCCTGCCCAGGACCTGTAAGTAATAACCTTTGAACTTGTTTCCTAATGTAGTAGTATATTGAATTTTCTCCTTCCATCTAAAGAACCAGGGGCTGTCCCAGCCTGGGCTTTCCCCAAGACACCAGGGAGAACATGAGGTCAGGCTCCCAGCACCAAAGCAATGTCAGGCAAGTATAAACTGAACACAGGTCAGGCAAGAGTCATAAGGGCGTCTGCCAATATTAACAAGTTGTCTGAGTGAGGGATCCCCTGGTCACAAGTTGGTCAAATAGGCATCAGACTGTCCATGATGTGAAATAAGCATCCTGTGAAAGGTATACTGGAGACAGCCATGTCTGTCCAGCTCCCCTTTATTTCTCTTTAAGGCAGGGTTGCCAGTCACTCTGGTACTGGAACCCCAATTTAGCTGGGGGCTCTCAAAACAGACACTTCTCCTTCCTATTAGCTAGAACACTGAGGTGCTTGTGTCCTAGTTGTGAACATGTCATTAGGTGACAGTGGAAAGACAAGGTAGAAAGAATCTGAGCTCCTAAATGACCACCAGGAGCAGAGCTGTGTCAACAACTTGGAGCACTCATTTCAAGAATATTACACGAGCAATGAGAACTGACATGTTCTTTAAAGTCACTGTATTTCAGACTTCTTTGTTATAGCAACTTAGACTTCACCCCAATACAAAATGGGGTGGGTCAGGACATACAGGACAGAATATGAAATTCTGCATTATGGATCAACGATATCCTTTAGATTTACCTATTTGAGACAAGATAACCATACTACATAAATAGACACATCTGAGCAGCAGACATGAAGCATATTCACAAAAAGCATTGGGATTATTTATATTGAGTTCCATTTGATCTTGAACTGAGGGCATAGCTGTGATGACTTTCTAGCCCCAACAGTTCAACTCAGCTCCCAAGAAGCATGACAATGCCTAGAAAAGGAATACAATCATGGGAACTCTCAATAAAATTATTTGCATGTCATAGTATATACTATTTCTTTTCTAAGCCTTAGAGGTTAAAAGGATTTTTAAAGATAACAGTCTTCTAAAAAAAAAAAAAAAGCCACTCATTTTCAGTATTGGAAAAAAAGGCAGAGTAAAGATTGTAGGAAAAAGTACTATCTCTGAGAGTGAGGGCAAGAAAATCAACCATGCAGAAGTCATTTTGGAGTGAACTTCTGAGTAGTAGTTTGCCACCAGGTAGGCAAGGCCATGAGTGGTGCAGGGAGGAGGGGTAGGTAGGAAGGGACAACGAAGGAGAGGCAGTGGAGCAATGGACATTACAGGTCCAGCAATGCCAAAACATAGAGTACAGGAAGGAAGGAAACAGTTGAAAGGCAGGCAGCACTGAGAGCATCGGTAGTGGGTGAAACCATGTTACAGGACTGGAAGTTTATCCTGAAGATAAAGAAAAATTCAAAATTTTAAATAATGAATATATTATCATATTTGGACTTTGAAAAACTATCCTGAATACAACATGGAGTTCAGCCTGGAGGAAAAGGGTTTTAAAAGGTTCTGGTAACGTAAGCTCAAAAAAAAAAGAAAAAGGAAAACAAGAAAGAAAAGAAAAAGCAAGCCTGAAGAAATCAATGGCAATAAAAATAAAAATAGACATCCGGACAAAACTAAAAGATTGACAATGACAGGTTTTGACAACTGACTGAACAAAGGTTCTGACATCCTTAAAAAATAATTGAATAGTGGAACCTAATAAAAGGAAAAAAATAACTAATTCAGTAAGAAATGGAAAAGTGTACATATGAAAGTTATTTGAAGTCATAAGGGAAAAATTACCTCAGAAAATATTATGTATTTTTTCTAGAAAATTTAGATAATTACAATTATTATTATTATTTTTTTTTTGAGAGGGAGTTTTGCTCTTGTCACCCAGGCTGGAGTGCAACGGCGCGATCTTGGCTCACTGCAACCTCTGTCTCCTGGGTTTAAGCGATTCTCCTGCCTCAGCACCCCTGAGGAGCCAGGATTACAGGCATGCGCAACCATGCCCAGCTGATTTTGTATTTTAAGTAAAGACAGAGTTTCTCCATGTTGGTCAGGCTGGTCTCGAACTCCCTACCTCAGGTGATCCACCCACCTCAGCCTCCCAAAGTGCTGGGATTACAGGCGTGGGCCAATGCGCCCGGCGATAATTATTATTTATTAAAAGCCAAAATTAACTAACGAAATTGAATAAATAACAAAGAAATATAGTAAAATCATTATCAAAAGTTACTATTAAAAGTTACTTTCAAAAATCACCCCAGAAAATAAAGTTTACGAAAAACTTCTCAGAGTTTTACAGGCCATGCTACATAATTTGATTATGTGTTAAAAAACTTAACTAATTAATTTAATGAAGCATAACTCCACTCCCAACATCAACATTTGCTCAAAATAGCATTAAAGAACAGGGGTAGGAACAGGAAGAGGCAGACACGAAAGATAAAAGCATACAAATACAGACCTCAGTCTACAGGACATTCAGTCACCACTTAGCACATTCCATCATTACCTAGAGTGCATGGGAATGAACCTGCAACATCACAGTAATTCTCAACATAGTAATGCTTGTTACCACTGAAGGACTGTAGTTGGCTTGAAATCTATTTCCCATGCATTCCATATATCCATCTAAAATTCCAGTTATAGATTAATATGTATCATAAAACATAAGTATTCTAAATTCATTAATACATTAAAAGCTTCAGCTAATATGATGTGGTAAGGAATATCCCAATAATACAATGAAGGTTTAACATTCAGAAATCTACCTAGCAAATGTTGCATAATAACAGGTCAAATAAAAAGTGACAAAATCAATAGAAACTAAAAAGGCATTTAGTAAATCTTAATATGCATACTTGATTTTAAATGCACTTCATAGGAAAATAGAAATAGAATAATTTATATGCTAAATAATATTAGGCCCATAGGATACCAAAATAAAAAACAAAAGATAGATTTCTAATAAAATCAGGACCAAAAGAAAAACACATTTCTAATTGTTACTATAACTTTCTAGAAATTTTAGGCAGTGGTATCAGACATGAAACAGCAAAAAGCATTAGAAATGAAAAGATAACATTATCAATATTTTGGGGTAATTTTTGTGCCTGAAAAACAAGTGAAAAAAGTTACATATTTAAATCAATAAGACAAGATAGAAGTTAAAATTATAATAATTACTGTTCATGCTATTATGACAGTTAATTGTATGTGCCAACTAGACTGGGTCACAGATTAAACATTATTTTTGAGTATGTCTACGAGTATATCCATCCAGAAAAGATTGGCATTTGAATTAGTGGACTGAGAAAAGCAGATGGTCCTCCCCAATGTGGGTGGGTAGCATCCAATCCCTTAAGGACTTGAATAGAATAAAAAGGGAGAAGGTTCAATTCACTCTCTGCTTGATCGCTTGAGCTGAAAATATCTATCTTCTGCTACCCTCCACGCTCCTTGTTTTCAGGCCTTCAGACTGGCACTGGAATCCCCACCAACAGCTCATCAGTTCTTAGGCTTTTAAACTCACCACTGGCTTTCCTGGGTCTCTAGCTTGCAGACAGCAAATTGTGGGACTTCTCAGCTGCCATAAACATGTGAGCCAATTCTTTATAATAAATCATGTGTGTATGTGTGTGTGTGTGCATGTGTGTATGTATATACATGACTGTTTGTGTATACACATCCTATTGGTTCTGTTCTCTGGAAAATCCCTACTAAACACAGCTACGTATATGCAAAGCTGGTTAAAGCAAAAATCAACTTATAATCTAAATAGCTGAAAAATCATAAACAACCTAAAATATTCGAGCACAACACGACAGGATACATCTATGCATAAAATATAATAATTTCATGAAGAAACATAAAAATAATTTTGAAAGAATGGAGAAATATTGTATATTTTTGGGTGGCAGATATGTATGAGCAGGCAGACTTCTGAGACTATAGCAAATTACCAGTAAAATCTAATGTAATTCCAGTGAGAGAAATAAATAGGGACTCAGAATTATTTTATCTGGTAGACTAAATAAACAAAAAATAGCTAAACATATCAAAAAATGACTTGGGTGTGTATACACATTTTGAAACAATTATAACAATGTAGTCATACACAAGATTGACAGAGTAACAGAACTGAGAGACTGCCCTGAAACTTCCTGGGGTGTGTATGAACTTGGTATGTACTAATACATAGTAATAATAATAATAACAAAAACAATTTTGTGAAGGAAATTTCACAAAGGATCAAATTATTCAACAAATGAAGGTAGGGAAGTTTAATAAAAATAAAATAAAATTATATTTTAGCATATCCAAAATTATAAATCAAATAAATTCTATATTGATTAAAATTTTAATTAAAGCTATAGAAGACAAGTAAATATTTTCCACAGTTCAATGTCTCTAAGCACTGAAATATCGGATTAAATTACTAAAGAAAAGGCAAATAGATTTAATTATATAAACCTTAAAACTTCTCTATATCAACAACATTTTGGAAAAAATTTAAGCAAAGTCCGATTAGAAAACATACTTGAAACAAATATGAGAAAACTATACCTACCTCACAAATCAATCATTAAAATATAAATACCCCACAAAGACACTAACAAGAAGCATATGTAAAAACATGAATGGGTATTTCATAGAATAAATATTAATGGTAAATAAATGTATGAGTAAATGTGTAACCTCACCAATAGTCAAAGTAAGGCAAAATGAAACAAGCAAATTACAGTTTTTAAAAATCAACTTGGCAAAAATTAACAAGGCATATCATACGTTTATGCATATAGTAAGTTATTTGCTAATAAATAAAAAGAACCTTTACATGTTCATACATTTTAACCAAATAACTCCATTCTAGGAATTTATGCTAAGGAAACAGTCAGAAAACCTGTTAAAATGCATTTATAAAACTATTCATTTCAGTGTTATTTATTATAAAAGAATAATCTGGGTTTCTAAAAAATAATGGAAACAACCTAATGCCCCCAAATGGGGGAACAGGACAAATATATTATGGTATATAAAATATAATGCAGTCATTAAGTTTTCCAATGCACCTATAATAATATGGAAAAGTGGTATAAAATAGTACAAACATTATGAGTTCAAATCATTAAAATCTCTATACAGATTAAAATATTCATATATTTTATATAGGTGTATGTATACACACACACACATATATATGTATGTATGAATAGAGAGAAAAGACCAAAGAATTATCCAATAATGGTAACCACAGTTGTCTTCTGGCAGTGGGATTACAAGTTGTTTTTATTTTCTCCTTTATGACTTTATGTATTTTTTCAATTTTCTACACTAGACATATTTTTATAATCAGAAGAAATGATACAAATATTTTATAGGCCAATTCAATTTTTATGAACCCTTTTTCACATAATATCTTTGCATCTCATTTTAATAAGAACCAATATTCTGAAAAATACATATTTCTAGAGAAGTGAATTATATTTTAAAATTGCATTAGTATTTTGGTTTCTAAGGAATTATTTCACTTAGTGCCAAAATAAGCTCCTTCAGGCTCTTTATTAAGACCTGCTCTAATTCACATGGCTGCTAAAATGCATTCAATAATGATGGCGTACAATATCCATTTCCCCTACTCATGCTTTTTCCCAGTCAGGGCTGTAAACAAGCGGGCATGCTTCTGAGATCAGGGTCTAGCATTCAAAGACAAGAGATTACTTAGATTAACCAGAAAATTTGGAATGTTTCTCATG
Source organism: Piliocolobus tephrosceles (assembly GCF_002776525.5). Classification (NCBI taxonomy): domain Eukaryota; kingdom Metazoa; phylum Chordata; class Mammalia; order Primates; family Cercopithecidae; genus Piliocolobus; species Piliocolobus tephrosceles. Next base: position 22,724,276 of record NC_045438.1, on the reverse strand, counting down.
TGATTTCTTAAAATCAGAAATAATTAATGAATCTACTGAGTTACAAATACAAAATAACACAATGATGTCACAAACCAGAATTTAGGAATTCAGCCTCAATTCAGCAGAAGAGGGAAGGAAAGCATCTCCTTCCTAGAAGTCTGGCAGGATGCACAGCTAAGTGTTCTCCATGATGGAAAAAGATGTCTCCAGTAAGCCAGTTCTGACAGCCACAGCACAGGTCAGGGTGAAAACCTGGGATATAATGGTCTCTGACAACGAAATGGGCATCAATGAGACAAGACATTCCCTTGGAGAATTTCCTTGAACGAAATTAAAAAGGAGCAGATGGTATAATATGAGCAGGTATTTTTTTCTTGCTCCTCCTGTATGTCAAAACATTGTTTTAACAAAAAATAAATGAATAAACAAATAAATAAAAACAGGAAAAGGGCAAAAATCATCGTCACAAAGCACAAAGGTCTGAATGGACAGCGTGCATTTACCTATAGTTAAACTCTAGGCACAATAAAGAGCACAGCAATGCTGCTTCAAATCAATTGTACTTGATAATTACAGGCATAAAAAATATTCAGAAATGGTCCAACCATCCATCCAGTCTCTCCTGACAATCACCTAAGAATCTTGTGAGTTCACTCTTTCCTCTGTCCCTTATCTATTCTCCATAAATAGAACCTGTCAATTCTACCCCCACATAATTTTCAGGATCTGCCTACTTCTCTTCGACTCCAATATCATGTCTCAGTCTAAAGAAATGCCCTCCTATAAAGTTTCCCTTTCTCTCCTCTCTCCAGCATTTTCCATACACACTTTCAGAGAAACCTTTAAAAATATAAAGATCATGTCAGTGCACGGCTTAAAATTCTCATAGCTTCCCATGACTCTTAAAACAAAGTGAAAGATCATGTATAACTCCCAATGCAATCCCTCCCCACGCCCCTCCCCATGATAGGCCCCGGTGTGTGATGTTCCCCTTCCCGAGTCCAAGTGATCTCATTGTTCAGTTACCACCTATGAGTGAGAACATGCGGTGTTTGGTTTTCTGTTCTTGCGATAGTTTGCTGAGGATGATGGTTTCCAGCTGCATCCATGTCCCTCCAAAGGACACAAACTCATCCTTTTTTATGGCTGCATAGTATTCCATGGTGTATATGTGCCACATTTTCTTAATCCAGTGTGTCACTGATGGACATTTGGGCTGATTCCAAGTCTTTGCTATTGTGAATAGTGTCGCAATAAACATTCATGTGCATGTGTCTTTATAGCAGCATGATTTGTAATCCTTTGGGTATATACCCAGTAATGGGATGGCTGGGTCATATGGTACTTCTAGTTCTAGATCCTTGAGGAATTGCCATACTGTTTTCCATAATGGTTGAACTAGTTTACAATCCCACCAACAGTGTAAAAGTGTTCCTATTTCTCCACACCCTCTCCAGCACCTGTTGTTTCCTGACTTTTTAATGATTGCCATTCTAACTGGTGTGAGATGGTATCTCATTGTGGTTTTGATTTGCATTTCTCTGATGGCCAGTGATGATGAGCATTTTTTCATGTGTCTGTTGGCTGTATGAATGTCTTCTTTTGAGAAATGTCTGTTCATATCCTTTGCCCACTTTTGCATGGGGTTGTTTGTTTTTTTAGTTGATGGGTGCTGACGAGTTGATGGGTGCTGATGAGTTGATGGGTGCAGCACACCAACATGGCACAAGTATACATATGTAACAAACCTGCACGTTATGCACATATACCCTAGAACTTAAAGTATAATAATAATAAAATAAAATTTAAAAAATATATACAATGCCTGTGGGATGAAAATCCCTCATGGTCTGACTCCTGCTACCTTGTATAGTCTTATTCCAAGCCATTTTTGTCCATAAATACTTTCTATTTTAGCTCTAGCAAATTAATTTTATAAAAAAACTTATTGAGTTATAATTTGTATCCAATAAAATGTACTTATTCAAAAAAAAAAAAAACAAAACAAAGTGAAAGAAACACAAAATTCTTTCCCATGGCCTACCAAGATTTTCATTATTTGGCCCTGAATAACTTTGAACCTCATCTTTTCTTTTTGTTCTGACACTCCAAATATATTAATTTCTTTCAGATTTTCTAACAAACCAACTTCATCCCTCTCTTTGCAACAGAGTTCCCTGTACTTGGAGTAAGTTTTCCTCAGGTTTTCCCATGCTTGGCTCTTTCTTATCATTCATGCCTTAGATTATATATTAGCTCTTTGGGCGGGCGGGGGGGGGGGGGGTCGTCCTTGAACATACTCTATATCACTTCATTGCATTTCATTTTCTTTATAGTATTTATCACTCTCTGATATTTCTGTTTACTCATTATTTGTTGATGGTCTCACCCCACTAGAATTTATGTTCCATCACAGTAGAGACCTTATCTATCTTGCTCAAAGTTTTAAATCCAACAGCAAAAATAGTGCCTGGCACAAAGTAAGTCCTCAAAAAACACTTTTTGAAAAAACTAATAGGGTGTTCTTAAAAACATGTGTGATACCAGAATGTAGGATTGACCAATAATAATTTAAGGTGTTAGAATAAGGATTAATTTCCTGGAGAGCTAAAAATATCAGAGTTCCATAATCAATCACACTTATCTTTTAGACAATTTTAATAATGTATCCAGCACTTAAAAACATCTCTTAGTTTGTTTTATTCCCCATAATTGAAATGAGGAGCCTAGTGATTTAAGAGCAATGAGTGCCTGATTGAGACCAAAGTAATCTTGCTTTCAGCATTCTTGGTGATTATCATTTCATCTTTGTGTGAGCTGTAGTGGGTTCATGAGACCTCTGGGTTCTTATTAGCTAATTTTTATAAAATAATGCAGCAAATTCAGACAGTGGTCTGTTCATATATCCTCAAATTCCTTGATCATCATCATGAATACCAGAACCTGCTGTGCTTTCAGTCCAACACCAGCACTCACGGCTTTCCATAGAGAGTTACCTCAAGCTGCCAGATCCCATCTTGCCTCAGACCCCTGAGAGCCTGGGAACTTATGCCCTCCTGGGACACCATTAACCAGTGACTAAAATGCACATGGTTGTAAACAACCTGGCTTCTGCTAGTGACCCGAATAATTCTAAGGTGTGCTCTGCACTGTCTCCAAAGCTTCCTCAGGGCATTATCCTTGATATTACACTCATATGTGAATTTTTTCCTTTCCAGGCCCACTTTCTCATTTTCCTAGCAGTTTTAATTGGGAACACTTCCTAATAAACTGCTTTTACTTGAATCCTCACCTCAGGCTCTACTTCCGAATAATTCAACCTAAGACAATTAATAGAAGCAAAATAAAATATGAAAAAATTAATAATAATAAACATAATTGTAATTATTGGTGATGCTTCCAGAACAGCACAACACTGGGTAAGCAGTGAGGAATAAAATGACCAGCTTAAAAGGATGTCAAAATTGGAAAGGGCATGTCAATAAATGAAAAATCTAGAATCCACTGCACTTTAAAGAAAAGGAAACGCAAATTATAGATGATGGATTATAAGTGTTTTGCATGTGAGATTATAAGGAAATTCAATCTGGGATTCATGTTCAAAGAAATAAATTTGGCTTTACAACTAAAATACCAGTCAATGAATGAATATTTATATGTTTTAAATTAAATAAAATGTTTAACTTTTTAAATGTAAGAATGGCATCAGACATTTGAATAGCAACATTAGAAGCTAAAGGGCAGAAAAGAAATTCCTTCAAAACCCTAGGGGGAAATCACTTCCATACAAGAAGTCTATATCCAGGCAATTAATTTTAAGTGGAATAGACATTCAGATGTGAAAAGTGTCCAAATATACCTCCTGTGCCCCTTTTTTCTGGAAGCTGCTGGATATGTACACTATTAAAACAAGAGAATAAATCAAGGAGAAGAAACATATGAGATATCAGAAACAGCATTCAACTGGGGAGAGGAGGCAAAGAGGGTCTTTAGGAGGTGACAGTGATGAAAGTTGGCTCTGCAGCAGACCTGGAACGTATTTCAGCGAAATTTATACTCCTAAGGGAGAATTTTGGGGATGAAGTGGTGAACAAATAAATCAATAATAAAAAAGGGCATTGTTAACAAAAGGGAACCAAATTCAAAGAGAAACAAAAAATATGTACGGTACAGCTGTGAATAGTACTTTATAGTCACAACATGACCACACAATACTGATCTAACAGAAAGAATGACATAATTATATTGGTAAGATGGGGACATCAAAAGTGGACATATATGATTGCAGAAAGGAGCCAAATCCCCAATTCTTGTGGTGGGAAATGAACAGGCAATGTGTAAAATTGAAAATATCAAGAATCAGCAATGTAAGCATGCCACTGAAGTGTATGGAGCAAATATCAAGAAAAATAATTGAAGAGTTGAAGAGGTGCTTCTGATGATTGGAAAATGGGAGTAGAGAGGAGATTATGTAAAAAAAGACATACACACACACACACACACACACACACATATATAACTTTAGTAAAGCAAAACATTAAAAAAGGAGAGATAAGAGCTTGAATAAGGCCGGGCGCAGTGGCTCAAGCCTGTAATCCCAGCACTTTGGGAGGCCGAGACGGGCGGATCACGAGGTCAGGAGATCGAGACCATCCTGGCTAACACTGTGAAACCCCGTCTCTACTAAAAAATACAAAAAACTAGCCAGGCGAGGTGGCGGGCACCTGTAGTCCCAGCTACTCGGGAGGCTGAGGCAGGAGAATGGTGTAAACCCGGGAGGCGGAGCTTGCAATGAGCTGAGATCCGGCCACTGCACTCCAGCCCGGGAGACAGAGCGAGACTCCGTCTCAAAAAAAAAAAAAAAAAAGAGAGAGCTTGAGTGATTTTTCTCTTATCTAATATTTGAGCACTTAAGCACTTAACATGTATTTGCCTCACCAGAAACAGTAGAATATTTTCCACGATAGCTGCCTATTTCAAACAAGGAATCGTACCAGGCACTAATGAATAGGTAAAGGAGTTGAATAAAGTGACATGAAAGAAAAACTCTAAATTCCCAAATAACAATACAATACCTAACATTTATTCAGTGTTTAATATATATCTGTACTACATATACAACAGTATTGCTTTGTGGCAGGCACTAGGATGGTCCACATATTACAGAGCAGAAAACTAACGCTTAGAGAACACCAATCTTTGCTCAGTCTCATACACAGAAAGTGACAGCACTAAGATTTTTGTTCTCTCTGGTGGGAATGTTTGTTCCCCAGAAATCTAAACGGCTTGAAATCCTACCTTCTTCAGGTCTTTGAACAAACCTCCCATCTTAGGAGAATTTCCCTGACCACTCTATTTGAAACAGAAATCAATCGAAGTGGAAATGAATCACTTCTTCCTTCCCCAACTCCCCACCATACACACCAGCTTTCGCTTCTCCCAGGCTGCTTATTTTCTCCATAGTACTTCACCATTTGAAATACCAAATTTATCTGTATTGTCTATTGTCTGCCTTATCACCTACATGTAAACTAAGTAAGAGCAAGAATTTTTGTCTCTTATCTGTTATATCCCCAGTGCTCAAATGAGCACCTGGCACACAGAGTCAAAAAATAATTGTCAAGTTTACTGACAATTACTGATTTAGAATCTGAGCTCTTCACCACCATGTTACATTCCCAACTCCAGTTATTCATTATATAATGCTGCAGAGATTATCATGTTTTGACAAAATATTTTCAACTTACAAAAAGACAGCACGGAGGAAAGACTTTTGTGGAAAATCACACACAAGTCCATTTAGACCGCTCATTTTTTCCTACATAAAACAATGGCTTTTAGGACTGTCTTAAAATTTGTAAATTTATCTTTGCTTTCTCCAGGGCTATCCTTTAAAGTATTTACTTTTACTGATAACCAACCACAAGCAAACGCCTTGTTGTCCTAAGTGGGTATCATGGACAGAGAACAATATCCTTGTTGGGAGAGTTTCATTTAAGTAAACTAAATAGAAACACATACATTCTCCCAAAGCCCTACCAGCAGAAAGCACTGCTATCTACAGTCATTCAAGAAATTGATATGAATCCAATTGAATGACTTCAAACGTGTTCTTGTAGATGTTGAACTATGCAATTTGTTCAGTTGCCATTTAATGACAGGTGAATCATGGTGTTCTTATTCTTGCTGTGAACAAACTCTAACTCAGGATGGATGCAAGTATAATGAGTTAATAATTTAGCTTTCAAATCAATTCACAGTTGCATGGGCTTAGAGCTTTGGAAGGGAGTACGAGAGCTGCAGAAGGAAACCCACTCATTCTGCCACTGGTTGGTCTAAAAGATGAAAATCTATGATCTGTTCCAGTTCCATAGGTGTAAAAGAGCTAATGACCAATGCAATAAGCTTAGAGGTTACTTTTTCATCTCAAATATACTGAATACTTTCTGATAAGAGGTCAATTAGGTCTAGGAAAGAATAAGTGTGGTCCTATTTTATGGAGTAACTGAGTTTGATGACAAATAAAGCTACTCAAAGTAAATTTCATTTTCCAAAGTGTTTCTTTTTCCTTTTGTTAAAAGCCTATGTCTTTCTCAATTTGTCTTTAAAGTGTTTTATATTTAGAACTAAATAACTCTTCAGGATCTTCTAGTTCTTTGGACGTTTTAGGATTTAAAGATGACCGATCAATCACAGACTTTATTTGGGTCATGAAAATTCTTCCTGATAAATGTACATACTTCATTAGTATGTAGGTCATTTCCTTCCTTTTCTGCTTATCCTCTTTCTTTCATTTTAAAAAAGTATTAACCATCTCTAAAATATAAACAAGAACTGACCAGATGATTTCTATAATTATTATATCAGTATTAATGTTTTCTAATATTATGCAGAGTTCTGAGTACAAGGTATAGTGGGTCATGTGGTAAAGTAATTTCTATACAAAATGTGTAAGATGTTAAATGAGGAAGCCAATGGGGCAAGCTAGTTTGTAATCAACTTTTCTCTCTTTGCCTATATTCAGGTAATACAAAATAAAGGCAGAGATTTGTAAATAATTTTGAAATTTAATTTCTAAACCATACTACCTGTATATTCATATTAATCAAACCAGTGATATTACTAGCACACTCTCTATTCATGTATTACTGAGAAACTCAGCTGGGGAATATATCTTACTGGTAGTCGAGAAGAATGGATTAACTGTCAATTTCAGCATTCAGAAAAATACCACAAGCAGTTTGAAAATTTTTAAACGTCAGTAAGTACAATAACTCTTCTTATGGCAAACTATCATGGAAAAATGGTCCCGTGAAGCTTAATTTATACATACATATGTCCCAGCCTTTCATTAATTTATTTGGTCATTTCATCTTCAAATCCTTTTGAGAATCTACTTAGTCTCAGTCTTAGTCTCACCGAAGCAATGGTGATGGGTTAGACATGCATATGACATAGCCATGCCTCCAGGGAGCTTAGAGCCTCATGGAGGAGACTGAAGGAAGTCCACAATTAGAACCCAGTATAACAGTGAAGAATTGACTGATGCTCAAATATCACAAAAGCTCTCATTCCAGTAGCAATCTGAGTCAAGGGGAAGGAGCTGGGATGAAGTGTGCTTTGAGAAAGGCTCAGAAAAGAGGAAATGTTGGAGGTAAATCTTGAATGATGAAACAAAGGTGTGAAAGTACATTCTTGCATGAGGGAAATAATTTATGCAAAGACACACATTTTGAAATAGTATAAAACAGCATGGAAACCACATATAATTGGCAATAGCCAACATTTTTGAGTCACTATTTATTTGCCAAGCATAAAATATTGTGAAGTAAATATTTTTATTCTCATGGTATTTTTATTAGGAAACAAAGACTTAGGAAGACTATGTAACTTGTGCAATTCATACAGAATTTAGACTTGAGCTCAAGTAATCTGATTTCATAACTTTTAACGAATCAACCAATATACCATCTTTTATTTCTTAAGACTAATAAAAGTAAAGTGACAAAAGAACATAAACATAGCCAAAAATGATATAATACTCTGCTGAGGAACATGTACTTGTTCTTAACAGCATTAAGTAGCTATTGACAAATTTTTAAGACAGGGCATTACATATGTTACAGAAATTATACTATTTCAATGGAGAGTAGATATGAAGATATGACTAAGGGCACCAGTGCAGATAAAAGATGAGAGATACCTAATGTCAAGAGATCTTCAGGAGGTAAATTCAAGAAAAGTTAGTAGCTGATTAGATACGGATGGTTAGAAAGAATATGGAAACCTCTCCCAGGCTTTGCTTGGGAACAGACAGATAATAGTGGAGGTCAGAAGGAAGGTCTGTTTAGGAATGAGAAGTCATTTATGTATGCAGCATTAAATAAGGCACAGTTACAACTAAAGTCACTATGGAAAAACACGAGAATTTTAGAAAGACGGAAGGGAGACTGTATAAACAGAACCCTAAAAATACCAAGTTTATGGGGTTGCTGAGGGAAGAGGTAAAGAGCAATCCAGAGGGGGAGAGCAAATAAGAGAAAGTAAGGTTATCATAACTAAGGGATAAGACAGGTTTTAACAGGCGGATTCCACAGTCAAATGCTGCTGACAGTAAAAGAAGCAAACGTAAAAATGTGGGCAGGGCGCGGTGGCTCACGCCTGTAATCCCAGCACTTTGGGAGGCCGAGATGGGCAGATCATGAGGTCAGGAGATTGAGACCATCTTGGCTAACACGGTGAAACCCCGTCTCTACTAAAAACACAAAAAATTAGCCAGGCGTGGTGGTGGGCGCCTGTGGTCCCAGATACTTGGGAGGCTGAGGCAGGAGAATGGCATGAACCCGGGAGGCGGAGCTTGCAGTGAGCCGAGATCACGCCACTGCACTTCAGCCTGGACGACAGAGCGAGACTCCATCTCAAAAAAAAAAAAGAAATGTAACTGCCAATGATAGGAGACAGGCAATGTAATAGCCAGATGAGGATGGAGTTGTCAAAAAGAGAGGGAAAAAGAGTAAATACAAGAAGAGATGTTGAAGGTACAGGAGAGAGAAAACGAAATAACCAAAGGCCCTGAGTGAAATGCATGAGAGACGTTTACCTCTGGTTGCATCTGCCATGGGGAAACGTCAGCTTTACCTAAGTAATACGTCGTATTCTGGTTTATACTAGGGAGATAGACTCCAAAACTACCTATGGTATCCTTCATGGGTACCCTTGAAAGTGACACATCCTCTATCATTTCACAAAGAAAGCTAGGTTATTTGTCTAATTAAAACATATGAGAAAATACATTTTGTTACATTGTACAATTTAAAATTTTGACAATTTTGCCTTATATAATTATGTGTTTCCAACTATTTGCACGCTTTAACTCTTTTTCTCTCACTACAAATTATTCACGCATTTTTTGTTTTCACAATATTCAACAAAGCCATTCTTCTCTTTGTTCCAACCACCATTGATTTTGGTGTAATGGCAATGGCTTGACATAGACTCATGGAACCACATGGCTCCTGAGGGGTTACTTAACTAGCACATATTAAACCATCTGGAATTCTGAAGTTTATTTCCAAGAATATTGATATGTTATTTTTAAAAGCAGGCTGTGAAATAACTGCATTAAAGTTAAAAATTGGAAATATTTTAGTTTACACATAGAATAAAACATATAACAAAAATAAGTGAAATATAATGATATTTAATTTCTTGTTTTGAATCAATCATAAAATTAAAGGAGCATTATGAGAAATAATTAAGAGGTAAAGATTTCCATATAGTTCAATAGAGAATGTAAAAATACTGCTCACTGGAATAGATGCCATTTTAGAGTTGTCTTTACATCAAGACTTTTCTAGAATGAATTAAAAATAAAGATATTTTACATCAATATAGTATCAGATATGGTATTTTGTTAATATTGAACAACTGTCCAAAAACTATTAATAATATTTATCTCTTTGAAAACATTTCAAGCACCGGGATAAAATCACCAAAATGTCCCAAGAGACTTGTTTCATAAATAATACAATAGGCTTTTTATATATTAATTTGTCAGTAGCAATGTATTGCTCACATTGAAAGAAGCTGTGTTAGACCTATTGACAATTTTAAGAGATTCTAAAGAATATTTTATTCTTTTTTTACTAAAAGGGTCCTAGACTAAAAGAATGGTCTTTTCTAAGGGCAGTTGTTTTAACTTAATTAAAAGGAATAGAGAAAAAATGTGAAACTATTATTGGAGCACAGATGACTATAAAAATGCAATAAAACCTCAACAAAAGCACAGATAATTAACCAGGATATTTCAGTGTAAAATTTTAATGATTAAAGGTTGATATAATGTTTTTGCTAATTGTTCTAAATAACCAATTAATTTTTAGGAAGTTAACTGAGATTCAATTAGCACACGTTTTAGTTTTAGAGGCAAATATAGAACACTTGAATAGTGACTACACTCAACTTATTGAATTTCGATTCTTAATATATTTTAAAATTTTAACTTATCCAAGCTCACTTCTACCTCAGGGCTTAGCATTTATTGTTCCCTCTGCCCAAAATGTTCTTCTCTCCAGTTATCTACATGGTTCCCTTGCTCATTTAATCCACGATTTGCTCAAATGTCACCTTACCAGAAATACTTTCCTTGACCGCTCTAAATGAAAATGTACCTTCCTCCAACCACATCTCTAACTATCCCCTTGCCATGTTATATATTTGTTTATGGTCTGTCTGCTACACAAGGATGTTAGCTTCATAAGAATAGGCCCTCAGTTTTGTTCACTTCTGTATCTTCAGCTCATACAATAGTACTTGGAAGGAGGAAGAAAGTCAGTAAGTATCTACTCAATGAATAAATCTTACATTTACATTCCAAAGATGAAAAGATGATTTATTTGACATTGAAACAGAGGAGTCAAGATCATTGAATTTTACTCTGTAAGTTATCCACATCGTCCTGCCTATTTATTTACAATATAAGCTCACAATACTACAACCAATTTCAGTCTAACTACTTCTTATAATGTTTAAAACAGACTATAGAAATCTGGGAGACACTGGCTGGCAGATCCCAAAATGTTTTTTTATACCTTTCTCATGCTTTCAACAACAGGAAATAAAGAAAAACAAAACAAGCAAGCAATCAACAAAAAAGAAAACACAACCTGAGGCTAGAGGAAGTAGTAATATCTGTCTTTAAAAGATTATCATGTTCTTTGATTATTTTGATCTTTATAGCTGAAAGAAGGAAAGATGTGTACCAAATGTTAAATCTGAACTCTTTTTTTCTTCATTAAGTATACCTTCCATGACAGCCATATGACTGGATTTATAACATAACTTTATTGTTATGGCAGAACAAAGAAAAAGGGCTTTGGTAAAATAACCTTACTGGGATGGAAAGGCTCAAGGTGGACAGGAGAGGAAGAGGAGACCCAAATTTATAAGATGAGGGAAGAATTTTTACCCTCTGCAAACTGCATTGTTGTCCTAAGAGCAGCGTATGGGCCTAAGTGCTGGTGTTGTAAGTCCAGGAGGAACTTTAGGTAGCAAGGCACCGACGTGTACCAACTCTACTCCCAGTGTTGCCTACAGGCCAGAAGGACCTGAATAGTAATCACTTTCCTACCAGTTATCACTATAAGCCACGAACAGTTTCCTCAGAAGTGAGATCATCTGATCACAACTTAAGTAATGATCCGATGGAAACTCCAAGAAGGGCTCAGAAGACTATTTCATCCCTCTACACATTAATTATCTAATTTGGTGGCATAAACAAAAGTTCATAGATACTGTCTATAAAAGATAAGGTGGTAAAATATAAAACTTCATTTGGAAGTAACAATGAAGAGTGGGGGAATAGGTGAGTAAAACTGAAGTCCAGATTAAGTCATTAATTGTTACAGTTATCTATAAACCTAATTAGAACAAACGTGGATCACTTCTGACAGACTCTACACTGACCAAATTATTCTAATCCAGTTAGAAAACCAAAATCCGTAACATTTAATTTTAATATCTACTTCTATCCTAAAAGTTCTTTTCAATATAAATGTTTCCCCCTCTGCCTCCACAGGCCTCTGTCCTTATCTGTGGCTCTGACGCTTCCTCCAGAGGCCAGCTGGCAATAGAGAATAGCTGATTTTAAAGTTTACACTCTGAATATTGTGATCTTTACACCTAGAGAATCCTACAGGTCTCATAACAGGAAAATAAAGCTCTTTGAGCTGCAGCTATTCAATAAAACAATTACTCATTGGCTACCTGCTATGTATACTACACTGGATGCACCCAGGGACTCAGTGGTAAATAAGACTAAATCTTTACCCAACAAAGACTTTACCGTACAGTAGGAGGAAAGTGACAGATACATGACTGACAGTCATACACCTAGAAAAACATAAGATATATGCCATAAGAGAAGGGAAGTCAAAGGCTCTGAGAGTCCAGTGTAAAACAATACTTTGTGCGCTTGTAGGCACCAACATGGAGACAGGTTATGAGAAATGGATAGTAACAATTGATATTGTGGGCAGAAAGAACAGTATGAGCAAAAGTAAGGCATAAGGAAAAATGCATAGGAATAAAAAGAAGTTCAATTTATTAGATCACAGGGTATAAACTATGCAGCAGTAGAGAATGAACTGAGAGGCCATACTATTAGTTGGCCAGGGATGCTAACATGCTACATTTGAGTTCAATCAGCAAAAGGGGTATAAGGAAGAATATGAACTAGGTAAGGGTGTTACGGCGTTTAACCTTTTTGGATGATGAAGTGAGGAGACACAGTGGCTCATCAGGATGCAGCTACTATAGTCCATGTAAGCTGTGATAAAGATCTGGACTGAAAATGATAATCAACATGGGCAAGAGCAATAAAATTAAGACAGAGTCAAAAACTAAAAAACTGAGTTTGCAAAGGATTGACTGACTGCAGGGACACTGGAGAAGGACATTTTAATGACATCTCTGAGACAGTGAACTCCAGTGACATGAGGAAGCATGAGGCAACTCCGTAAGCACTTCGTATATTTTCTGTCATTCATTCCTCACTTTAACAAATTAATAAACAATTCTCCCATTTTATATATGAAGAAATGGAGGATTTGAGAAAATGGTCAATTTGAACTGCAGTAAGTGACAAAGCTGGAGTCTAGATTGAAAACTTCTTGGTTATATTTAGTCTTTAGAAGAATGATGGTGGTAGTAGTAATAATAACAAAAATATATTTTTAATTCCAAGTTTGTTCCCAGATATACAAATTAATTGACATCAAATTATCATATTCATGTATGTATAATCTAGTAACCTTATTTAATTTTCCTCATCTCTATAATAACCTGGCTAATTGGCAATATTACAGTACAAATAAGATTTTGATACAAAGGTATCAAAATAAATTAAAGGAAAATTAAACCAGAGGGGAAATTTAACCAGGAATATAAAATATAACTATGCATAAGGTCCAGTTTAGAGGACAATCTAGGAAAGAATAAAAAATAAAACTTACAGGTTACATTTCACACTCTGGTGTTTTCTACACAGATGAAGATAATGAAATGAATTCTCTAACTACATGATTAATTGACACATTTTCTAGATTTTTCTCCCTAAAATGACAGAATTAGAGAGACAAACACTTATTTTAATGTGACCTAGGGATAGAATCTCAATAAAATTTAGTATGACTTTCAGGTCATTGTTTCTATAAAGAAATGACAAAAATCTGCCCTTATTTTATCACCTCCAAATGTCTTCCAATGGTGTATTACCAGGGCTGTAAACTAGTCAAACATCATCACATTATAGCACATCATAAATTTTTACCTGAACACATGAATACATTTTACATTATTGACCTTTGTAGACTGAATTAATTTTGGACACACATACAATATAATATTAGACCATGAACAGATATTTAGAAAGCTTTGCTTCTGACCTCTAAAAAATGCTACTAAAATGAAATAGACTTCCTCTTATTTGTTTCTGGCTTCAATTTACATTTACTTAGCTTCTTTTGGTCATGATTTATTAGAAGTATTTATTAAAAGTAGACAGAAATCTTAAAGGCTCTGATGGTAATTGTGAACTGAGCACTTACTGGAAGCCATTATCTGCCCCTAATACATCATTTAATAGGCACAGGAGGTGACATGGTATAGGAAGAACACAGATTTGGGAGCCCATCGATGTGGGCCCACTTAGCATCTCTAATCCTCCACTGTTCTTACAGGATACCTGTGAAGAACACCTGAGTGGTAATCCTGGGGCGGGGAGGAAAGATGTTGGGAAGCTACCTGGCCACACACCTGGCATACTGCGGGCACTCTGAGAATGGAGTTGATATTTTTGGTAAGCTTCCTCAAAGGGGCAAACACTGAGTGGGAGTGAATTAGAGGCAAGGAGACATGATATGAGAAGTGCAAAATAGGGAGAAACGTGGTCATGTGAGACGTGTGAGACGTGGTCAGAAGAGAGGGAGATAATTTCTCACTATATACACTATCGCCAGGCACGGTGGCTCACGCCTGTAATCCTAGCACCTTGGAGGCCAAGGTGGACAGATACTTGGGCCCAGGTGTTTCAGGACAGCCTGGGTAACATGGTGAAATCATATCTCTACAAATAATACAAAAATTAGCTGGGTATGGTGGCATGTGCCTTTAGTCCCAGCTACTTAGGAGGCTGAGGTGGGAGGATCACTTGAGCCCAGGTTGAAGCTGCAGTGGGCCATGATAGAGCCATTGCACTCCAGTCTGGGTGACAGAGAGAGATCCTGTCTCGAATAATAATAATTAATAATAATACATACACTATTATTTTAAAAGCTTGGAACACATTGGTGCAGTTGGTTTTCAATCAAATCCATATCCCCAGCCCTATAATTTCTGTTTCTGGAGATAATATACTTTTTGAATACTTCCCAGCATTTTTTTTTATTTTAACAAAAAATTGGCAGGAGGGAGATGGGTGCATCTTTTCTTCCATCTGTATTTCTCTCCAGCCTCAGCTTGTGGGTGAGTAAAATGCTCTGCTGACGTTTGGTGAAATTCTTGGGGCCAGACACCTCATCATCTTGTACTTTTAAATAGTAGACATGCTTTCAGTGCTTCAAGTAGAAGTGCTTCCACTGTAGCACTAAGGATAAATCAGATAAAAATCACATCTGATTTATCCTTAGTGCTAACTAACTAAAAGGGGACATTTTTGACAAGCAAATTTGCTTCTCAAAATTGAACAGGGCCAGGCGGATTGGCTTACGACTGTAATCCCAGCACTTTTGGAGGCTGAGGCAGGCAGATCACTTGAGGTCAGGAGTTTGAGGCCAGCCTGGCCAACATGGCAAAACCCCGTTTCTACTAAAAATACAAAAATTAGCCAGGCATGGTGGCAGGTGCCTGTAATTCCAGCTACTCGGGAGGCTGAGGTAGGAGAATCATTTGAACCCTGAAGGCAGAGGTTGCAATGAGCCAAGATCGTGCCCCTGCACTACAGCCTAGGTGACAAGAGCAAGATTCCATCTCAAAAACAAACAACAAAAGCAAACAGGCAGATACCTAGATGCTCCCTGTTCTAACAAGACGAATGTGAGAGTGTTACAGATGAAACAGGGGATAGATAACAGGACCAATGGATGGACCACATGCTAAAATGGTCCTTCTCAAAATGCTCTTGAGGACGATGCTGGACAAGATTTAGAGAAATCTGTTGAGTCCTGAATTGGCTGCCTCTTTTAAAATAACATTTTGTAACTTACAAGTCCAGGGAAAATGTATTCTTGGTATGTCTACAACAGAAGAAAACGGAAACACTGTGGAGGGAACAGAAATACTCCAATGGGCTCATTGTAATATTACTGTTATCATTGCCATGACCAGCCTCATTGATCCACCCAACTCATCACATAACCTTTTGATTATACTTTTGCTTCCCACATATCATTGACATGATTTGCTTTCCATACAGTCTATCTATATGGAAAAATGTACTGATCACATGGAATCTGTTCACAGCATCAGTGAATTCCAATAGCAATTCAAAAGAATAGTTTCTATTTGTGATTGAATTTCTTATGTCATTCAACAAAAAGGAGCTAATTGTGTAGTCATAAATTAATTATTAGTTGTGTGCTAAATTGTGCAGTTATATCCTGTGTGGTAACTTTTCTTTTAAAACTATAGAAATTCTAGTAATTTATGTACATATATATGTTGAAGTTATACATATGTACATATACAATGAAACACACATATGTCAATATATGTGCTTATAAAGAATACGTGCAAAATCCTGCCCTTTGTATAAGAATGACTAAAAAAAATGAGTTCACCTGTCTTAACATTCAGTGTCCTCAGAGTCATTCCCATCACCACAGTTGCTTACTCTTCTCAATTAAATCTTCTGGCACCACACCCACCGTTTTCAAGAACTTCCCGGTACTGACCTCAACTGCTTCCACAAAACTGACTCTTCAATAATGTGCTGAACTTATTTCCCGTTCAATACGACTCTGATTTTGATGGTGGCCCAATATGACTGTGATTCTGATCCACAGAGTCTGACCTGAAGTCCATCAGCCTAGAATCTCATCCAAGTTCTACTACTAAAGAGAGAACTATTTGCATAGCTCTAAATGCAGTACTTTCTGCTTTAATGACCTCTATTCTGCATTCCTCTATAACTCCATGTTAGCCTGTCCCTTAATTATAAATAAGTAATTGGGAAAAATTTTTTCCCCTATATACTCTCTCCCTCAAATTCCTCATCTACAAAACAGGTTTTGAAAGTTAAAAAGACAATGTTAGAGGATGGGCACGATGGCTCACACCTGTAATTCCAGCACTTTGGGAGGCCAAGGCGGGCGGATCAGCTAAGGTCAGGAGTTCGAGACCAGTCTGACTAACATGGAGAAACTCTGTCTCCACTAAAAATACAAAAATTACCCGGGTGTGGTGGTGGGTGCCTGTAATCCCAACTACTTGGGAGGCTGAGACAGGAGAATCGCTTGAACCTGGGAGGCGGAGGTTGCAGTGAGCTGAGATCATGCCACTGTACTCCAGCCCGGGCGACAGAGTGAGAATCCCTCTCAAAAAAGAAAAAAAAAAAGAGAGAGATAATGTTAGGAAGAACAGTTCTACACATAGTACATGAAAATATTTAAATTCCTTTCTTCCCAGGAGTGGATACTTTGATCAGTTTCATATCTCCCTAATATACTCTCTAAACTGCAGAAGAAAAAACACATTCACACTATCTCTCCAAGTCAACAGAAAAATCTGATATGTCTTTGCTTAGGAGGTTAGCCTTGTCAGGCCAATAATCTGTGTCATTCTCACTCTTCAAATACAATTGCACTGACATATGGGGCAGCTGACTACATTTTGGAGAGGTTAAATGAAATTATGAAAGCAGAAGCTTTGATCTTCTGGCCTGCAGTGTGCCTGGCGAATACAATCGATAGTGCTCTGCTTCAATATGTGTGGTCTTTTTTCCTAAGAAATCAGTTATTTAAACATGTCTTTATTAAGCATGTTGAACTGCCAGAAGAGCTATATTAAACAAATGTGTTTTGTTCTGCATTAAATGAATTTCTGAGAATAAGAAGTGTCTTCTCATGTAAAAATTCCTCTTAACATCATATAAGGTAAGACGATGGGCTCTGGTTTAATATAATTTTTTCTCCATGTTTAAACTTCTACAAACTTAAAAAATAAAAATTTTTAATTATTATGGCCTATTGCTTAAATATAACTGTAAAAAAACATGGTTGCATGTTTATACACATTGATGCTATTGTGAACCACCTGAAAAACTGCATAAATTTTTTTTAATTCCATAATTACAACTTTACAAGCTTATAGCTCCTTAGGAACCATTACAGACTACAAAATAAACAATATACACACTGAAAAGGCCCTGGTCGCACTGTCCAACAATCATAACATACGCAAAAGAAAAAATCTAAATCACAGGCTTGTTTTATATGATAAGGTCCTACTGCTACGGAGTTTCTTATTTTAGGGTCCATGACGAACTCCAGAGGTTCCATAAACCCCTGACACTGTATGTAAAAAAATGTGATAGGCATTTTTCTGGACAGAGGTTTCATAGCTTTCCCAGACTGTTAAAGCAGTCCATTATACTTCCATATCAAAAAAACACAAAAGACTAAGAGTATTATACTTCAACTATGAGGAATAAAAATACTAGAAAAAAGATAAACAATCAAATTGAGATTTGATTATTGTAGTCAGAAAAGGAAAATTAGCAACCCCACTGTGTCTTATGTTGTTGTTTGTTTGTATGCTTTTGGTACCAGAAATCAGTCAGAAAGTTATTTTTATTGTTTATGGGATGAAATTGATTTAATTAGGAGAGGAAGGTATTAAAAGACAAGAGCAATTCTCAAACTTGAGTAGGCTCAACCACCTGGGGGTTGGTTATAGTACAGAGGCCGGCTCCACCTCCCACAAATTCTGCAGGACTGTGGCGGAGCCCCAAATCTAAATGTTTAACAAGCACATGGGGTGTTACAGATATAGGTAGTCAACAGAACCCCTAGCGAGAAACACTTCATTCCTTCTAATCCATTACAAATTTATCTTTAAATAGTTTGCTGTAATTTGTAAACTAGATATCTCTAAACAAGAATCTGTTTATTGACATTTTTTCCAAAAAGCAACAACTAAAGCTCTTACCAACTTTATGATATGGAGTAAATCCAAAAAAAGAGAAATACTTACATGCCAATGGCTACTTTTAATAATTTTCAGTATATCAAATGATAATTTCAGAAGCCATTTTATTAACTACTGTTCACTAAAATAGGAATAAGTGAAAGCCAAATAATCACAAAGTTACATTACAAATATTACAAGACTGAGTGTTAAATATAAAAACAATTTATTTTATATTCTGAGACCGTTTATCGGCTTAACAATAACATTTTTAATACATCCATAATGTTGGAGTTATAGGATCAAAAAGCTGTCAGAAAAGTTATGAGACTTCTGGTTAATTCTCCAACATTCATTAGTTCTGTATGTCTGGGAGGAAAAACAGGAAGGGGTTTTATTGCAAGGTCTAAAATAAATAGGCCATATAAATTTGACAGCTCATTATGATAAGTGAAAAAGAAAGAAATCAAAAGAAATCAAGGATATAGGCAACATCTTAACCATTATTTCCAATTTAGTGTTTTTAAACTATAGATAATTTGAAACCATAAAATCCTAAAAGATATTGTGGGAGGGTACAGTGCTTTTAATTGTAAAAATTCAAAATGATATCACCCTGATAATTGCTAAAAGTGCATTTACACCCTGCAGGGTACAAGTAATAAGGCCAACCTAGTATTCCTCAAAACATAGCCATCATTTTAATAGTTCTACCATACGTCTCAGCAATGCAATTAATTTTCTGGCATTTATGCAAGTTTTCTACGGTGAATCCATGTGAACTCAGACATTGTGAGGCAATTTTTATATGTAGGATACACAAATAGCCTTGTCACTCAAGAACTGCCTCCTTAATGCAAAAACACCAGCGTATCTGTCTCATTTCCATTATCCCCAGACATGGCATGTGCAGCACATAAGGGTGGCTGACAGAAAACTGTAGTAACTGTGGCTGGTCTATAATAGTCTGGCAATAAAGCTGGTGGCAAATATGGTGCTCTGACAAGTATGGAGACACACAACCACAAAGAATCAGTGCTAGATAACATCCCTTTACACATATCACTTCTGCGTCAATTTGCAATAATCAAAGTCTTCTTAAAATGACATTCATATAAAAATACAAGTGTAAGTGTTTGCTATTCAAATTAGTTTCCAGAATCAGTGGGGAATATGATGTCACATTGGCAGTATTCTTTTATGTGCCACCCAGGTTCTAAATGTCAGACTTAAAACATCCAAGAATATTTTTCACTGTTTGCCTCAGTCACATGTATTGCAATAGAAGGATAATAATATTTGTTCACAATATTTTAATTTCTACAAATTAGAGATGAGATTCTATTACGAAATTCATAAATGCAATAAATTTAAAACCCATGGCAAAGACGTGATTTCCAACAAGGCCAATTTCATATATTATATTAAATCTGCTTATGTAAAGAAATACATTTATACTATTTTCTTGTATGCTATTTTATCTATCACTTTTCAAACTCACAGCTATCCAATTGACTTTGACATTAGGATATAATGACATTCTGGACAGAGTAGAGGCATGACTGCTGCTCCAAAGACAGTGAAGGGAATCATTTCATTTCAGTGATAACGCCAGGAGAAAAAGAATAGTCACTGGTGTCCTATCTCAGACAAGGAAAGACACAGAAGACCAAAGTTCCTTTAGATCCACCTCAGTGTTCAACATCCTTCTAGGAAAAACCTGAAGACCTAATAAAGTTAATGACCTTCTGATTCTGTCACAGAAAATTTCAGTGAGGGCACCCACCCTCCAGACTACAGAGCTTCACCCTCCTGCTTGGACCTTCAGTTCTTCTCAATTAAGATGAAGGGCCTTGCACAAGTTACTTATGTAGTATAAGGCTAACCTTCCTCATCTGTAAATTTGGATATTGATGAGTACTTTGTAAGGTTGCTTGGAAGATAAAATGTAATAATGTATGTGAAACATTTGGCACAGCACCTGGCATATAAAAGTACTTAAGTGTAGCATTAAGTAATGTATTATTTAACTAATAATAAACACTGTTAATGTTTTAATACCCATAATAAGTTTGATTCATGGAAAATCTCCCTTTCCAGCAAATAGTCAAACATTATTGTGGTGACATTTTTCCTCTACAGATAAGATAAAGCCAGACAACTTGGCATGTGGCATATGTTCTAAAATTGTATAAGCTACCAAAGGCAATGGAAAAGAAGATGAGTGCATTTTAAAAATTAAAATGTCTTTTGATTGCTCTGCCTTATGTCCTGTGTTGAAAAGAGGCACTGACAGAATCAGCGTCTCTATAAATGATGGATTTTGTACAGCATAAAAAAGGCTGTACAAAATATAACAAAGTATATTTCAAATTTTGTTTTGAAAGCACTGATTCCCATACATCTTTGAAATTAAATTTCCCTCATCGTTCATCTTTAAACCCTTTACCTTGTACTAAGAGGAAAATATGAGTAAGAAAATAAAATTTATTGGCCAGGGTGGTGGCTCAGGCCTGTAATCCCAGCACTTTGGGAGGCCGAGGCAGGTGGATCACCTGAGGTCAGGAACTCAAGACCAATCTGACCAACATGGTGAAACTGCGTCTCTACTAAAAATACAAAAATTAGCCAGGCGTGGTGGTGGGCACCTGTAGTCCCAGCTACTTAGGAGGCTGAGGTAGGAGAATTGCTTGAACCCGGGAGGTGGAGGTTGCAGTGAGCTGAGATAGCGCCACTGCACTCCAGCTTGTGCAACAAGAGTGAAACTGTACCTCAAAATATATATATCTGCAATTTCATTCAAATGTAAACTGCAGATAAACATTAGAAATCACATAAATGAATTATTTTGCTAGTCTGATTTTTCTATATTCTCCTCTTTTTTGTCATTCCTCCCGAATATTCCTCCTGAATATTCTCCTCCTTTTTGTCATTACTCCATGTACCTGAATTCCACTTGTATTTCTTTTTTTTCTTATATTTTCATAAATACAATGAAAAGGCTAATGTTTCTAACACAGTGCCTTGTTTCTGCTTATCTGATAATGCAATAACTAATATTTCATTATAATATAATAAATGTTTGTAGAATGAATGAATAAACTGTCAGGTCTAATTCTTTGCTTTCTTTTTTATTAATATTAAATTTCCCATAGGTTTTCTCTGTCTACTTGGACTGCAGGCTGAAGAGACCACTGAATTTTTCTATTGTAGATTTGTGAATTATGTATAAAAAATGCATTGCACTTTACAGAACTTTGGCATTTATCCATTTACACTGAGTAAGCTTGAGGTGAAAGAAGAAAGATCTTTTTTCTTAGGGGTAATTACTAAATTTCTACTGTCATAATACAAGTGATTTTTTTCCCCCAAGATAAAGCTAAACAGTTATAGGAAACTGATCCAAAAAAAAGACTCTTGCCCTTCACATTAAAACATATAACTTTACTGTACTCTGTGGTACATAGTAACAAGACATGAGGGCTCTGAATTAATCTTAGTGCTTATTTAGGAAACATCAATGATGATACTCAACATGATGATAATGATACACTAGTCTACAGAATGCTTGCGGATATCACACTAGCATCTGTAAAACATGGTACAACGTTTAGAAACATTTAATTAATGCCACATAATAGCACATATTTGCCTTATTCTCTTGATTCCAAAGACTTCCATGGAACACCACGTCTACTCTACACAGCAACATCTCTTTTTGGATTTTCTGTGGCAATGTGTATTTATATAAAGTTCAGGAAGGGACAAGAAGAATTTGATTTCCACATATAAGTGAGATTATATAGTATCTGTCTTTCTGTGCCTGGCCTATTTCACTTAACATAATGTTCTCCATATTCATCTATGTTGCCTCAAATGATAGGATTTCCTTCTTTTTAAAGGCTGAATACTATTTTCCACATATTCTTTATCCAGTCATCATCCATTGATGGGCACTTAGGTTAATTCCACATTACGGCTATTGTGAATAATGCTGCAATGAACATAGGACTGCAGATATCTCTCCAACATACTGATTTTATTTCCTTTAAATATAAACTCAGGGGGATTGCTGGATCGTGTGGTAGTTAGAGAGTGAAATGGTGGAGGTTGGGGAGATGGGGAAGGTGTTAGCTGAAGGATGCAAAATTTCAGTTGAACAAGAAGAAAACATTCATGAGATCTATTGTATATCAGAGGTACAATAGTCAATAGCAATATACTGTGTATTTGAAATTTGCTAAGAGAGTAGATTTTAAGTGCTTATCACAAAAAAAATAAGTTTGTGAAGTACTGCATATGTTAATTAACTTGATTCAGCCATTCTACAATGTATACATATATCAAAAGATCATGTTGTCACTTCAATAAGTGGTGCTGGGACTGGTGGACATCTACGTGCAGAAAAATGAAATTGGACACTTATTATCATACCCCTGGACAAAAAGCAACTCAAAATGAGTTAGAAACTTCAGTGTAAAACCTGAAACTAAAACTTCTGGAAGAAAACATATGGCTAAAGCTTCATGACACAGATTTGGGCAGTATTTTTTTGATATGATCCCAAAAGCATAGTCAACAAAAGTATAAAGAGACAAATGGATTACATGAATTTAAAAATCTCTGCACAGGAAAAAATAAAAATAAAAATAAAAAATAAACATACTGAAGTGACAGTATATGGAATGGGAGAAAATATTGGCAAGCCACACATCAGATAATTAATGTCCAAAATAAATAAGGATCTCAAAGAACTCTATCACAAGACTTAAAAATAGGCAAAGGGCTTGAATAGACATTTCTCAAAAAATGACATACAAACGGCCAACAAGTATATATTTTTTAAAAAGCTTGACATCACTAATCATCAGAGAAATAAAAAAGATGAAACTAACAAGTCTTGGTGAGGATGTGGAGAAAAGGAAACACTTGTAAACTGTTGGTACTGCAAATTAGTAAGGCTATTATGGAAAACAGTATCAAAGTTTCTCAAAAAATAAAAAACAGCTGGGCATGGTGGCTCATGCCTGTAATCCCAGCTACTCAGGAGACTGAAGCAGGAGGATTGCTTGAACCTACGAAGCAGAGGTTGTAGTGAGCCGAGATTGCGCCATTTCTCTCCAGCCTGGGAGACAGAGTGAGACTCTGTCTCAAAAAAAAAAAAAGAACCACCATATGATCCAGCAATCCCCCTACTGAGTATATATTCAAAGGAAATGAAATCAGTATGTTGAAGAGACATTTGCACTTCCACATTCACCGAAGCACTATTCACAATACTCATGATATGGAATCAGCCTAAGAGTCCATCAATGGATGATGACTGGAAAAAGAAAATGTGGTATCTATATGCAATGGAATACAATTCACTCTTATAAAAGAAAGAAATCCTATTACTTAAAAAAATAGATGTACTTGGAGAACATTATGTTAAGTGCAATCAGCCAGGCACAGAAAAATGAATACCATATGATCTCATTTATACATGGAATCTAAAAAGTTGAACTCATAGAAATAAAGAGTAGTTCTACCAGTGGCTCCGGAGATGTTGGTCTAAGATACGAAATTTCATTATGAGGACTAAGTTCAAGAAATCTATTGTACAACATAGTGACTACAGTTAATAACAATGTGTATTCTTGAAAATTGCTGAGACAGTAGATTTGATGTGTTCCCACCATAAAAAAATGATGTGTGTGAATGCATATGTTAATTCGCTCAATTTAGCAATTGTGTATTGCAAAATAAGTTGTACATAATAAATAAATGCAATGTTTGTTTGCCAATTAAAACTACATTTAAAATAAAATTACATAATGAAAAAAAGTCAGAAGTGAACTCTGGGAAAGAAGACCTTCTACTAAATTAGCCTACTAAGTACATAAAAATTGTTCCCACAAGAACATAGATACAATGTCCTTTAGTTACTCATTGCTTCAATTCAAACTGCTTCTCTTTGTTGATAACATTGACTGGGAGACCCACCACTAGCCCTTAGGTTGGGGAAAAAAAAAAATATATATATATGTATTTATTTATAAATTAATGTATACATAAATATATTTATAAATATATAAAGAAATATATATTCATAAATATATAAATAAATATATAATATACATCTATATAAATAATATATAAATAATTTATAAATATATAAATAAATAAATAAATATATATATATATATTTTTTTTTTCAGCAGCTTGCAAGTGTTATCAACCAGTTAGGCGGGGAAATGTGATTCAGTCCCTTCTACCCTTCTACCCTGAAGTATCTTAGGTCAGCTCACTGTATTACAGCTCATTTGGGTTCCCCCAGTCATTGCTGTTTGAGCTCAGGAGAGTGTTCTGAAATGAGTACCAGGAGAGAGATCTGATCACATCCCAAAGGATTATCAGTGCACATGTTCTACAGTTAGAAACATTTAAAGAAAAAAAGCAGCTAGGCATGGGGGCTCTTGCCTGTAATCCCAGAAATTTGGGAGACTGAGGCAGGAGGACTACTTGAATCCAGGAGTTGGAGTCCAGCCTGGACAACATAGAGAGACCCCATCTCTACAGAAAGTTTAAAAAAAAAAAAAAAAAAAAAAAACCAGTCTGAGTTACAGAGTGAGACCATGTCTCAAAAAAATTTTTAAAGAAAATTGTAAATAATAATAATGAAACACTGATGTATCTCATCACTGCATAAATATTTATGAAAGCATTATTTTTAATATTTTAGATAAGGTATTGTAAGAGTTAGGGATGCGTAACTGCTTCTAAGCAGCTTCCAATCCAAGAAGTAATTTAACACAGAAGTTAAAAGAATATATGGCCATGCTGCCCATATTCCCTTGTCTCCCCTTACCAGCTTCCTGCACATCAGCTGCAAGCACACTTGCACCCACTCCCAGCCCCCATAGCTCCTTGTCGCAAAGCTGCCCGCAGACTGCCGAAACTGCTTTGCCTACACCCACAGGGATAGGTAAGTGCAGGGAGTTCATGTCACCTCCTGGACTTCTGCCTGTAACTAATGACTAACAGGGGTAGGGATGTACAAACACTGTATCCCTCTGGCTTCCTAAGTGGGACTCTAAGGTGAGCCTCAGACTATCTGCAGAGCTACCTTGCAGAACTAAGTTACATTACACCCACCTCCTACTGGGATTTTTACAGGATCTCTCACCATTGCTTGGCATTCCATGTCTACTTCCCAACTCTGCTATTGGTTTTTTCCTAGTAACACTTCCTAGTCTATCATTTTTATATGAATTATCTCAGGGTCAGCTTCTGAAAGAAGATAACTGTTATTAGTATTAATTCTATTACAATGAAGAGTGACTGAAAATAATACAAAGATGAGTGAATCAGTTTATCTAAAAGTTGTACAAAGTAGCATAGGAGTTCAAAAGAGAAACTAATAGTATCAGGATCAGTGTAGGATTCCTGAAGCAAGTACAGCAAAGTTAAGGGAAATCTGGTTGCCAAAATCTCCAAAGGCTTTGAGTCTCAAGATAATGGGCTTATAGCTTATTCAATAGAAAACTGAAAATCATAGAAATGTTTTAAGTAGGGAGGACCATGTCATACGATTTTTAAAGTTTAGCTTAAATAATTTGGCAGAAATATCACTAAGTCCTAGAGCTTTTCTATTTTTTGTGGATGTAGTAGTGGGAACTCAAAACTGGCAGACATGCTGTGTTTTTCAGCTCTTTCTCTCCAAATCTGAATGCTGGTATGAAATATATTAAAGAAATATCACCAGTAACCCAGAATTCTGTCTATTCTAAAATATGGGTGCACTCTGAAAACAAGCACACACCCTTTGACTCAGTCAAATCATCCCCAGTCCTTAAACGGACTGTGGCAGTGTAACAGTTCATTCTCATGCTGCTATAATGAATTGCCAGAGTCTGGGTAAATTATAAAGGAAACAGGTTTAATTGACTCACAGTTATACAGGCCTGAGGAAACCTCAGGGAACTTAAAATTGTGGTGGAAGGAGAAGCAAGTATCTCCTTCTTCACATGGCACCAAGAGAGAAAAATTCCAAGCAAAGGGGGGAAAGTCCCTTATAAAACCATCAGATCTTGTGAGAACTCACTGAGTATTACGAGAACAGCATGAGGGTAACCATCTCCATTATTCAATTACTTCCTACCGGGTCCCTCCCACGACACATGGGGATTATGGAAACTACAATTCAAGATTAGATTTGGGTGAGGACACAGCTAAACTATGTCAGGTAGCCTGCAAATATTCACATTTTCGAACCATACTGTAGTTGGCAGCAGTCTACAGATTCTTCTTCCCTTCATCCTTGGTCTCTCATTGCTGGGTATAGCTATTTATCAATCGAAGCTCTAGGCTCCAGTACAAGTTTCTAAAGCATCTTTTGTCTCTGAGCCACAAGATAACAGTAAATGTATATAGTTTAATCACTATAGTTTCATATTCTTTGAGGAAGTATTTCCACTTTCATCTCTTGACAGTGTCCACCTTTATGATGGCTTTTTGATAAATAATATCTCCTATTTAATTCTTGGCTACAGGTAGCATTTATTGCTCTAGGAGTTAGAATGCTGCTGCTTGATATATAAAGGTGCTCATGTTTGAAGTACTTGACTTTAAACCAACAATTCTCACCCTGACTGCACAGTGGATCCCAAAGAGAGATTTAAAGACATAAGATTCTCAAGCTCCACCCCATTCCAATTACCTAGGCCATAGTATTATTTTTAAGATTCTTTAGGTAATTATAAACTGCAGCCAATATAAATTCTCATCACTTCAGACTGATAGGTCTAGATTTTAGATATATCAATTTTAACACTAAAATGAAAAGTTTTAGGTAACATTTGGCGAATAGTTAAAAACAAAGAGAGAGGTATATCATACTCATCTGTTGATGAGTTATTCTCACAAATGGGATCCTCATGAGACAAAGCTGGTATTTATTTTAATCATTTTAAAGAAAAGGAAACAAATCCTTCAAATGTTATGTAATATACTCAAGGTAATATAATCATAAGCAGTAGAATAAGACATCCATCTTTCATTTCTTCTTCTTTTCTTCCCAAAGGTCTCAGAACACTAATCTTCTAATACCAAGCAGAAAGTTCCATCTATCAGGATATATGCCACTTGGTTTGATGAATCAAAATATAGCATCCTTCAGATCCCTTTGCTGAACAATATAATTATTTGTGTATGTTACTTTTTTTTTTTTTCTGCTTGGCTGAAAGGTTTAATATGAGCTAAGGAAAATGAAGCCATTACTGCTATAAGATCTAATCCCCTTCCACTATCTTTCAGGATATTGGCACTGCATATATTCAGAATTCCCCAAAGTCAGCTTGTGATAAAAACACCTTCAGACAAGGCAGAATATGTTTCCTTTGGTACATGTTCATTAAAGATATACACTTGTTCACTATTGTGGATATGTATGTATTGATAGATGACACAGGCTGATTTAGGAAGAGATAAAAGCACATTTGGAACTTATTAGCCTTTCAACTAAGATATAAAATTCTGAAATAAAGAATGTATTCCTAGTCAACAATTTTCCTCTGCTCTTAGCCATCTTACACAGTACTGGACTGAATGTGTCATAAGGACATGTTCATACGTTTATCTCCATCTCCAGTACAGTCCCTGGAATAGAGTGGATATTTGTGAATGAAAGAGGAAATAAGAGACATGTGTATTTGTGTGTGTGTGTGTGTGTGTGTGTGTGTGTGTGTGTGTGTGTGGCGGGGGTGTGGGGATGGTAACAGAATGGAAATGCCTTTAGAAAAGATAACTCCAATGGTATTCTTCATTAGCACACTCATTAGGAAGCCTGGGTTTGAAGAATATTGAAATGACAAGAAGACCATGTGCAAATACTGCTTGCTATTTCTTTTATCTAAAGAATTTTACTGTTCTTGCATTCTCTATCAACCTAGTTTTACTTGATGCAATGTTGCTACAAAAATTATTTTTTCTTCCTATTAACATCTCACTTAGTTCATCACAACTGAGATAATATCACCTCTGAAATGCAAAATATCAACTGCAAAGAGTAAGAAGTCTAAGCAACAGATGTTTACAAGTTAGACTAGCCAATTTCAAGAAACACCCATGGCGTAGAGATTTTAAATAAAAACAGCCTGTAGCTATTTGCATCTCTCCTTTATTTGGCTCAATGTTCTGGTAAGAATAGAAGCAACTTTGGGGTTCACTTTTTAAGAATTGAGGGAAAAGCACAACCTATTTGGATTGGCAGGAGGGGGAAAAACCCTTAGCCTATGAGGACTTGACTAAATAAGCAAGAAAAGCCATTCATTCAGGCCAGTTTCCCAACCTTTCCTACCACAATGAGGTTTACACACACCTAGAAATGATAGGGTTGAAAGCCTAATAACAACTCAGCATATATACACTGAGCGCTGCTCCAAGCATAACACTTTAATAGGGCAAAAATACAGCTCCTGCACGGTTAGAAAAATAAGATGCAAATAAAACATTCATATAAAAATGTAAGCTTCCAAAAGCATAGTTATAAAATTAGATGGGTAGAATTCAAAGAAAAGAGAGATTAGGAGGAGACAGAGAGACCTGGTAAAGTGTTCACGTAAGAAAAATATAGAGTATTTAAAGATGGTGGAAGAAAGAAAGGGAAGTAATTTGTGGATATGTTAGATAAATAATAGAAACTCAAATTTCCTACAAGTTTGTCCAACTGGCATTTTCACTTGGAACCCTTTAGCATCACTGATCTTGGTCTCTTCTCTGTAACTATCAGAAATATAAGGTATACAGTCATTACTCAGTATCCGTGGCGGATTAGTTCCAGGACCTCCCATGTATACCAAAATCCATGTAGACTCACTCAAGTCCTACAGTCGGACCTACAAAACCCGCATATATAAAAGTCAGTCTTCATTATTACATGGATTTCACATCCAGAAAATACTGTATTTTCAATCCATATTTAGTTGAAAAAATCTGATTATGAACCACAGAGTTCAAATTTGTGTTGTTTGTGAGTCAACTGTATAATAAAAATCAGAAAGATGAAGAGAAACCCAAATTATACAATTCACATCAGATAACACAGGATTTGGTGTTAGGTATAAAAGGAAAACACATCACATAAGCAAAAATTGTTAAATCCCTACTTCTCAAGTCACTTTGGTATTATTCTTTTTGATGACTGCATGTCTACTTATGAAATGTTTGAAAGTTATTACATTTTATTTATGTCAAAAGACTTGTGAGCTATTTGAATTCTATGCCTTTTTTTAAACTATTGCAGATGACTGGATTCTTCATATTATTAAATTGTTCTATGTCATAGGAGATATCACATTTTATAGTATTTGTATTCTAATTCAGAAGTGTAGCAAGCTACCAGCAAATAGAAGTACATATATTGATTTACTCCAAGAGTAGAAACCTATAATCAGAATATTCCAACATTCCAAACATCTATTTGTCTCAAAAGTCTAAAATGACCCCTCGAAAACTCAAAACACTTCTATTCAATTGGTATTTAAGGTTGTTTTCCAATTAACATCTTAAAGCAAGTTTCTTCTCAAATAATGTTAAATTATTTTGTTCAGTATTCCCTCTGTCAGTCAAACTAAGTAATTTTGTTTGGCTTTACTTGCTGAGATTTAGCCATAGGCCTGCATACAATAGCAAATCTTCTCAAATCATTCTAAATTGGAAATAATTCTTGATGAAGAGCATATTTCTAATACTGACCATATAAATATGGTCGCCACATGGTGATGTAGAAGGAATGTAAAATCGCACCTCAGGAATTGTCACATCTGTTAGCTTTATACAGCAGGATTTAAATCAGATGATAAGATAAACTCTGCCATCAATCTGGATTGGTTACTTTCTTTAGACAACAGCATTCATGAAGAAGCACATACGTATCCATGTAGTATGATTAATCTCTGCCTCTTCTTGCTCATAGATCTGTCCTGTTGTGAAGTGAAGCTTAGATGTCCTGAAAGTTATTTCATCTGGTCAGAAAACACGTGTATATGCTACTGAGAGATCATTAAGGGGAGACAAGTAACAGAGATTTGGTTAAAGGGGGTGTGATTTAAAGGGGATGTGAGCAGTTAAAGGGGATGTGAGCAATAGAGGCAGGGAGTGGAAGGAAATAAACCTACAAAAATGAGATTCAATATCTAAATTCCAATATGTGAAAAATGTTAGTGAAAACAAGGTGAAACTAATTCCTCCCTCATAATCTATGCTTTAGCTAAACACTACCTTCTTCAAAATGCCCTGTACATCTGGTTCGCTCTGCCAGAATCGCTTTCCCCAACTCTTAACTAACTCCTCTTTATCTTTAGGACACAAATGGGGTTCAGAGAATGATACTGCAAAGTATGGCACTTTGGCATGCTGAGTGCTTTGAATTAAAGGAGAATCAAAACTTCGCCAATCTTCTCCTGCCTTCCTGTCTCTCACCCATCTTTCTCCCCCAAAGGGCAAGGCAGAGGCCTTCTTGTAAGTTCTCTTACCTACCGGACGAGAGACCCTCCAAAGGGGAACTTATCTGTCATTTTGTCATTAATCCCCTCTATGGGAATCTCATGAACCAGGAAGATTGTATCATAGAAGCAGAGACCAAGTTCAAAATCATGCCCAGACTTTGTCATAGGCTATCACCTATTCTTCTGAGGGCTGTTCCTAGAAAACTTTTATTACCTGAGAGACTGTAGCTGCATCACAAGGCAACCTTTATTCACCCATACATTTCCCCCATCACCCTCCCATAACTTGTGTCGCCAGCACCCATCAGAAGCACCAAACCCCTTGTTCCTTCTGTAGCTCTAATGCTATATAAATTTCAATCATCTTACCCTTTCTCAAGTCTCATATTTCGTGATGATAAGGACAGGATGCAGGGAAATACTGGGTAGAAGAGAACCAGGTCACTGGTGAGGGCTCCACCCTCAAGACTGGACTCTCAGCCCTAAATAAAAATATGCATTCCTGTTTTCCCGACCAAAAGATGCCTTTTCCAAAACCACCCTGGCCCTCCACACTTCCTGCCCTGTACCCATAAAAACCCCAAGCTCCCCTGGCAAAGGAGCAGAGTGGCTCAGCAGAGAAGGAAAGAAGAAGCATCTGAACATTGAGAGGAAAAGAGGCAGCTGAACATTGGGGACTATAGTTCATCCCCAGCCAAACTCCAGGGAAAGATTATCTTCCTGCTCCATCCCCTTTCCAGCTCCCTGTCCCATTAAGAGGCATTGCCATTGCTCAATAAAACTCTCTCATACACCACCCTTCAATCCGTTCATGTGACCCAATTCTTCCTGAATTCTGGACAAGAATTCGGGATACACTGGGTGCAGGAACCCAAAAAAGCTGTCACACTGAGTGTTTAACACTTAAGCTGTGTGCAGTGGCAAAGTTGAAAGAGAACTGTTTGTACCACACACCCTCAGGCTCCAGAGGTCGCGGGCAACCCCTAGACATTGTCAAAGGCTAACACAGGGTTCATTCCTGCCAGCACCCAAAGGCACGTGCCCCAGCTTGTGCACCTGCTCACCTGTGTACTCCCTATCCCACAATGGGTTTGAGTGGCTGAGTAAATCAGCCACCCTGCTGCAAGTCCCACAAGAGGGTAAGAGAACTCTCACATCTCAGTGGGACTCCTGTATGTGTATGCTGGTAACTAAAATGCTTTTTTTCTCCTATTAATCTGTCTACTATCAGTTTATTCCATGGAATCAATTATCAAACCTTCAGAGGACAGACAGAAAGTTTTCCCTACCCTATAAAACAAAATAAAATCAGTTTCTTCAGGAAGTTTTATTCAACCACTCAAGTCAAGGCTGGTTTTCCAACCATTTTGCTATATCATCCTGTAACCACTTCCCCATTTTAGCGTTTAGCATATTGCCCTGACATTGCCTATTTATTTAGGTCTAGTCTACATCAGATAGTAATTAGAAAAATAATTTAGCTAGTTGGCTATCAGTTCAGGCAAATAAGATAGTAATGTCACATCGAGAAAGGTATCTGGAGGATATAAACCTGAATTTCTCATTCACAGTTGTGGTTTTTGACTCTAGCACTGTGACTGGCCAAAAAGAGTAACATTAAGTATTTGTTATTTGAATAGGAAATTAGAGAAAAACCTGTGTCCAGAGAAGCCAGTAAACCAAGGTATGTATTACAGCACTGAATAGATAAGACCAGGATCTAGTTACTTGAGCTCAGATAAAGAATTGGACCAGATAAGAGGAAAGAGCCTCACTCCTAGAGCTTGAGTAGAAATTCAGAGCAAAACTACAGACACTCAGACTAAGCATTAACTAGCACGGGGTCTTTACCTGTTCCTAGTTTCAGAACAAGAATGATCCCATAGCATTGGGCAGAGCTAATCCTCTAAGTAGAGGTTAAATTAGGGAAAAAAAGCATAGACAAGAATCAAATCAGTCATCATTGCCAAAGATTACAGTTGTTAAAGTTGTAAAGTTCTTAAGACGTGCAATAGAATATATCAATCTTATTATTTATATACTGTTATGAACTCAATGGTTGTGTCTCCTCAAGGTTCATATGTTGAAGTCCTAAACCCCAACAAGACTATATTTGTATACAGGGCCTCTGAGGAGGCAATAAAGGTTAAATGAGGTCATAAGGTATATAGGGCCCTAATCTGATAGGTCTAATGTCCTTATAAGAAAAGAAAAAGGCATGAGAGTACTCTCTCTCCACCATGTAAGGACACTAAGAAGGTGCCCATCTGCAAGCCAGGAAGAGAGCCCTCACAAGGAACTGAATCATCCAGCACTTTGATCTTGGATTTCTCAGCCGCCACAATTGTGATAAACAAACATCTGTTGTTTAAGCCACCCAGTGTGTGGCATTTTGTTTTGTCGGCCTAAACAGACTCATACATGCCACAAATTTACTTTCGTGTATAATATGTCTCCAAATAATTTGAATAACTTGTCTTGTTAGCATTATTTTACCACCTTGGAGCTAGGGAAACAACAACAAAAAAAAATCAGATGTCTACTGATGTTGGTAGACAGATAGTCCTAAAATCACAATAGGCTAATTAACCCTTCCACTTCATCTACTATGAAATTTTCCCATTATCTACTAACAGAATCCAACAGTTTAGTAGTGCATAAAATGGAGCACTCAATGAGACTTTCGAAAACCATCCTACACTTGTCATTCTGTAAGTCATCCTACAGTTGCTTGCAAAAATGTATGACTGACAAGGTTATACAATAACTGATCCGAGAAAACTTAAGCCACAGTCTTAATGATGATGGAGGATTCCTTGACTATTGCTACTGTTAGCTTTGTTGGTTTTCCTTTTGCTCATGAAAATGATTGAAATGTTTTAAAAATCCATAGCATCCTGGATGTTGAGAGTTACGTAGGGCTGACTCAGCAGCCGTTAAGGTGAAGTGGTTTCCGTGACCATTGGTTGCATTACTGTCTTCAGGAGAAAGGGAGCCCTACCCAGAGTGTCGTATCTGGGAAACTTCCTTAGACTTTGTACAGACTTCCTGTTGATGATGGATGGATGTCATAAAAGAAAGTTATGAGGTGTAAATTACCATCACAACTGAATTTGTCCCTGCAGTGATAAGGGCAGTGGTCTGCTTACTTTTCAAAGGGACTGTAATATATAGTGTTATAAAGCAAGTCATTCCTTTCAGCCTTATGTCTCCATATTTAATTATTATGCCTTGAAAACACATATATTATACTCTGACATCTCACGATTGTAACACTGATTATAGACATTAGGCCAGTTTACTTTGGACCTCGTCCAAGATAATTGAATTAAGAATATCTCAAGTACTTGTTAGCAGTTGACCATACCTACAAATTGGTTCCAATGAGAGAGATATGTTAAAGTTTCCAAAGATATGGTGCAAAAGAAAGAAGAAGTTTAAGCTTCTTTTTCTTCTTCTATTTGTGTATATATACCGGTAGCCCTATTCACACTTTCTAGACTAGGCAATTTGCTTAGTGCAGGTATACAATAACAGTTGTGCTATAGTTCAAAAGTACCTGAGTTTGGAAATTTGTATCAGATTTACACTGCATTTAAAAAACACAGAGGAAAGAAGTCCTGCTGGTTTGCAACCTTAAGCAATTGTGAAATAGAAAGAAAAGTAATAATTCTAATGGTCTCAAAGAAACAATTTGTTTTTCTTTTACACAAAGCTGTAAAATCCTATCTGGACTATACTTTGAAAAGTTTTCTAACAGCCCTACAGGAAACATATATAAATAGTACATAAATTACAAAAATACCAAATGTAACTAATGAAAGTGTTTTTTTCTACCACATACAAATCCCCGGATAATGAAATGTAGTCTTATTATACAATTTTCTGCTTTTTGATCCCCAAAAGTCAGAGTACAATAAAAACTGAATAATGCATTTTCATTTTTCTAAGCACTATAAATTCTTGTGTATTTCAAGACAGGACAAGTACCTCAAAAAGATTGTAGAGATTTGACATTGATGACTATTTTGTCCTTTCAGAATTACAATACCTACATAAGCAATTACTTAAAATCATAAAAATACAACCAAGTTAAAATTTATTAAGTTTTTCTTCAATGTAAATCATAAAAATAATCAGGTTAGACAATCATAAGTTTTCCTTCAATCTAACATCTCTTTAGGTACAAATATGTGAGTTTTTGCTGACAGTTTTACAAGCTTAAAAATCATCTCTGATTAAAAGGAAAAACTGTGTTTCATTTTTTCCCTATGGCTGTATAATTTTTTTGGCACAAGAGATATAAATTTGTATGTAAATCTTCTGAATATGACTTTTATAGTTTAAAAAAGTGAATGTTTTTGGAACATTATATAATCATATACAAAGAATACAGAATTTGCCTAAGTACTTTGGATAATAGTAGCAATTAAATACACAAAAACATACAGACTAAGACATGCACATAAACATAAAGCATTTGTCAATTACTGTTCCTGCCATACTTATGAATTCCAATGGTTATAAACTGGGGAAGAAAAAAACCTTTCAAGGTGATTATTATTTTATCTAAAATATTATGCCAAAAATACATCCATGAAATTGAAAATGTGGAAAACAAAAATTGTTAGAAATCCATTTATTTTTAATCATATCCACCTGTAGGGAAAGTTTTTTAATGATACATTTATTGTTGTTAGGAGTTTTGCTTTGTGTATTTTTTTCTTGACTTTTGAAGCATTTTTCCTGTAACATTTGCTTATATGCTTTAAGAGGCTTCTGATTTTGAAGAGCGACATTTTGAGCATAGGAACATCTTCTGTCATAATCATTCCTATATTCTCTCTATTAATAATCCCTAGATAAATACCCATGAATCAAAAAGGAGACTGGCAATAATGTAAAACCATTCAGTTATTTAAAAGCAGAATTAATGACTGTATGCTACTAGTTAACCTCAATTTTGCTGCAGTGCTGCAAAAGAAAAAGTAGGTGGGAGGGAGGGTAGTTAACAGCCAATGTGAAAATAAATCCGTAAAGTCAGAAAAAGATTGGGCTATTAAAGGGAACTACAAACTCTCCAAGAACATTTTTTTAATGAAACAAAGCAAAACAAAATGCTTATTTTGTGTTGTTTAGGAGTAACTCAACAGAAAGAATAGGATTGGAGTACATATTCTTTATAGAAACACTTAAGCATCTAAAGATTGTCTGCTAATCACATTTCCATAAATCAAATCGAATTAAAATAACGTTTACAGATGAGGAGTCTGTAAGTCATTTTTAAATAACTTTACAGGATTTTTCTTAAAGTACTAAAAATTATATTAATTACAAACTTTACGACTTGTAAAAGTTACTCTGAAATTGACTCTAATCTTTTTTTTTTGGGGGGGGGGTGTTTAGGTTTAGAAGTATCTTAATGATCTGATCTTCAAGATCCTTTTTCCTTCTCCTAGTTCAAGCGGGAAGGATATGCTCTGCTCTGCCAGCCTTCTGTGCTAACCAAATAGGACACACAGAGTCCCTCCTCCCCTAAACAGCCCAAACTAGTTGCTGCCCTATGTTCTTGAGCTGCTCTGCTTCCTGGACTTGAAGCAGGGCAGGATAGCTACAGTGCAGATGGAGCTGAAAGCTAACTATGACTAGCAATTCTGCAGGTTAAATTGTGAGAGAGGGTCATTATCCACATGCAAGAAAATACACTGCTAGCAGCATCCTTAAGTGGGGAAAGGGAGAAAGAATAGATTTTCTAATCTAACCTTGGGAGGTAAATTGCCTTTTTCTAGCATACAGGGTGAAATCTCAATTTTTTTTTTGAAAGACACTTGATTTCAAAGGCACATTTAAATGGCAATTACTCATTTAAAAATATTCGATGGTCCCCTGACCCCCTTGAGTAGAAAGGTAATAAAACACACTGCTTTAACATAATGATCCCTTCAAGAGTTGTGTTTACTTTATGTGTGTCTGTAGATAGACTATTTTGCCTAAAGCACATTTATTTTGACTCCTTATGTGAAATGAAATCAATATATTAGGTATTTCTTATCAAATGGCATTTTGCAACATCACTTTTTTTCCAAATATAAAATCCAAAACCTTCCTAAGAGTGGAAATTCGACATAACTCAGGTATAAACTACTTCAGACAGTAGCAGAATAAATATTATAACTTTTATATTAAAAATTGGCTTATTGCTCTCTTGATCAGCAAAGGAGGGACAAGGACACTCGTTATTATATAAATCATCCTCCAGAATTTATGAGGTAGTAAAAGCAGCAAAATATAGATTCATAAAGGAGAAAATTTATGAAGTAGAACACCCCAAAATAAAATCAGGTACAAATATAAAAAAGTTTTCCTCACAATCCATGTGAGGAAAACTACAAAATTCTAATGAACAAAATTAAAGAAGAAGTACATAAATTGAGAAATATTTTTCATAAATAGGAATACGAAACAATGTCAAGATGTCAGTTTTTCCCAACTTGATCTGTAGCTTCAATGAAATCTAAATCAAAATTCCAGAAACTTATTTTATACATATCAACAACTTGATTCTAAAGCTTATATGGTAAGGCAAAAAACCCAGAACAGTCAACACAATATTGAAGATGGGAGGACTGACACTACCCAGCTTCATCACTGCCCATAAAGCTACAATAATCAAAACAATATGGTATTGCCTAAAGAACAGACAGATAAATCAGTGAGCACAGAAATAGACCTACATAGGTATAGTCAATGATTTTTGATAAAAGAGCAAAGTCAGTACAATGGAGCAAGAATAGTCTTCTCTACAAATGGTAGAACAACTGGACATCCAGATGCAAAAAAAGTGGCTCTAGACACAAACCTTACACCTTTCACAAAATTAACACAAAAGAGAGACTTAAATGTAAAACACAACATTATAAGCTCCTACAACAAGACACAAAAGAAAATCTAGATAACTTGGTTATGGCATTTATATTTTAGACAAAACACCAAAGAGATGATCCATAAAAAAGAAATTGATGAGGTAGACTTCACTAAATTAAAAGCAAATTTCAAGAGAATGCGAAGACAAGCCAAAGACTGGGCAACAGTACTTGCAAAATACATCTGATAAAAGACTATTATCCAAAATATACAAGGAACATTTAAAACTGAACAATATGAAAACAAACAGCATATTTAAAAGTAATAGACACCTCATCAAAGAAAATATACAGATGGCAAATAAGCATATAAAAAATGCTCCACATCATATATCACCTGGAAATGCAAATTAAAACAAGAATGAGATACTTCCACATGCCTGTCAGAACGTCCAAAATCTGGAACACTAACAATACTAAATGCTGGTGAGGATGTGAAGTAGCAAGAACTCTCATTCATTGTTTGTAGAAATGCAAAACAGTACAACCACTTTGGAAGACAGTTTAGTGGTTTCTTACAAAATTAAATATATTCTTACCATAGAATACAAAAATTGTGCTTCTTGGCATTTACTCAAAGGTGTCAAAAACTTATATCCACATAAAAACCTGCTCATGGATGTGCATAGTTGTCTTATTCATAATTACCAAACTATGAAAGGAACCAAGATGTCCTTCATTGGGTGAATGGATAAATAAACTGTGATAATCAGACAATGAAATACTATTCAGCGCTAAAAAGAAATGACCTACCAAGCCATGAAAAGACATGGAGGAACTTTAAATGCATATTACTAAGTGAAAGAAGCCAATCCAAAAAGGCTACATACTGTATGATTCCAACCATATGATATCTGGAAAAGGAAAACCTACAGAGACGATACAAAGATCAGAAAGTACTCTGTATGATACTATAATGATGGATACTCGCCACTATGCATTTGTCCAAATCCACAGAATATATAACATCAATAGTGAACCCTAATGAAAATGGATTGGGGGATTATGATGTGTCAATTTGGTTCAACAGCTGTAACAAAGGTACCACTCTGATGTGGAAGAATGTGCATATTTAACAGCAGAGGGGTAGGAAAACCTCCTACCTGTCTCTTAATTTTGGTATTAACCTAAAACTGCTATAAAAAATAAAGTCTTTAATAAAAATAATTAAATTAGCAACAACAACAAAAAACCCCATAGTGTGGCTATCTTTAAAAAAAAAAAAAAAAGTTAAAACTAAGTATATAGACACTTAGATAACTTTTGCCAGAAATTAAAAATAAATGCTATTGCCAAGGATACTTTTGAGAATCATGGCTATATAAAAGATTTAAATATTATACAATATGCATATATACTATTTTCATCAAATGTCATAAATATGTATATATATATAAACATTATATATAAAATTAGATAGTTAGGAAATGCAATTGCCAACTATATTATTTCAGGATAGATAAATGCAAAGACACTACACTTTCACTATCAGAATATCCCATGGTAATGGCGAAATATATGTTGCTAGGAAACCCAGTAAGAAGAAGAAAAAAAGAAAGTTTCAAGCATGGAAAAATCTGATGTAAATCTCTAAGCAGAACTAATTCATTTTTAGTCTTCATGCTCTGACCTTTGCAAGACTTGCATTGTTCCATAAAGTAACCTTAAATATGCAACTTACAAAAGCCTATAGCTACAGATTTACCAGAGCTGGTCTGATTTCCTAAATTAATATCTCTACAAACCTGCAAGGATAATAGCAGTTCATTCCGCAGATGACAGAACCACCTGATAAACAAAATCATTCATTCATCATTCACTGATTGATTCATTCATTCAAAACAAATTAACACCAATCACTTGCCAGGTACTGTGATAATACATATTGGAGAGGCAAAATTGAGCAAACCACAGTCCCTGCTTATTGAAAATACAAAATCCAGTGGCAGACACAGTTATTTATTCAATATTTGTACGAAGAAATGTGAATATTTATTTGTCCTAAGTGCTACAAAGAGAATACAAGTTGTTTTTAGATTTTTCAGTGGGTGAAGTTGACCTGACTAGGGAGGTCAGCAAAAACTTTTCTGAGAAAATGAAACTTATTTTACTTTGATATCAAGGATATGTAAGTGTAAACTATGTGAGAACAAGAGAAAATAATTTTGTAGATGAGGCCATATGGCAGAGGGTAGCATGGAGAATACCAGAAGACAGTGCGGCTCAAACAGGTAGAAAATACATTAGCAAAGGGGAGTGAGACAGGAAAGGGGTTAGGCTACGCATGTCCTTGTAAATTATGTTAAGGAGTTTTGCCTTTATGCCTAGAGCAATAGGAAGGCTTTGAAGTGTTAACAGCAGGGAAATAATGCGATTAGATCTGCATTTAAAATGCATTTTAAATGCTCACTTTGGCTGCTGTGTAAAGAAAAGAGGGGAGCCAGAGGACACGAGGAAGTGAAGTTAGGCTATTTAGTGGTCTAGGCAAGGAAGGTGGCAGTGTTAGTGTCACTAGGAAGCGATGAACCCACCCAATAAATTTTTAGAAAGCAAAAACCATAGGATCAAATAATGACAGCACATGGGGTGAGAGAAAAGTCAGGAATGATTCCTTGGCTTTTGATTCCATTTCCCTAACATTTAGGGTTGTTTCATTTCCAAGATTTCCAAGTCATTAATTAAAGAAGCAGGCTTCTTTGAAATCAGGGTTAAGGTGAAGAGGATGTCAAGAACAATATGCATGTCCCCAGCTTATGCAGAAGTGTGGCATCATCCAAAACAAAGAACGCTGAAAGAAGGCCAGGGTTTACTGGTCTGTTTGCTTGCGTGATTAGTTAGTTACTTTGGTTATTCTGGGAAATTGGCTGACTCTTGGTTACGTTGAATGTATCAGAGATGACTAGCTATCCGCCAAAGATTAGTGCTTGACTTTTCTCAGTGAAGAGTCATTGTGAGAAATTAGCTACTCTACCAAGGACTACAGTTCCCAAACCTCCCCACCACTCTGCATTTAGCTAGGACCCTGTGGTTGGTCCACACTAATGGAGTATGGACAAGAGTACTATGTGTCATTTCTGGGCCAGGAAGCTTAAGGAGTCTACAGGCAAAAGTCCACAAGCCTTAAGACAAAGTAAAGTTGAGGATTAACTTCCCTGAATCACCATCTAGGAAGCTGCTTGCTGACTAGGAAACCTGAATCAAGATGCCACATGAGCAAGAAATCAAGTTTTATCATGTTATACCAATGGAATTCAGAGCTGTATCTGTTACAACAGCTAGTAATATCCTAACAAACACATAGAGTTTGATAAGTCTTTGAGAGACACCCACAGGATGCTGTCAGATAGACAATTAGATAATTAGACCTAGAGCTCAAGGGAGAACTCTGGGTTGAAAATTTTAATTTGAGAATCATCTAAGTAATGGTGATAATAAAAAAATGTTAGTATGGATAAGATTGCTTAAGGAGAAAGTAGAGTTAGAATAGGAAAGAGTCTTAGCTCAACAGCAGACAGGATTTCACATATGCAAGTACAGAAGTATAGTTATTTTCCTTTTAAAGTTGTAAATGTGTAACAGGTAAACAGGTACAAGTCTCCATTAGAATCATCATGTAGTCAATGACAGTTAAAAAGTTTTCATATATTCCTGTTTTTACTGCATGAATATTTATTGAGCATCTACATAACGTCAGGCATAGTTTGGAGGACATGAATGCAATAACTATTTCTCAAGTTCTAAGAAAGATCTCTCTGATAGCTTGTAACAGGGAACCCGATCTGGCCTGAAGGTCAGGGAAAGCTTCCCAGAAGACCTTTCAGCTGAAACCTGAAAGTTTAGGAGAAGCAAGGCCAGCTGGGTAAGGGGGAGTAAAAAGATCCCTGGTTGAGGGTACAGCATGAAGCTTGTGAGATAAGAAGTTTGAGGTATTTTAGGAAGTAAAAGAATGACAAGTCTTAAGGGGGAGAGGGAAGCACAAAAGTTAAGTGGAGATCAGATCATATAGGCTGCATATGAAGGATTTTGGACTCTATCTTCAATAACAAGACATAATTAGTTTTAAGCAGGGGAATGACATAGAATAACATCAGAACTGTATTGCAGGTTTGTGATATTAAGTAGGCTTTTAGGAGTTGCTTAATAATCCAGACAACATATAACATTATTTTCGAGGGAAACCTTCCAGAACGCCAAACACTGTTTTATGAGCTATTGGTAACTCAACTTTTATTTATTTGATTATCACTTCACATATAAATTATTCACACAAATACTCTTTATTCAGTAGCACAGTGTTGCTGGAGATCTTACAGCACTCCTCGAGGTTAACCAGTAATTCCAAAAATGTGCATTCCTTTAACAAATGTTGACTTGACCAGGTAATACAGAGGCATATAAGACATGTGCTTGCCCTCAAGAAGCTTACTGCTTAGAGATAGGGAGAGAAAAATCTCTCCCTAAAATCTAAGGACTATATGAGTGTAGAGGAAGGATGGAGCCCACAGGGGAAACGGTATTTGAGCGGGACCACAAAAGTTAAACAAAATTTAACAGGCAGTGCATGACAGAAGG
This sequence comes from Piliocolobus tephrosceles, assembly GCF_002776525.5. Lineage (NCBI taxonomy): Eukaryota > Metazoa > Chordata > Mammalia > Primates > Cercopithecidae > Piliocolobus > Piliocolobus tephrosceles. The sequence goes on along the minus strand of NC_045438.1, from coordinate 22,681,630 downwards.
CTATTCCAAAGACAAGGAAAACCAAATGGGAAGTAAAATTTCATGACAAACGTAAAGTAATATACATTGAATTGCTATGCTGATTCTACAAAAGTCTTTTGAGTCAGACAAAGGAAGCGACATATATATATATAGAGAGAGAGAGAGAGAGAGGAAATGCTATCTTGTGATGTTTTGAAATCCTAATTCTACTCTGCAAATTTTTTTAACAGAGTCAATGCTATTTACGTTTCCTCTTCTCTTCCTTTATCCCTACCTTTGTCTCTAGATCTAACTTACACCTTTTCAAAATTTGAAACAACTTGGAAAACATGTTTGAATATTTCTTAATTTTACTATGTTAATCACCATTACTATGTTAAGCACCATTTCATAAAAAGTGTTCAAATTCAAATGATACCTTTGTTAAAATATGCAGTTAATATTTTCACATACTCAATATTTCTTTTAAATCACATTTCTTGAAGAGATTTAATGTGCAAAGTAATAATACACATGTATCCAAATTACTAGCTAAATTGATACTTCTTATTGGCTGATGCTGAATTTAATAAAAACAAAATTATCAAGTATTTGAATGTTAATTTTTTTTTTTTTAATGTGGTACATGTATAAGAAATAGTCCAGAAGAAGCCTAAATTAAGCAAATAAATAAAAGCTGCAAAGTTATTCTAGAGTTGTTCTGGGGGCAAAGTAGCAGGGATCCTGTATATCAAGACACCAGGACAGAAAATTCATTGGTCCAATTTGCCTGATCTCTTGTCATGATCATTAATACACTTCAATACCATACTTCTAACTACTTCTGTTCAGAACAATGTTTTTGTCAATGACAGCAACAACAACAAAAAATTGATTAAAAAATAGAAAAGGACTTGATATTGCTCCATAAAAGATAGATTAATGGCCAATAAGCACATGAAAAGATATTCAACATTGCTAATCACTAGGGAAATAGAAATCAGAACCGCAATGAGATTTCACTTCACACACCTTAGGATGACTATTATCAAAAAACAAACAAACAGAAAGTGTCAGCCAGGAGGTAGAGGAACTGAAGCCCTTATGCACTGCTGGTGGGAATGTAAAAGGGTGCAGTCACTATGGGAAACAGCATGGCAGTTCTTCAAAAAATTACAAATAGTAATACCATATGATCTAGCAATTCCACTTTTGGATATAAACCCAAAAGAACTAAAAGCAGGAGCTTGAACCGATACCTGTACACCTATATCCATAGCAGTATTATTTACTATTTTGAAAGGATAGAAGCAACTCGAGTGTTCACTGATGGATAAATGGATAAACAAAATGGAATATTATTCAGTCTTAAAAAGAAATGGAATTCTGAAGAAGGCTACAACATGGATGAACCTTGAAGATATTACATTAAGTGAAATAAGTCAGGCTCAAAAGGATAGATAATGTATGATTCTACTTATATGAGATATTTAGAACAGTAAAATTCAAAGAGACTGAAGCAGAAGGGTAGCGGCAGGTAGTCGGTGAAGGGGAGAACGGTGAGTTCTGTTCAATGGGAAAAGGGTTTCAGTTTGGGAAAATAAAAAGTTCTGGAGATCGATGGTGGTGATGGTTGCACCACAATGTGAATGTACTTAATGACACTGAATTGTACATTTAAAAATGGTTAATACAGTAAATTTTGTTGTGTACATTTTACAACAATTTTAAAAAGCTGAATCTCCAGATCCTGTCTTTAATAAAGTAAAACATAAAAAAAGAACTAAAAAACCCATGGCATTTTGGAAACTTTTCAATTAGTTATAGTTTTATATTTCAGATTGATTTGGGCCATTCTGGAGGCAAAAATCTGACAAATCTCTCCTTTCCCAGAGTTTATGTCATGCTTCTGTTAATGGTGGGGCTGATGGAGTGGCCTTCCTGAGACTTCTGTCAGCAGTGTTCTCATTCTTTTCCAGCCGAAGAATACCATAGAATGGGATCACCTCACTAAATCCACGCATCTCAGTGGATACTAAATGTTCTCCTAAGGCACTAAAAGTAGTTATCTATTTTTAAATGCAGAAATTAATGTAATACAAAATAGTATCTATCAGCAAACCACAGCAGTTCTTAATCACTTTTAATCTAAGTATTCCAGAAAAGTGCTTCGACTGATTTGAGTTACCATTTTAATGACACTTATTCCATCTCTTGAAATGAGATGGGCTACTGTTTGAAAACACATATCATACCCAGTGCTGCATAAGGGTTTTTATCATTGTTTTTAAAGCAAAGAAAATCTTTAAACACACACAGTGGGGGATTTTAATAGATGACAAAATAAGGTGTTTTGACACGTCCACAGTTACCAAATTGCACAGCTGAGTCAGTTTCAGTGATTCTCAAAACAAAGCTCAGTCTGAAAATTTGCTTTGGGGTAATTGAATATGCCCATTTCAAGCCATCCTGAATACTCTAATGATCCTTTTAATGGTGTCTGAGAAAAAGTAAATTATCTGGCATACAGTAGTTGGCAAATGTGGGGCTGGGTGAGGTACATCCTTTCAGGATTAGGATATCATACTGGTACATATCTTTGTGTTCCAAATAGGTATCAATGTGTTAGGATACTTTGAAAACAGATTTTTCAATAAGCCGTATCAATTAACTAGTATCAACAACCTAAGCTAGAAACACCTTTTGAATGCAAATGCTACTTCCCAGTTAATAGAAGATTTCTTTAGGAATCGTTTTTTGTTTACCCTTAATGACGGCTGTTGTCTGAAAGTTTGTGTCACCACAAAATCCACATGTTGAAATCCTAACCCTAAGGTGATGGTATTAAGATCTGGGGCCTGCGTGAGGTGATGAGGTCATAACGGCAGGGCACTCATGAATGGGATTAGTGTCATTATAAAAAAGACTCAGGGGAGCTCGTTGACCTCTTCCACTACATGAAGGCACAGCTAGAGGGTGCCCAGTTATGAACTAGAAATCAGGTTTTCACCAGACACCCAATGAGATCTTGAACTTCCCAGCCTCTAAAACTGTGATAAATAAATTTCTGTGGTTGATACGCCACCATTTGTTACAGCAGCCCAAATGGGTTAAGACAGATGGGAAGCCTTTCAAAAAGCATGTCATGTACTTTCTTGCTTTTTCTGAAACAGAGTCCATTGAACCCAACCTTTCCATCAGGTAGAAAAGCAGAAAGGCCACCTGGTGTCCTCCCTCCAAACAGGGAGCCCTGGTCCTAAACCTAAAACCCTTCCCTTGCTGACTGGGTTATGGGATAGAATTGTTTTTTCCTTTTTTTTTTTTTTTTTTAATTTTAAGTTCTGGGATACATGTGTAGAACACGTAGGTTTGTTACACATGTATACGTGTGCCATGGTAGTTTGCTGCACCTATCAACCTGTCATCTAGGTTTTAAGCCCTGCATGCATTAGGTATTTGTCCTAACACTCCATGGGATAGTAACTTTTAAATTATAATCTACTCCAAGTTTCTATAATAATGCCCTCAAAGGCAAGTGACGTACATAGGAGCTGATGGTACCCTCCCAAATGTCCTCAAACTGCTACTCCTTTTAATTGTTTGCTAGACAGGTATTTGCACCTTCAGTTTTTACTAGGTAATATAATTTTTACTGCCACCAGCGTAGCTCCCAGAAAGATCTTTCTTCACCTTGTCCTCTCAAGAGGCTTGCTGTGCTTTACAATACAGATAATCATGTTCATGTATAATAATAGGTCAGTCTAGGAATAAGGCAGTTTCAGTGAAAGCCTGTGTGGGTGGTGATTATTGGTAGGGTGCATAAGTGTTAGTGCATAGACTTTATGAGATCCATCTGTCTGGATCCTCAGGGGCCTCTTCCACTTATTTTCAGGATCCTGACTATGTGCTGTACTTCTATACATAATAAGATTGTCAAAAAGGTCAAAAGTGCTTCCTAAATGAAAAATAAGTACTTTCAGTTACATGCAGATAAATTCTATTAGTTACAGACAAATTATCAAAGGTCATGCAGTTAATGGCAAATCTAAAGCTAAACCCCAAGGATCTTACTTCCCAGTTCAGTATTTTTTAATTTCTTAAAGAATATGCTATGCATTTTCCATCTATTCCTAACTACTTATTTCTTCTTAAGTCCTTCACATTGATTTTTCCAATGCTAATGAACTACCCTATCAAAAACTCCCTGAGTTTCAAATCCAAATGCTTTCCCAGTCTTCCTCCTCCTCCTGCTTTCCCAGTCTTCCTCCTCCTCCTTGAATTTCTCTTCAGTGTTTTACCCTTCTGGTTTGCTCCTTCCTCTTGTTGAATCTCTTGATGATACACTACCTGGTCCTACTCCAACTTCTTTTCTCTTCAATAATTCTTCTTCTCTTCAAATCCCCTGAGTAGCATTTCTGAATACACAGTCCCAGCCTGCTTCTTGCTTCCCACTTGTTGATAAGACCCAAGTCTGAGTTGATAACCTTGACCTCTAAACACATTCTGCAACTGCCTAGGTACCTTTCCATCACCTTTGCTACGGTCCCATCAAGTACAAAAGAATTCAAAACTAGTTCCTATCACTCTCACTTAACTGGTTTCCCTCTCTCAACTCAATTACCTCCCAATAATAATGTCACTTCCTTACTCCTCCCTCTCTGAGAACTGACCTAGCACCCTCTCAATCACTCTGTCAAACTATCCCATCTGTCAACACATCTCAACAATTACTTCTCTAAAGATCCTCAGGTATCTGATTTGTACCCACTATTTTCACTCTTACCACAGTGATGGAAGCCAGCACTAAGTTTCCACTTCTTTATCCCCAAATTAGACATACTGTTGTATCCAGGATGCACTGTTAGGTCAAAGTGTTTTGTACAGAAAATACAGGTTTTGGTTTTATTAATCATTATATTTGTTGTAGCTATTATCCTAGCCTCTCATTAACTTAAAACCTGGTATTTCCTACTACAGCTTAGTAGGTGGTCTTCCTGCCCCAGCCTCCTCCATTTGAATTGGTCCTATATTTTCTACTTACTTTCCTTAAATGCTGCTTTGAACACGGTACTATATAATAAGGAATTTATCCTGGCTGTATGTTACTTATCACATAAAATTTAAACTATTTTGCTGGATTTCAAAACTCTTCATAATGACAAAAAATAGCATCTATGGAGTGCTAGGTTCTAAGTGACCATTCTGAGCATTTTATATGCATTAACTACTCAAATTCTTCCAACAGCTCTCTGAAGTACATACTATTACAGATTAAGAAATTGAGGCATAGAGAAATAATTTGTGCAAAGTGATATGAATGTTGGAGACAGGATTTGAGAATCAGATTCCAGCAGCTAAGCTTTTATAAACATTACACTCTAAAAACCATAATCTTACCGAACTCTATCCCTTCACAACCCCCACTACACCTCCAAAAATACTTCAATCTAAATGGGAGGATCATGTCTCCCACAAACCCCATCTCATGTCTCCCTTCTAAACTCTGATTTAAACCATGTAAATATTATCCATTTTTTAATACAACTAAACCGACCACATCAGTGAACCTCCCTAAGATAGTCTAAGCATTCTAATACTGCTAACTACATGGAAAACTCCTTATTGTATCTTATTTCCTTGTATTCCACAATAACAGGTTCTGTAAATGTCCCACTGTGTGTATCCAATAAATATTTATTAATCAACTGGCTTATCAACTGCAGAATATATAATTCTAATAGCAAAATTTAAAGACGAATAGCAAATAAAGAACTAGGGCTTCAAAAATGTCCAATGTTAGGAAGTGCAAAGAGAACAGGACAAAAACAAGGCATCAAAATTAGTTGTCAGAACCCTAGGAGTCATTTTTTTTAACTGTCATCCTAGTGCAAAGAATTCTGGTATTTGTCTAAATCATTTACCTGGATATGGTACATTATCTTATTAAATGTGGCAACAAAGTACAAATTAGTACTTCCTAAGCAATAGTCCTTTAGTTCTTAATTCCACACAAGGTTTGAAAGAATTAATTTATGTTTCAAGTGCTTATTTAATCTGAATCATATTTTCTCATTCTAAAGGGAAAAATCATCAATATAAAAATGGATGCTGAAAAGAAAAAGTAGTCAAATTTAATTAACTGTGTGTGCATAATAATTGACTTCTGGTTTTTCTGATTTCCAGATAACACATCCCGTTTTACTCTTACCAGCTTTAAGAAAAAAATTTAGAATCTTCTTAGATTCTAAAATCACTTTATTCATATCCATATTCAAGGGTCATGGAGACCTTAAAAGCCAACATTATTTTTGAACTTCACGGCTCCCTCATTCTCCCACAGCCCCACTCCTTGCTCGAGCCCTCAGCCCCTCCTTCCATCTCCACACACCCACAGTGGTTTCAAACTATAGGCCTCCCTCACAGTATAAAGAAAAATAACTACCTTTTGTTACAGAACAGAATTCTTCCATTTACGAAGACTGCTAATACTGAGTGCTGGGTTTATGAGGTAATGTTACAGGGTCTATATCTAGATATACTCTGCAGCTGCATGGCTTTGTGATTTCCAACTCTCTGAGTATAATGCAAAGTCAAATGCCAACCCAAAAAATAAATTTTAGAGCCAGCATGATCAAATAAAGAGACAATGATTCCTTTTGTACTATCCATTTCAGCAGCATCTTACATCAACATTAGTACTATCAGCACCTGGCCTGACACCAGCTGCTCTCGTTCCCCAAACTAAAAATAAGATGCCTAATCTAAAATAGTGAGTGATAATATGAAGGAGCCATTTTCATTAAAGGGTTATTTCAATTTCTCAATGACAAGAAAAATAAATGATAAACATATGTAAATATCCAGTGGCTATGTCTCAGTTCTACAGAATTCCCCTTTCAGGTCAGCGTTTTTTATACTCTTCCAAACTGTCAATTTGTATAATGATTTAGTGACATGTGATTGGCTGGCATGTAATATTACTCATTAAAACACAACAGCAACAGCCCAAATGAATCCTGATCAATGTCCTTGGTGTAAACCATCAGCTGCTTTGTTTCTGAGGCCAATTCACTGTGAAACAGTTAAAGTGTTTCCCCCCATGGTTTGTGATATATTCATTCTAATTGTTTCTTGAATGAAGCCTAAAACTGCAGTTTTAACTTGACATGTCTTATTTGTAAGTCTCTTACAGAAGAATGGATAAAAGTAATATTTTAAGTTTCAAATTTTAAGTTAGGTAGCGTTTTCCTATAGACTTTAATCAAAATCAAAAGCGTTGATGGGTACAGCTACACAGCAAAATGTTGGCAACAATATCCCAATTAATTTCAAGCAAGTATCAAATTTTAAGAAATTCAATTCAGTTACAAGATACATAAATAAATATACTACTGGTCAACCTGTGATCTCCACTCATGATCTGCAGAATGGCTGGCATGGAGGGATTCTGGTTTGGCACAACCACCTAGATCCTGTCTTGACTTATTCATCTGTAAAGCATCTGGATGGTCAGCATGGAAAGGCAGAGGAAGCATACTGGTTCCACCACACTCTCCTCTGTTGCTGCCACATAAATGAGAAGTGCATCTACAAACATGTGTCTACAGAACTGATCAAGACCACTTATAATACAGGCATCTTATTTTAAAATCTCCAACAAAAATTAAGTTATCTTTTGTCCTTTTCATTTCATCATGAAGAAACAATTATTTTCTTCTCTGTTCCAATAGTACATTTTCTAGTGCCTATATATAAACACTAAGAGTTCACTTAGCTACATAAGCAGGAGAATGAGAAACTCTGAGTAATTAGTGAACTGCCATATATACACTAATCACTGTATCCTTTGCATTGGTCACACCCTTTTTGTCCTCCTCTCTTTTAATACTTTCTGCTTAGTCCAGTGGGTGGCACATAGCAGATGTTGACTGGAGTGTTTTGAAAGATTTTTATTTTGAATACAGCACTGCTCTAGCATGTTATTATTATAAGGATGCTGATGACAACTAAATTCAAGGCTATTAAGGGCTTAAATGTGACATCTCAGTTCCAGGATCTTATCTTTAGAAAATACAGAGAATATTATCTACCTTTTTTTTTTTAAGTGACAGGTTATCATCTAAAATATACCATTATCAAACTGCTCTTTTCATTCATCTATTTTAAGAAAGTACTATTGGAGCTGAAAAAAATCAAGCATAACTTCTGCAGCAATGAGCAAACTCTTTCTCATAAATCTGTAGTGTTGGTCATGCTTTCCAGCTTTCCATTCTAGTCCAAGAGTTAATTTGGGGACTGGCACAGATTTCTACTTTTAAAAGCTACTCACTGGTGTCCCTTTAACGTCTCTTTACTGGAAGTGCATCCTAAATAATTACCCTGCTGATACGGGGCATCTCCAAGGGCATGTCCAGAATCAGCTTTCCATTGCATTGCTTTAATTGGGTGCTGTTCTTCTTCCTTCCACTTTTCTTTAAATTAGCAAGTAAGACTCAGAATCCTCCAGACTCAGTTCAGACTGTATTTTCCAATTAGATGATTGGAAAACTTTAATTAATAAGATGACCCCAACATAAAAATCAGGTCATATTGTTAAGCACTTATAACTTACAAATTTTAGCAAGCACTGACTTTTGCAAGTCAGCCAACTTTGTTAGTTCTCAACAATCCTTTAATTAGGCTAGACAGAAAGTAGCATGCACTAATGTGTGTCCTGGCTAAATTCCAGTGGGGGATAATTGCAATCTGGCCTACCTAAACTTCCACTGGCTTCAATTGAATACAGTAGTCTTTCTCCATTCTGTCTCTATTTCATTCTGCATTGATGCTATTCGTAAGGCATACAGATGGAAGACTCCTGCTTTTCACCCTGAGCACTGCAGATTATCTATTAATGAGCCTGTTGAAAACCTACCACATCCAGAAGAACAATATACTAAGAAATAAAGAATGTATTCTGAGTTAACCCACTCTCCTCTTCTCGCATATAGCCAGAACACCTGATGAAGTTAACACCTATGATCGGTATCATTTTCATTCCCTCTTTGCTCCCATCCTACACATCCTACATTCACTATACACACACACAGACAAACACACACCTTTCCACTCACCTGGACTTTCAGTGGACCCAAGCACATCCTTGGAGAACTGTAAATAAGATAAGCCTCATCTACATCTAGTTCTAAGTTTATAGCATTTTGTTTGTTTGTTTTGCCTCTATTATTGCTATTTTGTCTGGTTCTTTCTTAGAGAAAAAAACATGAGGTGATATATGAATTTCCTCTACACAAAAATGAGGCCAGAAATGCCTGGTTCTTCCTGAGAAAGGCAATTTAAGATGCAAGATTAAATCATAAAACCATCAAGTTAAAAGGACCTTCAAGAAGTCTTGTAATTTACTCCCTTTTCTGCAGGCATGCAAATTAGAGTCCACCAAAAAAGTGTTACCGAAAGAAATCAAATTCGATCAAGCAAAATTATACAGCAGATAGGATAATTTAAAAGATAAATCTCTGCTGTTTTACTATGTTTCTTTGGCAATAACTGGGCCTTCTGGTGAATTAGGATATCAAATATTAAAATTCTTGCTCAACATTCTTGGGTTTGGGGATCACCTAAAAAATGTTAATAGCTTAAGATTATTTCAAACAGAAGGTCCTGGTTATGATTCGTGTGTGTGTGTGTGTGTGTGTGTTACCATAAGAAGTTTTAAAATTTGTTAGAGTCTAAAAAATAATTTTTAAATTTACAATCATATTGTTCTTAACCCTTATTCAAACATTTTATTGACTTAAAAACTCATAATTGGACCTAAAACTTCTACATTCAGAAAAACATGTTTGCCCTGTATGTTAACAATAATTATATGCCTGAAAAATAAAATGCATTCCTATCTTAAATCTTTTTTAAGACATTTCATGACGAAACATATACTATATGCATATTTTAACAGAATATTGCAAATGGGAGAAGACAAATTAAAAGTGTCAAATATTCATCAGCAGTTTTTACTGGCACTAAAAGAAAGGTGACATTCACTGAGTCTTAGATGAAATCCACCTGGCTCAAACTAAACTGAGTAAAACAGCCAAAAGAATACTGAAGGCTTGGTTGAGTACATAATTGACCATAAAAAGTAGCTTTCAAATAAATCTAGATTCAACATTGCGTCTCCAGTCAATACTCCCACAAATGCTTATTCAGCACTCCTCTTTCCTAATGTATGTCTCAACCTACCTTCCAATCTTCTTTTACTTTCATCCTGTTTATTCCCCGTGCCTTCATACCCACTATTCATGTGCCTATTCTCCTCATTTACCACTGGCTTAGAAACACAACAAAATAACTAAGGAGTTTTCAAAATGGCTAGATGGCTGGGTTGCCTCCCTGAAGATTCCATTTTCATAGGTCGAGGGGATGGAGGAAGGGGTGCTGGTGTTGACATCTTTGAAAACTCCAGATAATTCTGACACGAGCCTCAGGGTAAACAGCGTGACTCTCAAAGGTCTGCAACCGTCAGGCTCCAGTCTGGTCTTGCCCTTCACAATCTCCTCAGCTGCCCTCTGGACAAGTCAAACTCTAAGATGAAGAAGTGTCCTGTTATTTCTAAGTGATCTTTCCAGCTCCTTGCATTAGCTAAGAGGATCTCGACAAAGGTACTATTTTGCTATGTGACAAAATCTAGAGACCCTTTGGTTGTCAAAACAGGTGTATGCCACTCCAACTAGTGTATAAAGGCCAGAGATGTTGCTAAACATCCTATGAGGCACAATACAGCCCCTCCCAACAAATAATTATCATTCCAAAATGGCAGTGTTGTGAACATTGAGAAAAACGCTTCACCTGAAGCCTACCTTACTCTTTTCCATAATCACTCCATTCACGTATTCATTAAACAAACATTGCTATTCCTCCAAAACCATCCCCCCACCATCCAGTTGTCTCCAGACTTTCCCTAAACCTCATTCTGTTCCAGTTACTTTCATCTGCTTACACCAAACTCTCCCCAAACTCTCACCAATATGTACAATCCCCAGAACAATCTTTTTCTCTCCTCACTGTGTTTCTCTTAGGTTCCTTACTTCCAAGCATCTTTAATAAAACCAAAATGTACAATGATGATTTTTCTAACAGCTGAGCTTCATTGCCTCCTATCCTTCTCAATAACTAGACCCTCTACCAATTAGGTGGCCAATCAAGGGCCTTGTGTCATCCAGGAAGTGTTCCTCTTCAAGACCTAGACTTCTGTTCTTGTCTCTTACCACCACCACCTTATCTCTCACCTCTTCCATTGTCTCACTTCTGCTGTACCCACCTCCTTAGTCTCAAATGTTTGCCTGGCATTTCAATCACCAACTACCCCTTCTCATTCTGACAGCATGGTTTCCCACCCACACCTACCTGTGCTCAGACATTTTATTCTCACTGTCATCTTAGAGCTCTCACAAGCCCTGCAACTTCAATTTTCTGCTTTTTCATTCCAATTCTTAGAAATCTGGGTACTGATGAAGAAATAATTGGTTCTCTTACAAATGCTTGCCGCCTAATTTCACCAGGGACTTTGAAGCAGTTTAGCAATCTTTTAATTTATTACTACTCTGCCCTCACCTTCCCCACAGGGCTTGCTGCAAACCTCAAGCATTCACTCTCACGTTGTGTTGTTTCTTATTCTACTATAGGGCACTGGGACATGCACCTCGATGATTAACATCTACAGACACCTATAGACCCATATCCTATTCTATAAGGTCCCAAACTCCTTCCAAGGAGCTCATCTATGAACCAAACTGAATTAGACTCCTACCCCTTCCATTCCCTAAGTCACCTCACAATTCTTCCCTACTTGCCACTCAACTGGAACCTTCATTGTCCCACACATATTCTCTTTCATTCTCACCTTTCTACTGCCATCATTTCTTCCACCTGAGATGCTTTTTTCTGCAATCTCTAGCTATAGAAATCCTCCCTATCATAACTAGGCCCCCATATATTGTTTGATCAACCTATGAGGAGATAACTAATCCTTACCATAAATTTCCTTTGTGTTTTATTCTCACTTCTCTTAAGTTCTTACCACGCTGCCCTATATTAAGGGTATATCTACATGTCACATTTAATCTCCTTGACAGAGGTCAGTTTGGTTCTACTCCCCAACCCTACTCCTGGCTTCTCAAATTTTGCATTATACACACACACACTTGCACACTATATACACACACGTGTGTGTGTATATATGTATATCTTTACAATATATAGCTGTATATATCAAGTATGTACAAGTATGTACATGTAAATGTTTCCTGGGTTCAAAGTAACTGAATCAAAATTGATAAGCAGAAGTTCTTCATGAAATGGCAGACAAATAAAATTAAGAATTTATACTAGGGGTTTTCATCTCAGTTTCACAGATTGAGTTCACAAGTTTTTGAAGCCCATTTTCCTGGTAACAGAGTAGCTTTTATCAGATTCGCAAGATTCCATGCCAAACAAACTAAAAACAAACAAAAAAAGTTCAAAACTACTGCTCTAGAGATATGAAAAATAAAGACAAAATTAACTTCGTTATTTATGTTCTGATTTAACAAAACCTTTGGAAGTAATGTTGCATCAAATGCATTAAATACTAGATAATGTGAATTAAACTTACATGAATTAATACTTTAAAATGGGGCAAAATGACCCAGACATCCACATTTATGTCTCAGCAAAATTAATCTTATTTACAGTAAGTATAAGTGTGATTTTATAGCACACAATGAATGAAATACAGTAAAACATGTTTAGCTTCTAGCATAATAAGTAATATGGCTTAACAAATTAATAAATGATAAAGAATAGGTTGCAATTTAAACTAATCTTAAATTATTAAAACCACTAGATACTAGATTTATGACAGAAACATGGCTTGACATTCTTCTCAGTTACATCATATCCTAATTGCCAAAGGGTAGAAACACACAATTTATTCAGCACATGTTCATTATGCTATTCGTATGTGGACATTTCATAAATCCTACTTGATGAAGCTGATTTAGTAATTACTTAATTTCCTCCCACTATTCATTCATTACTTCGTTCCCTTTTAAATGATCATGACTGCAATACAGCACTGCAGGCTAAGAACCATTCCAGGCAAATGTTTTTCAGGGTCTTCACCTCCCAACATCCAGGGCAGGGTCTGCACATCTGGCTCTTCATCCATTGCATGTAACATTTTTATTCACATTACAAAAGATTAAGTTAAAAGATGTAGAAATATGCAACGACCCTAGTTTGTGTGTAAAGTTTGCATCAAATCACTATATAAACTTCAAAAAAAATTCACTGGGGTTTATTTCTCTCAGTGTAAGGGAAAAAAATATGACACGAGTTTAATGTACTTAACAGAGTGTGAATAAAGGTAGGTACAGTAATACAGTGATAATTAATACCTCTTTCTTATGAAAAGAAAGTGAAAACCACAGGCCTCCCTTAAGGATTTTAATAAAAGAGGAATATAATTAAATGTCATCAAATATTGTTGTTGCAAGATTTATATTTATTAAACGTAAACTGAACTTATGCTATTTGCCTGATTTTTAAGGCAGCTTTTCAAAATAAAAATAAATCTATTAGAGGACAGTCTATAAAATGGTAAACTGGAAATGCATTGCCCCATATATCTAAGAGCCTGTGAAACTTCCCAGGAACATTTTTGATAAAACCACAAGTATGTTCTTAAGAAAATTAATCTATGAATTCATTCATGATAATTCAATTTATTGTGGATTCCAATTCACATTGGAATAATAATAAACATTGTTTTAAGTACAGTACTTAAAACATTGTTTTAAGTACAGTACTACTTAATGGCTTGTGAACTGTTAGACATTCAGGAGTTGCACCCACCCCTCCACATCCTGCCTTGTAGGAAAATGAAGGAAGCCTTTAACTTCAGGTGCATAGAAAAGGCAAACTCATAAATGTTACTGAACAGCTATAATTTAACTACTATCTTTTGGGTGAATAAAATGGAACCATATTTTATAAAACATGGTCAAAAATGAAACTCCATTAATTCCTGTTGATAAGGGTGAAAAACACATAATCCTATACATCGCTCCAATATTTGAGAAAATCTCAGGCTATAAGTTCACTACTCACTAAAGTTGTGAGCAACTTTCATTTAAAAAGAAAAAAGACAAAAAAAAAAAAAAAGGCTCAGAGCTCTTTATATACCAACTATGTATCATCAAATCTACATTTTGAGATGAGTTTCACTCTGTTGCCCAAGCTGGAGTGAGTGGCACGATCTGGGCTCACTGCAACCTCTGCCTCCCAGGTTCAAGCAATTCTCATGAATCAGCCTCCTGAGTAGCTGAGACTACAGGCATGTACCACCATGCCCTGCTAATGTTTGTATTTTTAGCAGAGATGACACTTTGCTGTGTTGGCCAGGCTGGTCTCGGACTCCTGACCTTAGGTGATCTACCAGTCTTGGCCTCCCAAAGTGCTAGAATTACAGGCATGAGCCACCATACCTGGCCAAATCTACAATAGTTTCTAAAAGGCTTCAAATATGTAATTATGTAACAGTTCCCAGTAACTAGGGGTAAACATATCCACAAACCCTAATCTCCTCCCTGCACTTCAAAGCAATCAGGTAAAACCTTCATATAGCATCTCTTATAGGGTACCTTATCTCTAGCTTACAGACTAACAAGAAAGTGAGGTCAGAATCACTATGCCTACCAGGATGAATTATGATTCCCAGGAACAAGGTGCCTTCCACCACTGCAGGTGCCATAACAAAAGAAGTGCTCAACCCCAGGACAATCAGCACAGCCCTTCTCCGGGGGCCAAGACCATAGAAGGCAGCACTCCAACCCAGTATAATTTTCTCTTCTCCTTGTGGCTTGCAGAGGTTCTTTCAACTTTTGTGTCCAAGTGGTGTCAGAGACTGTAATACAAACAATACTCCGGGTGATCCACCTTGTATATCTCTTATGGCTACAAGCCCGTGTAGGTTAGGATATTATGAACTCCCTACCACTGAACAATTCACATGTAACATAGACCCTTCCATCATTTGATACACAGCTGTCAGTTAAAGGATTTGAAATATCTCCTTATTCTGTTGTGTAATTAGCATAATACAGATGCACACAAAGACTTCTGTTAAGAGTAGGGTGTACCAATTTGATTCCTCCATTTCAAACTAAGACTCATTTGTTTCCAAATAATGCAACATTGTTGGGGGTTTTAAATGTGTTACTGTTTTAGAGTGTAATGCATTGATTAAAAAACAAAAGTCAGTATGAGGACTCTTCACCACTCCCCCGCCGAAGGCAAATACGTAGGCTGAGATGCTGGAAGAGCTAGCGGGGTCAGAGATGTAGGATACAGACATTGCTCCTCATCCACTGCCTTAAAACGAAAGTGCTTCTGCAAATGCCCTCTCCAAGGTGTTCTGGAGTTCTAAATATCAGAAGTTCCAAAACTAATGCAACACGTCAACCTCTTTGCCATATCAGCAGTTGGACTTGATTGAGTTTCAGTTAAGGGTTTTTAGTGTTTGAAACATAATTTCAAGAAACTCAAGAGAACATACATAATATAAAATAGCCAAGCGTCTGAAAACAAGTTTCTGTTCATTTGTTTTAATAACTTGATAATATTTTATACTCTTAAACATCTTTATGCATTATTTGTTATATATCTGTTTAATCAGTTGAGTTTCTGTACTGAATTCTTAACCTTTAAATAGTGTTTAGGCAATCACTGAATATTAACTTGTAGACCGCATCATTAGCCTGGAGTAATATTTCACTGAAAAGTATTGCTGAAAATGCTAGTTCCATGGAAGATTAATAGGGGATATCAGAAAAAGACATTTCTTGGTTCACTGCAAGCACTCTAAATATTTGCTGAGTTAAATGGAATTAAGCAGGGGTTTAGTGCAGGACTTCCTGTAGCTGCTAATACGCTAATATGCACTGTGACCCTTGAGGGTGGGGGTGGTGGGAGGGATAAGAGTTCTTGCTCAGTACAATGACTTGCTGAACTAGTGTCCACAGAACACAGTTTTAGAAATACTGGCCTGAAGAACAATGTTGACTTGTTTGTAAAATCCAAGTTTCATTTTAATAAATACTTAAAGGAGGTATATCAGGCACATAGCATACTATTTAGTTCAAACCACTTGTACCTAGTGTTTTAATCCTTATTTATACAGCCTCACAAAATTTATGGGTGGGTGAAGAAAAAAATGATTGTATGAAAAAAAAACTAGTTGTTCTAACCAGGGCCACTGGCCATAAACAACCGTATAACTACTCCTGAGCTCACTAGATGAACTGTTCTGAAAGGTTAAACCATTAAAACTGCAAAAATACTAACTTTAAGCACATTCTTTCCCCTAGATACTTCTATTCTATAGGATAAATAGGTCAGGAATTATTTGCCCTATTTTTCAAACGAGGAAACAGCACCCAGAAATATAAATGTCTCGGGCAAAGTCATAGTTATTTAGCCACCCAATACAGAAGCACTAGACCCCTTGGTATATTAAAATCCACCTTCTAACTTAGCCCAGTACTTTTTCAGCATCTCTCTCTCTCTTTCTCTCTCTCCTTTCTCTCTCTCTCTCCTCCTCTCTCCTCTCTTCCCTCTCCTCTTCTCTCTCTCTCTCTCTCTCTCTGCCCCCAGGGCTGGGCTTACCCTAATGAGTGGCTAGGCTAGTAAAGAGAGGCAGGTGAAGGATCCAATTATGTTCTAGCATTACCAGACATGAGGGTGCTTGCTTTCAGATTCTTCTGTATTTCAATTCATTGCAAAGACACAAATGCGCTGAAAAGACCTTGCATTTCTCCTATTTAAACTTCTGAATAGAACTAAGCTGGAAGTCAGAAACAGGTCCTGGAGAAAAGTTTTCTTTCATATCAGTAGCAGGCCATAGGAAGAATTGAGTTAATTATTTAGTTGGATTGAAGAATTTCAAAAATAGGTTCATGTTCTCTTGTAACACCATTAGGAGAAGACACATATTATAGGCCAACAGTCTCAAAATGTGGTGCCTGATCATCAACATCAGCATCATCTGGGAATTCCTTAGAAATAGAAATTCTCTGGTCCTGGCACAGACCTCTGGAGTCAGAAACTCAAGGGAGGGCCCAAAAATCTATGTTTAAAAATCCTGCAGGAGACTCTGATGCACACTTAGGTTCAAAACGTGTTCAAGGATATTCAATACATATTTTAAATAACATATTTACTCTCTTTCTTCCCAAGTACAATAATTACGGCAAATGTTATTGATCAATGGTGGTCTGGATGAATTTAGGATCTGGAGCATGTAAAAAAACAAACAAGCAAACAAACAAACAAAAAACAGGCAAATAACATAATTGCGCACTGGCCATTCATTAAGGAGTGGTTTTAAAAACAGCTGTATTTTTTTAAAAACGAATGTATGTTTTCTTTCCATATAATCCATTTTAAGCATACATATCAAATTTCTAAGACCCTGCTGCATGGTTATCTGTCAAAAGTCGACCCAAATGCATGGGAACAGCAATGGATACTTGCTCTGAAGAGGGGAGCTTCCCCTTCTGCCCTTTTATTATCTAGTCCATACACCAGCTGCTCATAGTTGTCAAACCCCAAGATTACCTAAGTCGGTCAGGTTTGGACAGTAGCCTGATATCAATCAACCCCACCCCTCTGAACCTAGGTGTTGACTAACGGGTCACTAAGGAATTAGTAGGTAGGTACTTAATTCCTTCAGTAAAACAAACATGAGAGGCTGCTATGGTTTTATTTCACATGGAAGGGATGCAGTGTGGCACAGGTTCAGAGTCAGGCTGAGATTCAGACAGATTCAAACCCAAGCCGGGTTTGAACCCAAGCTTCTCCACTTACTAAGAGGGTGACTTAAAAACACAGCTGAACTTTTCAAGGTCTCCATCTCCTCCCTGGTAAAGTGAGGATATAAATATCTATTACCCATCCCTTAGGATTACCGGAGAGGATTCAGTGGAAAAAAAAAAAAACAAACATATTTAGCCAAGAATAAGCTTCCAATAAATAATAATAGTTTTCATTATTGTTTATTTTATAAAACTAGATTTTAAAAGCATAACAAGTTATTTAAAAATGCATGAAATGAAAAAATAATTTATTTCAAAATGCACATAAAGATCAGTTTATATGTAGCATTTCAAGGAGTTTACACAGGGATCAAGTTAGCATGTGATCCACAAGTAGTTGAAAAGGTAAAAATTGTAAGCCTTTGAAGTTACCTTATTCTTATTCCAGGTTGGAAAAACAGAGAGTCTATATCCTGCATAAGACTAAATCTTAGAATATTCCTATAAGCTAGACTCAGTGACTGTTTTATAATTTAAGGAAAGAAAAAGAAAAATACTTATTTCAGGAAGATGAAGCTAGTAATTTCTTTATATATTGAGCATTTTATATCTAAACATAACTGAAATATTTTTTAACAAAAGAAAAAAAGCATAACAAATTTATTACATGCACACATGTGCACAGGAGTATTACAAAGTATGAACTGAAATACTAAAAGAAGAGAAAACTAAGTTATAAATTTCATTTCTACCATAATCTGGAGAAAGAAAATGATATATAATTTTATCTTGTTCCTTCATAATTTTTAAATATGTTTTAATATCTTGGGGATGCTAAGAACAAAGGCTTCATATAATTTTATTTCCATCCTATAGAAATTAGGAGTAAGTAGAGCACTTATTCTATCATTGTTACGAAAAAAAGCAGCCCTACATACATTGTATCTTGATGGCTTATGTATTTTATTGTATTGAAAATAAAAAACAATCAAATTTTCATGAGGGGAAAAAAATAACAAAAATCAGAAGAGTTCATTATATCAGAAAAAAAAAGGAAACAAATATTTTTCCTATGTGTGTGTTTCATTTCTGACATTTGTGTGTTATTGGAAATAGCGTAATTTCCATTAATACCAATATGAGTTTCAAAACTGCTTATGAAAAAATGATACTGCGCTGTTCGAAATTCTACCAAATAACAAAACTGAAATACAACCTTTGGAATTTTAGGCATTATTAGTATATACAAATATTTAACGCTATTGGTGCCATAATTTTTGTATTTATATTTCCAGAATCAACATAGAAATGTTAAAATATGTTTCTGTCTCTCAGATTTTATTTCTCTCAAGCACATACATTTTAAAAATAAAAAACAAAAAATGAAGACTTCCTATTTTAAGGAATCCCTGACTTCCATTCTGAAATTCTTGACTGGGCAAGTAGAGAATCTGACCTCAAAGTAAAGCAGCATCGGAGGTAAAGGAAGTAGCAAAGCACATTTGCATTTCTGGGTCATTACCCACATACAGGCCCCACGCCAGAGACGACTCTGGCATTCTGCAGAAAAAAATGCTGCCCATCCAAGCCTTTATTTGAGAAAGCAGGGAACAGCTCCACATGGGTTGACTTTTTGAAACTTTAGCTGTATTCAAGAAAAGAAGTCGCTACCTGCTTTGTGAACGAAGAAACAGAGCTGGACCCTGGAAGAAGTTTCTAGTATCTCTTGGTATATATAAGACAGAGCAGAGTAGTGTTGAATTACAGGGAGGATAAATCAAAAACAAAACCATGTCCAACAATATTCAGGATGCATAAATAGAAAACATTTAAAAAGAAGAAAGTTATCATTTTACAACTTAGCAAACTCAACATATTTTTACATAAGTTTCTAAAGTATTGTATGGAGATTTTCAGTCATCTTCATGAATAAGTTTGGTTAACAACTTCAAGATTTTATCATCAATGGCACCTGAATCCTAGAAAGTTAAAATTCTCTGAGCCAGGAAGTTTTGCGGCAGATAAAGTTCTAAAATTCCGAAGAACTGTCAAACTTGTCAAAAGTATACTAGAAATATCATAAGATTCTATCTGCACTTTTCAAGCTACTTCATGGCAATGCTTTATTTTCTAAAAAGTAATAAAATAGCATGATTATGAACACTGCATAAAACCACGATCACTGAAGTATTCCCTAATTATAATAAAATTGTTTTTAATTTAGTCTACACTCACGACATTTGGAGAAAAAAAAAAAGTGTACCTTTGAAAATGGTTAGCAATCCTGAGATAGAAAGTAACTGATCATTCTTAATTAAGTTTCAAATGTAATCCTTCACACAGCTGCACACACAATGTGTACTAACCTAATTGTTAGTTGCACCTGCTCCAAGTTAACAATATTTCATACAGTTCATGGCAACAGTGGCATTTTTCAAGTGTTAATCTGTGGAGTGTAAATCTAAACTTTCTTTCAATAGTTTATGACATGTTTTGCACCACCCAGGGGTCTAATGTACAAAATAGGGGATTTTGAGTTTCTTTACTTGAAAACGAATCTGTCCTTTCAGTATAAATTAAGTTATATTCTTTCATATGTTAACAGTATTTTTTCACACTGAGAGATATCAGAGGTTTTTTTCAACATTTATAAAAGAACTCCGATTCAATCACACAATGGGGTAAAAATGCCAAAACTTTCACAACCTGTTGAAAGTTACAAATAGTAAATAAGAAGTTAAATACTTCTTGTCCTATACCACTACAACCACCACTGCAAATGCAGTAATGATTTTTGTTACTATCTGAAATCTTCAGTTTCTGAGTATTAAGGACAGCAACGATAAAAAGAAAATTACCTTCTTGAGATTATGAGCTTAAGCTCTGGATTCTGCACATGGAGTACATCTGCTTCCAGAGATCATACTCCTTTACGTAGGAATCACCCTAAAATCTGAAGTTGACATAACCATACAACTCAAAGATTTTAATTTATGATATATATGGAGACATTTTTTCATAAAATGGAAGTTTTGTATTGAATCTCTATGGTATGAAATTCTAGTTTCTTGCTTTATAAACGGATTTCCTGATTTTTGAGAAGAGTGTGTGTTTATCTATACTTGTAGTCTGCCAAACATTAAATTAAATGTATATTTAACTAATGTAAAGCACAGATACAGAATTCTGACAGGTAAATGTCTCTGAAGAATCCGTCTCTGTCCCTCATTTGTTAAATTGTCAAAACATCGTGTCTGGTCTCATAAAAACCTAATAAATGAGATTACCATATCCACAACACCAACAGCCACCTCATCCTCTCCTAAGATTAGCTGCAAATTGGTGCAGATGTAAACATCCCCTTAAGTTTATTTAAAATACAAATACTTTGCTTAGAGGACAGAGATTAATGTTTCCAGAACCTTAATCAAGTCACGTAATAAAGAAACGGAATAAAATTTCTAACTTAGACTCTCTTTGGCCTCAATTGATTTTAAGAAATCTAAGATTTTTCCCGTACAGTTACAAAAAAAAGATGCCCAAACGTTACGAGAACACATACTAAACACTTCAGAAGTAACCAAAACTGGGTTAACTTTTATTTCAGTCAATGGTACATGAGTCATAACTTAGTCTAGAAACCTGGTTTACTTGTAAAACAATCTACTCATAATAGCGCAAAGACACGAAAAGTTTTTAAAAATCTATTGAGAGCAAAAGGAAAACATACACACCCACCTACTTTTTTAGTGCAGGGTTTTGCAACTATTAATTTGCAATAGAATTATTTTATTTAAAATCAAACACTGTATTTCCAAAAAGCAACAATTACCAAGAATCTCTGAGGTCCTTTTAGGTGTGATATTTTCACCCTATGAAAACAATTGGATTTTCTTTGTCCTTTGTTTTTTGTTCTGCATCTGCATTAACATGGCTGCTAATTATATTAGCCTGGTGGCACATAAAGTCTGAATGGTCAAAATCACATGATTCTTATAGAACATAAAACTCCTTAGGATTCCAATGTACACTTGCTTAGACTGTGCTCTTCTGTATTACAGAATCTAACTATTCTGTTAAAGAATCTAACTATAATTCAGAATTTCTGTTTCATAAGTGATGGTGCAACTCTCCAAGACACCACTGTGTGTATGGATGCATTCATGTAGTCAAGAGCATGTGCACATACACACATGTGTGAGCACACAAAAACACAAAGGAGCCTTTAGCTTTATCATTCTACTTTGAATAGTTTCCCTACTGGTATATTTATGTTTTTCTAAAATTAAGTTCTTGAGGAGTTTGTATTCATCACACAAAATGTCATATAGATCTAGTGCATACATTTGCCATAAGAAAGCCCTATTATATTAAATGATTAGAAGTTAAATCACATTTTTCAAATTTTAAATTGAAAAGAGCATAAGAATGATCTACACACCCACTCATTCTCACAGTTTTATGCTTTCACACAGTGAATCAGCAAACGTATTCTTTTCTGAATGATACATATAAAAAAAGGATGTTTTGAAAACCTTTATACATTTTGGCAGACTTGGCCTAATGGGTTGTTTAACAAAGTAAACTCCCTCATTGTTCTGGTTAGCTTTATTATTAAGAGTAAAAACCCTTTATTGCAAAACTTATATGAATCTGTGGTACAGAAAAATAAACTGGTTTACACATCATTGAGAAACTACTACATTCTGAAAATTATATTTATAGTTCCATCTTCTTTTTCTTACAACCAAGTGCATAAGTGCATAAATCACAGATCAAAATAGACACCATCAGATAACTTTCATGGGAAAGAAAAACATCCTAAGACAACACACAACAAAAAGCACTGTTTCAGCTAAATATTAAACAAAGCAGCAATAGCTAACACTCACGGGCTTCACGACAACTGATAAACAAGAACACTTAAGGAATTCCTCTGTCAGTTTCAATGGCAAATCCTTGCTCTTTTGAACACTTTACTGATTGGACACTCAAACATCTTCTGCCTTGTAGTCACCTCAACCTTTATGAAACAATTGTTGAAAATGTAGATGACTAGTCCAGTTAATTTACACTTTCTAAGGAAATCTACTTAACGACAAGTGTGAGCAAGTAGCTCGTACCTCAAATTAACCACTTAGAGTGGTATATTTTTCACTTCTCAACTCTACTCAGACCCTCCTTCCATTGCCCTTAGGGAACTGAAATTCAGAGACATGACGATTTCCACTATTGGTTCCTTGCCTCTTTGCAACTGTACAATATTCTTCAAAAAGTATATACAATTCCCCATCCTATAGGATCAGACAACAGTATCTATTTCAGGAGCAATAATATGCAAAATGTAAGACAGAATATTTTTTCTTGGAATTGTCTGTTAATTGTGATTTAAAGGTACTGGTTCTGTCTATGACAATGGTGTTGCTGAGTTCATCTAAGTATTTTTGTTCAATCTGCATACTTTAAAAACTCAATGTGGCTTCTAAATTAGACTGTTGTAAGGATACAATCTGCCCTGAATAGTGGTTTTTTAGAGCATTATACTTAAACACAACATTTTCCTAAAAAACATGTCTATGAATAAACAAAGATACTGCAAAATTAGTATAGAGAAAAGTCCAAAATTCCATATTTCTCTGTTTAACACCTGTACAGTAAATTGTAGGTGACAATCACGTTGTTACATGAATAGGAATACAAAGCATAAAGAACAAGAGCTACACCTTGCTTTGCCTAAAGAAATTAAAGACAAGTTTAACCCGCACCTGCCAAACTGTCTTAAGAGGAACACAAATAGGTGGGAGCGGAAAGGCTCACCTCTCCTGTACCCCAGAGTGCGTCTCCCTGAAATCATCTTAAATATAGGCAATATATCTGTCACCTTCTCTTTTATTTTTTTCTTCCATTCTAGTCAATGGCAGACCCTTTACTGCACTCCCGTGCCCATTATCTCCAAGACACATTACAGAATAAGGGGACCCAAGTGTCACTTACCAGTTGCATGCCACAGATAAAGATAAGCGTGCACCTGCCACTGCAATAACCCATGGTTTCCGAGACCCCTGCCACAGCCAGACTGTCCCACGTCGGCCACCGTCGAGCCCCCACTTTATCCAATCAGATCGCGGGGAAGGACAGGCAAACCTGCGGAGGGCTCGGGGGCTCCGGGCTGCTGCTGCCAGCGTCCTGGGAAGTGACAGGCATTAGGACCTGCTGGTGCGGCGGCGGCGGCAGCTCCAGCCGCGCCCGCCACACATACCTTCACTCGCTCGGTGCACACGCCGCGCCGCAGGCAGTGCCGCCTGCGGAGACGCGCCCGGGGCCCGCAGGGGCAGCAGCGGCAGCCTGGCAGCGCCGCCGCGCCCTGGGGCATCTGGCCCCCGAAGTTTCGCCCCCGCCGCTCCCCGCGCCGCTCGCCTCACGCCCCCCAGCGCGGCCGCCGCCCGACGCGCGCTCGCCCTGCGCTCTCCGCGCGCCGGCTCCGGGGGCGGCAGAAGCGCGCGCGGGCCGCTGCCCGCCCCTCTGCGCAGCCCGCGGCTCTCTGCGCCCTGCGTTGAGGGGCCTGGCGGGCGGGGGTGGGGCTGGGAGCGGGGCGCGGGCCGAGCGGAGGCGTCCGGGCTGCGCGATCCCCAGCGGCTGCTGCAGCGGCTGCTGCGCGCAGTGATGCGGGTCCGCGCCGCGTCCCAGCAGCGGCGCTGCCCCTCCCTTCGCCCAGATGTGTGAATCCTCCTCCTCCAACAAATCCTTCAACCTGCTCCCCGCCGCCCCCTCCCAGGGGGCCAACTTTGAGGACTGCCGGGGCTGCAGCCCAGGCGGCCGCTGGTGGCGGTGTCTAGGCGGAAAGGAGCGGCGCGAAAGCGGCGGCGGCGAGGACCGGGGCCTCTGGGCGAGGAGTCTGGGCGGCATGACCGCGGTGTCCTGAGCTGGATTCGGTCCTGCTCCCGGAGCCAGAGCCGGAGCCGAGCCGCGGCACTTTGCGGGAGCGAACCGAGTGTGTGTGCGCGCGGGCGCTCGGGGGAGAAGGGACGAAGAGGAGGGTTAGTGAGGGAAGTAGGCTGGGGTCATAGAACAAGGGTGCAGCTGAGGCATCCAGAGCGGCAGGAAAGACCGAGTGGCGGAAGGGCCAGAGGTGGCGAGGAGAAGGGGCGCGGCGGCCCCAGACGCACCGCCCAGCATCCGGCTGCCCTGAGCTCCCTAGAATCTGAAGGGCTGGAGCGCGGAGAGCTACGGAGTCGACCCTGCTTGGGGAAGGGGACCGAGTTGCTGCTGGAGTTGGGAAAATTTAGCAACCGGAGCGAATAGGGATGCAATGAGTTGCTGTTGCTGCTGATGTTGAAGCATCAAACTGTTGTTTGTTTTCACTTACAATATTGAAGAGTCGGAGACCAGTTTAATACTCAGTTACTTCAGCCTCACAGACCGTCCCGGCTGGGTGTGGATTCCTAGTGGAGAGGCTCCAGCCTTCGCTGAGCTCCCGCCTGAAGCTGTGAAGCGGCTGCTACCTGCGGAGCCAGGCTTCGGAGCCCGCTGCTGCCACCTGCGGGCGGAAAGCTGAAGGGCGCAATATGCTGTCCCAAGTGGCTGCCCTGGGGCATGGGTATTTAGGACCAAGTTTCCTTTTTAGCCCGGGCAGCAAATGAAAACTAACTTTTCCAGGAAGTGAAGATGATTTGTTGAGATCCACTGAGGAAATGACTCATTGGGGTGAAGTGCCGCGATTGATAAGAGGATGGTTTAGGGAGCTAAATAGCAACCAACTCCCTAGCACCCTTCTTAAGAGATTAAGATGACAAAACCACATCAAGCAGAGAGCTTTCTGTAGCAAATGGAACTTGGCGCCTAGTGAGAAAAATGGCATTTGTACAGGATAAAGTTATGCTGGGAACCACAAATAAGGATCCCGAATGATTGCTTCCTTTGAATAAACATTATGACGTATCAGAATGACAAAATACAAATAAATTGAATAGGGCAGAGAGACTTTATTCTCCAGAAGCCTGGCACTGAATTTTCAGAAACGATTTGTCAGTCCTAGAGAGCCAAAAAGGGATTAACTGTTAAATTTATGGAGCACAGATATTTTATTGCTATAATGAGAATGTCTGCTTTTAATCGCCCCATTTGTAAAGGGGCTTTTCTTCTGAAAAGTGCCTTTCAATGTTTAATAAAATTCCCGAGAGCCCAATATGTGCTCTTAGGCACTGCAAAATCTCGAAGGTAATAGTTCCACAACCTTTGGTAGAACAGAAGCCAGAGTTATCCAGTGGAAAATGTTTCTCTTAGTTGTTCTTATTCTGTCTTTATACACGTTAGCTGTCCTGTGCCTGATAGGGTTATAGGTATTTTGCATTGCCAGACAGAAAGCTGTAAGTTAACTGACTATTCAAGAAGCTGCTGCCATATTGTCAAAAGCATTCTATTACCTCCTTGAATTTATCATAGGAACAACACATTTATATGGATCCCTCCATAATCCTACAGAGGTTTCCCCGCAACCAGCAATAGCCTGAGTAATCTTTAGGTTGTATAGGAAAGCAGAATGCTATCTGTAGCTGACTCCGGCAGTGCCCCACCATAGTTCTTGGACTATGCCCTTTCAGTCCATGCTTGCCTTTTTGTAATCACTTGGGACAGTCTGTTTGCTAGCCATTGGAGGTGTTTGGCTGAACAATAAGGTTCCATTCCAGCCCTAAGAGCTGCCCTCACCCAATAATGAATGGGAATTGGTGGATAAATACCCCAGCTTCTTCAATCCACATGTGGGAAACCCTCAGACATGTTCTAGTCTACACCATTAAGGTCCCCACCGGGATTGAGCCCCAGGTGCCCACAGGAGTAACTTGCTCATCCATGCGCTCTGAATTGGCTTCCTTGCCTTCCATGCCCCATCTCCCTACTTTTATACCGCTGCTTCCTGGGATCACTTCTGAAATAAACCACTCAAATCCTTGTGTCAGAGCCTGTCTCTTGAGAATTCCAACCTAAGGCAGTCTCCAAGGGCTTTTATACCTCATCTGACGTCATTGGCACAGTATTCTCAGAAGTGTGAACTACAAACAATGTTGAGACTTTACTATGTACAACTACTGCCTTATGTACTAAACCTACATCGTCTCATTCATTTCTCAAAGGAAATACGTGAGTTAATACAATGTGCATTCTAAAGATATACAAACTCAGAGAGAAATCAAATATTTTTATCAGGGGTGCACATGTTCCTAGCTGCAGAATTAGAATTTGAAGGGCATAATTATGAGACACCAAAATTCGCTTTTCGAACTACTGTACCACACTCCTTTATTTCAATATACTTCCCTGTCATTCTTTTAGAATTACATACAAAAGTGATTTTAAAATATTTAGAAGAATAATCACATATTTTATCTCTAAATTGGCATCACATGGTTTATATACAGTACAGGCAATGCCTGACTTATGAAAGGGCACCCTAGTTACAGATGCAATTCTATAACTTAATGTGGCTATGCACTTCCTATTCTGTTTTCTATTATTCCTGGAACTGAGTGTCTTAGTAGAAGAGACTAAAAAGAGAATCCCAACAGTTCCACAGCCATGTAAGAAGGAGAGAGATGTCTCCAATTTGAATGTTGATTGCATTTTCACTCAGAAATAAGGTCATAAACTGTTTAGCTACATAAGGTGTTAGACCTTTTGTTGACTAATATGGTGACATAACTATTGTGAATTGCCTTGTTTCTATGGGGAAAATGTGCCGCATATTCCACACCTCCATCTGCCTCACCTTGCCATGCTGTTTTAAAGTACTTTTCAAGGTTGTTTCAGATATATTATCTCATTTATCTCTCAGAACAACTCATGCAATGCAGTAGGCACACAGCCACTAAGTGAGCCGAGTTAGACAGCTAACACTCAATCACTTTAGCTACACCAAAAGCTCAAGCTTGGCGTTGCAACTCTGCTGAACAATTTCACTGAGTTTTATTGCCTCCATTCATTAGTTTAAAAGCATAAAAGCGGGCCGGGCGCGGTGGCTCAAGCCTGTAATCCCAGCACTTTGGGAGGCTGAGACGGGCGGATCACGAAGTCAGGAGATCAAGACCATCCTGGCTAACACGGTGAAACCTCGTCTCTACTAAAAAAAATACAAAAAACTAGCTGGGCGCAGTGGCGGGCGCCTGTAGTCCCAGCTACCCGGAGGCTGAGGCAGGAGAATGGCGTAAACCCGGGAGGCGGAGCTTGCAGTGAGCTGAGATCAGGCCACCGCACTCCAGCCTGGGCGACAGAGCGAGACTCCGTCTTAAAAAAAAAAGCATAAAAGCAACAATTAGTTCTCTTGAAAATGTTTGTGGGTACGTAGTAGATGTATATATTTATGGGGTACAGGAGACATTTTGATACAGGCATAGGATGCATAATAATCACATCTTTACAATCACAAAACCAACCTATTTGATTCATTGTATACATTATGTATTTTATATTAGCATGGATTTTTTCTTGTTTGGATAATGATTAGGAAAATGATAGTATATTTTAAATATTAATGGCGTATAAGAAGAAAATAACCACCAATTCTTTCACCCAGAGATAATTGATGTCATTTTTATACAAACCATTTTCTAACAAAAACAGGGTGATATCATGCACAACATCTTTTAACCTGCTTTTTTTTTTTTTTTTTTTTCATTTAACAATAGACCAAAAACATGTATCCAGGTTATTAACTATTAAGTTCATGGACTCTGCAGCCAGACATTTAGTTTTGTAATCCAAGCTCTGCTATTTATCAACTATGTAATCTTGGGTAAATCGCTTAGCTCTTTGTGCTTTGGTTTTCTTATTTATAAAATGGGAGGGGTAATAATGCACATATATCATAGAGTTTTTGGGAGAATTAAGTAAGCGTCAACTAAGTAAAACTTTTAAAACAATGCTGTATTAGGGGTCTCTAGAGGGACAGAATATATATGTATGTGTATATATATATGTGTGTGTGTGTATATATGTGTGTGTGTATATATATATAAAGTATTAACTCACAGGATCACAAGGTCCCACAATAGGCTGTCTGCACGCTGAGGAGCAAGGAGAGCCAGTCCGAGTTCTAATTTGGAGCTTGATGTTCAAGGGCAGGGAGCATCCACCATGGGAGAGAGCTGCAGCCTGGGAGGTTAGGCCAGTCTCTCTTTTCACATTTTTCTGTTTGCTTATATTCTAGCCAAGCTAGCAGATGATTAGATTGTGCCCACCCAGATTAAGGGTGGATCTGCCTTTCCCAGCCCACTGACTCAAATGTTAATCTCCTATGGCAATACCCTCACAGACACACCCAGGATCAATACTTTGTATCCTTCAATCCAATCAAGCTGACACTCAGTATTAACCATTACAAGTCTACCCGTTGTCAACTTGAACCCATATGCATCTGTGAGATCATACATAATCTTCAAATAACGACAGTAATAAGGTCATAATTATGCCTAACATAATACAACTATCCTTCATACAAACAGAAACTCACCAATCCCTATTACATAAAGTTAGCAATACTTGTTAATACTATCACATAAAGTTAACAATACTTAAATGCTCATGTGGTCAAAAAATCTTATGTCACATAGTAAAGGAGAAAGGAAATAAAATGAAGATATTTTCTCAGTACAAGCATATACATGCACAAACATATTTTTAACAAAAGAAGGAGGAAATAACTCATGACAATTACAGTCCCCAGAGCTGCAGCTGGTCACATGGTCATAGCCGGTATTGATGACTGCCTTCTACTACCCATTCTGTATTCCCTCTACGTTCAGCAGGCACCTTAGCAAGCTCTGTGTGTGTGTGTGTGTGTGTGTGTGTGTGTGTGTGTGTGTGTTGTTCCTTTCCTGGTAGAGTGACACAAACCTTCATTCCTGAAGGGTCTGGATTATTTGTGGTCCTGTTTGGATTGGGCTGTTGTAGTTTTCATTGACATTAATCCCAGGGCTTGGTAATACTAAGAGACACCCTAATGGATCTCCTGTATTTCATGCATACTCTTCCTTATCTCCATGGTGTAGTAGACTGATTTCTTCTTGATAGTCCGGGTCAATCACCCCAGCCAACACTGTAACTCCCTTCTTAGCATGTTGACTTAAAAGTAGGAAGAGCCAGAAGTGTCCACGTGGGAATTTTAACTTTCAGCTTAATGGAATCGTTGTGTCTCCTGGTGGCAACATTCCTCATTCTGGAAGTAAGACCTCTAGACCAGCAGAAGGTAACGTTGTTGGAACAGGAAGCAAACATTTCGCTAGTGGATCACTAAGGGTGATGGTGAGTGGTGCCACTTCCACTTCCACCCATTGAATCCTGGACCCGTGAA
Source organism: Piliocolobus tephrosceles (assembly GCF_002776525.5). NCBI lineage: Eukaryota > Metazoa > Chordata > Mammalia > Primates > Cercopithecidae > Piliocolobus > Piliocolobus tephrosceles. The sequence continues at coordinate 22,651,477 of NC_045438.1, read as the reverse complement.
TCCTGGCTATGGGAGAAACGGTACCATATATTGGGCGCTGCTTCTGAGCATACACAGTCTTCTGGAGAACTTTGTCCCAGCCCTGCAAAGTATTGTCGCCTAGTTGGTATTGTAATTGTGACTTCAAAAGGCCATTCCCCCATTCTATCAATCCAGCTGCTTCAGGATGATGGGGAACACGGTAAGGCCAGTGAATTCCGTGAGCATGAGCCCACTGCTGCACTTCTTTAGCTGTAAAGAGAGTGCCTTGGTCAGAGGCAATGTTGTGTGGAATACCATGATGGTGGAAAAGACATCCCGTAATCCACAGATGATAGTCGAGGCAGAAGCATTGTATGCAGGATACGCAAATCTATATCCAGAGTAAGTGTCTGTTCCAGTGAGGACAAACCCCTGCCCTTCCCATGATGGAAGAGATGCAATATAATTAACCTGCCACCAGGTAGCTGGCTGATCACCCTGAGAAATGGTGCCATATCAAGGGCTCAGTGTTGGTCTCTGCTGCTGGCAAATTGGGCACTCAGCAGTGGCCATAGCCAGGTCATCCATGCTGAGTGGAAGTCCATGTTGCTGAACCCATGTATAACCTCCATCCGTGCCACCATGGCTACTTTGTTCATGGGCTCACTGGGCGATGACAAGGGTGACTCAGGAAAGAGGCTGAGTGGTGTCCACAGAACAGGTCATCCTATCCACATGACTATTAAAATCCTCCTCTGCTGAGGTCACCCGTTGGTGAGCGCTGACATAGATACAAATATCTTCACAGTTTTTGACCACTCAGAAAAATCCATCCACATACCTCTTCCCCAGATTTCTTCGTCACCAATTTTCTAATCATGCTTCTTTCAAGTTTCTGACCATCCAGCCAAACCCTTGGCTACAGCCCATGAATCAGTATATAATCACACATCTGGCCATGTCTCCTTCCATACAAAGTGCACAACCAGGTGCACTGTTCAAAATCCTGCCCACTGGGAAGATTTCCCTTCACTGCTGTCCTTCAGGGATGTCCTAGAAAGGGGCTGTAGTGCTGTAGCTGTCCACTTTCAGGTGGTGCCTGCATATTGTGCAGAATCATCTGTGAACCAGGCCCTAGTCTTCTCTTCCTCTGTCAGCTGATCATAGGGAACGGCCCATGAAGTCATCGGTGCAGGCTGAGGGAGAGAAGGCAGGGTGACAGGAGTGGAGATCATAAGCATTTAAGCCACTTCCTCATGTAACTTACTTGTGCCTTCAGGACCTGCTCGTGCTGGATCACATACACACCACTTCCATGTAATGATGGACTGCTGCTGTGTATGAGCCACTTTATGGCTAGATGGGTCAGAAAGCACCCAGGTCATGATAGGGAATTCAGGTGGCATGATGACTTGATGACCCATAGTCAAACGTTCAGTTTCCACCAAAGCTCAGTAACAGGGCAAGAGTTGTCTCTCAAAAGAGTAGTTGTCTGCAGAAGATGGCAGGACCTTGCTCCAATATCCCAGTGCCCTCTGCTGTGATTCCCCTAAGGGGGCCTGCCAAAGGCTCCAAACAGTATCCCTGTCTGCCACTGACACCTCAAACACCATTGGATCTGTTGGATCATATGGCCCAAGTGGCAGAGCAGCTTGCACAGCAGCCTGGACCTGTTGCAGAACCTTCCCTCTTCTGGACCAGACTAAAAACTGGCAGGCTTTTGGGTAATTTGATAAATGGGCCAGAGTAACACACCCAAATGAGAAATGTGTTGCCTCCAAAATCCAAATAGCCCCACTAGGAATTGTGCTTCTTTCTTGGTTGTAGGAGGGACCAAATGCAGCAACTTAATCTTCACCTTAGAAGGAATATCTCAACAGGCTGCATACTATCAAACCACTAGAAATTGTACTGAGGTAGAAGGTCCCTGAATTTTAGTCAGATTTATTTCTTATCGTCTGGCACACAAATGTCTCACCAATAAGTCCAATGTGTTTGCTACTTCTTGCTCACTGGATCCAATCAGTGTAATGTCATCAGTGTAATGGACCAGTGTGATATCTTGTGGAAGCAAAAGTGATCAAAGTCTCTCTGAATAAGATTATGACACAAAGCCAGATAGCTGATATACCCCTAGATAGCAAAGTAAAAAATATTGCTGGTCTTGCCAGCTGAAGACAAATTGCTTCTAATGGGCCTTATGGACAAGAATGGAGAAAAAGGCATTTACCAAGTCAGTGGCTGCATACCAGGTACCAGGAGATGTGTTAATTTGCTCAAGCAATGAAACCACATCTGGTACAGCAGCTGCAATTGGAGTCACCACTTGGTTAAGCTTACGATAACCCACGGTCATTCTCCAAGATCCATCTGTCTTCTGCACAGGCCAAATGGGAGAGTTAAATGGGGATGTGGTGGGAATCACCACCCCCTGCGTCTTTCAAGTCCTTAACGGTGGCACTAATCTCTGCAATCCCTGCAGGGATGCAATATTGTTTTTGATTCACTATTTTTCTAGGTAAAGGCAGCTCTAAAGGCTTCCCTTTGGCTTTTCCCACCATATTAGCTCTCATCCTACCAGTCAGGGAGCCAGTGTGGGGGTTCTGCCAGCTGTTAAACATGTCTATGCCAACTTTGCATTCTCACACTGGGAAAATGACCACAGATGAGTCCAGGGACCCACTGGAATCACTGTAAGTCAGACCTGAGCTAAAACTCCATTAATTATCTGACCTCAGTAAGCCTCTACTTTAACTGGAGGACCACAGTGACATTTCCAGTCCCCTGGAATCAACTTCAGCCTAGAAGCAGGGTCCAGCAGTCCCTGAAATGTCTGATAATTTCCCTTTCCCCATTGTGTAGTTACCCGGGCAAAAGGCTGGATGTCTCACTGGGGAAGGATGGAAGAAAGATTCACAGAATAAATTGTCGGTAATGTAGTGGGGTCCTTCCTCATGGGGAGCTGGCCTCTCCTTCATTCAAGGGATTCTGGGTCTGTAAACTGGCTCAACTCTGGAAATTGATTGAGGGGCCATGATTCTGTTTTTGTAATGCAAATTAGTCTTTCGTACATTCAATCTAGAAGTCTTCTGCTTATATAAATTAAGTAGGAATGCAGTAGGCTTCCTATCCATTTCACCTCTAGGAGCACCGAGATTAATTAGGCAATGCCAGCGCCCTACATGAGTCAGACTATTCTGATTGCTGCTTTGCCTCTGCTGTCCATCTTGCCTTTGATGGTTGAGTGCTGCCACTTGGCTTCTGCCACCTTGGGATCCAATTATTCTCATTGTATTTAAATTTTGTAGTTGAGTGATTGCAGTTCTCACTTTTGGATCTCATATACAGAGAAAAGCAATTATAGGGTTCTTCAATGATGCAGGTGTTGCCCTCACAAATCTATTTTGCAAGGCATTGGTCAAGGGTATATCCTCTTGACCCTCCCAGCTGAAATGAGTAGGTCTAAAGTGACTAACCCGCTACATCATCCCAATCTCTCTAAGCCTTTGGATCCCTCTATCTGCAGTAAACCAAGGGAGATCAGGCATTTCCAGCTTGCTCACAGTGGGCCATCTTTTAATCCATATTTCAGTTAACCAAACAAATAAACTATTAGAACCTATTTTAACTCCCTGAGCTACAACATTAAATGTAGAGTCCCTACTTAGTGGGCCCAAATCAGTAAATTCAGCCTTATCCAACTCTATGTTCCTTCCACCATTATCCCACACCCTTAATATCCATTCCCATGCCTGTTCTCCATATTTCTGCTTATATAAATCAGAAAACTCAAGCAGTTCTTTTTGAGTATAGTGCACCTCCTCATGGGTCACACTCTTAACCTCACCTCTAGGGGCCCATCAGGACTTTAGCTGTAGGTCTAGAAGCAAACAGGGATTTTGGGGAGGTTCCTGAGGAGAATCAACATTATCTTGCCTGGCAACTGCCTCAGGGGAGGCCATCACTGTTCCCTTAGGCAGTGCAGAGTTTATCTCCTCAAACAAAGGTGGAAAGGCTGATGGCAGCATGGGTCAGAGAGGGAATGGTGCCACTATTGGGGATAGGGAAGCTGTTTCTTCTGGCAAAAAATGTTCATCAGAGTTTCCGAGCTCAGTGTTTCCAGCTTCATCAGGGTCCTTCCACATGTCCCCATTCCATGTTGCAGGGTCCCATTCTTTTCCACTCGATGCCTTCACTTAAATAGTGGACACCTGGAGTGTCTGTGCATGCACCTTTTGTTGCAAGTCAGTCACTCACATGATAAGAGTTTGTGTCTGTTTTTCCACAATTTTAGCTCTTTCTCTCTAGGAGATCAGACTCTCACTCAGGGCAATCTTAGCAGATTTGAGGCTCAGTATCTGCTTCTGAAGACAGGAGATAGAATCCCTGAGTTCATCATTTTCTTTCATCACTGTGTCCACTGAACTTAGGAGGGACCAACCAGCTTCATTGTATTCCTTGGTTTTCCACATATGGTCAATGGTATTATCTATAGAGTCACTAAACTCCATGCCTCCAAATGCATTCATTTTGACTATCAATGTTCTCCATACTATTGGAAGTAGAGTCCTTGGCATTTTGGAGTCTAGTCATATTAAGCAGCCAACTCCAGAAAACTCAAAACCAATAAAAGAACTCCATCCTTAATATTCTGTTCCTCTAGAACCACTGCTGGTACCAAAATCTGCACTAGTCAGGGTTCTCCAGAGGGACAGAATGAATGTAATGTGTGTGTGTGTGTGTGTGTGTGTGTGTGTGTGTGTGTGTATATAAACACACATACATATATGACCTTATTGAGTATTAACTCACATGATCACAAGGTCCCACAATAGGCCTTCTGCAGGCTGAGGAACAAGGAGAGCCAGTTCAAGTCCCAAAACTGAAGAACTTGAAGTCCAATGTTCAAGGACAGGAAGTATTCAGCATGGCATAAAGATGTAGGCAGGGAAGCTAGGCCAGTCTCTCTTTTCACATTTTTCTATCTGCTTATATTGTAGCCATGCTGGCAGTTCAAAGACACACCCAGGGTCAATACTTTGTATCCTTCATTCCAATCAAGTTGACACTCAATATTAACCATCACAAACGATTAGCAGTTAATACTTTAATATTGTTAATTATCATCATTCTGCATAAAACATAGTTTCTATGACCTATACCAACTATAGCATACCAAGTATCCCAATTATTTAATTCATATCCTTTTCTTATACCTATAGCTTTTGTGATGGACAAAATAATGGCCCTCCAAATATGTCCACACTATAATTCTTGGAACCTGTGAATATATTACCTCATAAGATGAAAGAGACTTTGTAGGAGTGATTAAGCTAGGAATCTTGCGATGGGGAGAGTAACTTGGAATATCCAGGAGGTCCCAATACTAATCACATGACCCCTTAACAGTAGATAACTCCTCCAGGCTAGGAGGGGAAGAGATTTGTAGATGTAGGAAGGGGGCTATGAGTCAAGCACTACTCTCTAGAAACTAGAAAAGGTACAGAAATGGAATCCATTCATAACTTCCAGAAGGACAACATTTATGCCGACAGCTTGATTTTAGCCCACTGAGACCCGTGTCAGGTTTCTGACATACAGAATTGTTAAGATGATAAATATGTATTATTGTAAATAAATATGTATAATTGTAAAGTCCTAAATTCGTGGTAATTTGTTATAGCAGCAACAGAAAACCAGTTCAGTTTGCTTTCAATGCTTCAATATTATACATTTTTAAATAAACGAAGTTGTAGATAAATTTTTGCCTGTGTTACAATTATTTCCTCATAATAAATTTCTAGAAGTGGACTTGTAAGTCAAGGAAAAAAGCAAAATTGTAAGGCTTTGGATAAATCATACCAAGCTTACTGTAAGGGTGTTCTATCAATGTATCTGTGTGGGGGTTGGACAGGCTATTTTCCCTATGCCTTTGCTAGTAATGGATATTATCATATTTTGAAAAAGTTTCCATTTTCCATTGTAATGTGCATTTCTTTTATACGATGTTATTTATTAAAAATCCAGTAAGTGTGTTAAAATGGACCATTACCTGTAAATACTGTATATCACAATGACTCCCACCTTTCTGTCCTGATTTGTCTTAAAACTTCAATTCCATTCCTTAATAAAATTATCCAGGGACAGATTCTGTAGTACAGAACTGTAGCAATAAAAATCCATTTATCCATTTGACTAATCTGCAGGCCCTCAGAGAAAACATTGAAAAGATATTAAGCAAAGATGACAGATTATGCCATGAAAAAGACCACAGCTGTAGTTATGATCAATGACTGACTGGTCAGATTTCTGTATTAAATACAACTTTGGATATATCCTTTTAAATTAAATGATTTTCACTTGTAATTTATGTACATTTTACTTATCAAGTAGAGTGTCACGAATATACCAAGATCTCAATAGCTACTTGCTGATGACCATTTTCATATATTAATGAATATTTTTAACATTTCAATTGTATTTAATATGATATATTCTAAGCATGTTAATAAAATTATTTTACAAATATAAGAACCCTAGTTATATTAATTTAGCAACTTATCTCAGAAGGACATACAATTTTAGGAATGAAAACATTTGTTAGAAATTAGAAAGGCCATATGTTAGTCTCGTTATCTTCCTCTAATCTGTGCTTTTTTTTTTTTTTTTTTACATGAAGAACTGAGAAGTGCAAGGTTAAGCCTAATGTTCTAATTGTTATTGCTGTGTAACAACCTCTCTAAATGATGGCATTAATGATTATCTTATTATGCTCAGAGATTCTGTGGGTAAGGAATTTGAGGAGGTTTGGGGAGAGTTTGTCTCTACTCCACAATGTCTGGAGCTTCAGCTGGGGAGACTCCAAGCCTAGATGTGGCTCCACGGTTCATTACAGGGATCGTCTGAAGACCGGTTCACTCACATGTCCAACACATAGGCTGGAAGGACTTGAAGACAAGAACTGCTGAGCAGAGCACCTACATGTGTCCTCCCTTTGCAACTTGGCTCCCTCGGGGTAGGCAGACATTTTACATGGCAGCTGAGGGCTCCAAGCACAGGGTTCCAAAAAACAAGGTAGAAGCTGCACTGCCTTTTATCACCAAGCATCGAAAGTCACACAGCTCCACTTCTGCCGTGTGCTGTTAGTTATAAAGAAGTCACAAGACCACACTATTTGAAAAAGGAAGACCTCAAGTCTCACTTATTAATGGAAGAAATGTCAAAGAATTTGAATGCTATGATTTAAAGCCACTATTTTGATCATTGAATCATAGTTATATGGAATTTACTATCTTGAAAACTAAAATAAGTAGAAATTAAAATTTAGACAGTAATGTGCTAAAAGTTATCTTTATGCTAATATTATGGAGACACCAGTTAATTGAACATAAAAGAAATTGTTGCACTAAATGAACCAGAATAAAAATTAATAATAAAATTAATCATTTGACTTTGAGTTTTACATACTGTGGGCAAGGAAAGTTGAGAAAACATATTCTATCCATTCAAATTACTTCACATACTCAAAAGCAAGTTAAAAGTTGGGTTTCATTTCCTACAATTATGAGATGAGGAATAGAGTATTTAAACCGTTCAGTAGAATGAAACTAAACAAATGATTCATTTTTAGTGAGGCTATAGTAATATGTACGCTACTTTCTTTTCTGTGTAATTAAGATTTATTACATAACTTGAAAGTATCTTTCCAGATAATGTATTTACTGTAATATTTCTTTATTTGCTGTGCTTTCCCCAGTTTATCCTTCTACAACCCTAATAAACACGAATTTAATGGAATATTAGAAAATGACAAAGAAATCTTAGGAAGGTAGATATAGTATACTTATTATAATAGGATTAAATCAAAATCCTTATACACTGTTATGTTTTAAGCTTTTAGAGGGAAAAATAAATACCCAAACACAGGTTTTTTTTTTTTTTTTTTTGTAGTTAAGATGTTCAGTAATATAAATACAGTATTCTAATCAAATACATATTTTTTTCTTTTTGAAGGAAGGAGGTACATTCTTTAGTGGAATAGTGAATTAAATTGACCTTTTGAAATCTGGAGGTGGATGAGGGTAGGAAACATTTTGGATTTGCCCTTTGTTGCTGTGAGCTGGAATATAGCACCATGATTTCTTTGGTAGGTCTGTTCCAGCTTCATCACCCATTCTCGGACTGACTGGTAAAGACGCAGTAATTCTTAGATGCTTCCAAGGGTCTTTTCCCAGGCATTCTGTGGTTAAGTATGGGTGCTCCTTTGATACCTCCTTAAAATGATCTTAAGGAGGGAGGCATGGCCAGTAATCTTGCCTTCTTGCAGCATTTTTGTCTTCACATATGCCTTTTTGGCAAAACCACATGAGCACTAACTTCCAGTCCCAATAAAAATCTCATTAGTCTTAATGCTGTTCAGCCCACTCACCTCCTCCTCGGGCATTACTACAGGAAAATTGTGAGTCTCCAGACAGCACTGTTGATGTGACCAAAGATTCCTCCACAGAGCTACAGGGGATTTCTAGATACCATCCACACATGACTTAGGAGGCCAAAGGACACTGGAAAACTGTACCCAGACCTTCGCTCTGTCAACCATAACACCTTGCCACTTTTACTCGGATGATACTGCCCCATGCCGGTGCTGTGGGGGAGAGAAAAGGAGCAACAGCCATTTTCCTCTAGACTTTGCTCTCAATCTATACCCACCATGCAAGAATGTCATTCTCCGCCAGCGTAGGGAAGGAAATGACCATTAAACACCCTCCTGCTTTGCTACTCCTACTTCTGCCATGATTTACTTTCCACCATCCTTCGAGTGGCTGAAAGTGATGTTTCTCTGTCTTCCCCTGCCTGGTCAGGACTTCCTCTGATGGATATCTTCATTCTTCCAGGAGAGGACTATCATAGAAGGTGGGGTACAGGGAGAGAGCAGCTGGCAGAAAGGGAGCAACAATGGTATTATACCTGTTAACAGCTGCAAGGTGAGTGAAACACAGACATCACCTTTAGGGGTTAACATATGGAAGGTGAACGTGGGCAGAGATTCTAAAAATTACCATAACAAAAGGAAAAATGATTAAGAGCCATAAATCAATAGAGGTGAGGGCTGAAAGCTGTGGCAGTTCTGCGGGGGCAAATTTATTGCCACCTGGGTGAATCAAAAACAGAGGATTTAGGCTGGCTCAAGTGCTTAAGGTAGAAAAATCACAGATCCAGACTCAGCAAGGAGATCAGTTTAATGGCAACACAGGAGCCTGGTGGAGAATGGAGGCAATGCTGTTGAAACCGCAGGTCTGAAGGTCAGTCTGAAGAGTTTAGGCTTTTACCACTTAGGCAACAAGAAGCTCCTTACAGATCTTGATTAGAGCAGTGACAAGAGCCATGCTCTTCATCTAGCAGCTGTACATAAAATATGTAGGAAAGAAGGAAGTGGAGCTATAGGAAGTCACCAAATACCACAGCCAGAAATCATTGCTTTGTATTGTATACTAAGGCCAAGACATCCAGAAATGTATTTTTATTCTAAATTATCAGATCAATTCATTTATTCCCTCTGTTACTTCAATCCTTTGCCAGTGTAAATGTATATGATGAATTTGGCGTTCTACGGCTCCTTTGGCAGATATCTTAATACTTGTATTCTAAGAATAAAAGATACGCTTTTCCTATCAGTTGTTACAGTGACATATGTATCACCATACTTAGATTCAAATATATCATGAGCTTCATTTCTAAATAACACATGATATGCAACTTTTGCCTCTCAATAACTTTTATTATGCCTTAAGCTTAGTTAACCAAAAAGTGACCGATGCAGCTCTCTATAAATAGAGGTTGATTTAGCCACGGTTGAGGACATGCCCAGAATGAAAGGCAAGTTACAAGAGCATCTGTGACCTGTGCTTTTTCAAAACTATGGGGGTTTTGGGAACTTCAGTATTTAAAGGAGAAAGAGAAAGCAAGAGGGGGAAATAAAAGAAGGGAAGGTAGGCAGTAAGGCAAATAGTTGCATTCTGGTGAGGCTCCCATTAACCTCACCAGAGGTGAGGTTAATTTTACATTTTTCACATGTAAAATCTACACTTTACATGTGAAAAGTGGAAGTAGAAGAAAAAGTCAATTATGCATTCCTCTCAGTGTAGGTGGAGGGATGATTTCTGGTCTTGTCCTTGTCCTCTCTCTGTGAACATAAGCTGGTAATTGACACTGTCAGGGTGAGATTTCAACAGAACTTGGTTTTAGGGCTAGTTTATAGGGAGGGATATGTATCCTGAAAGATTTAGGGGTTCACAAGGAATTTCCTTGTGACCAATTGGTGAAGGAGGCCTTCTGGGGAGATATGTGACTTTCTATCATGATGGGGACAAGGCTTATGGATGAGGTCATGACATAAGGTTGTAAAATTACAGCTGTCTGTTTGGGAACAAAAGAAAAACAGTATTGTGAGACTCAATTCCCAGGCTTAATTTTCCCTTTGGCATAGTGACTTCAGGGTTCCAAGATTCTATTTTCTTTCACAGTTTAAATATTAAGATATAGGAATATCCTTATACATGTAATCTATTTAATTTTTAATACATTTTCATTAAAATATGTCTACTTGGATGGAAAGATAGAAAGTAAATGTTTGTTCAAATGGCAATACATAATTAGGTATCACTGTTGGACTAAAGACTGCCATTTTAAAATGATGCCCTAGAGAATATATTTATAATGTAGGCAAAAAGAGTAAAGCTAGTGAAATATTTGTATAATTAATTTAAGACATTATAAAAATTATCAGACATTTATAGTTGTTTGTATTCATTCCAGCACAGCTATAGCAATACCAAATTATTAAAGACATTTCATGGTTCCTATGAAGATGGAATGCCAAGTGCTTTTTTTTTCTCTTTCTCCTAAAGGATTTCATGATTTGATTGCCCAAGTGATATTTATATTGTCACATACTTTTGTGAAATGCTTTATGTTAATTATAGTTTTCACATTTTGCATGGTGACAAAATTGTCATATTGTCTGATGATTGAAATCTTTTTAACTAAAAAGTCACTTGTGTAAAGAGGTCTTAAAAGTAGATGTTTCTTCCAAAAACCTTTATTTTAACTAAGTAAAAATGACTTTTTGGAAAGAGTTTTCTTTCTCTCTCTCTCTCTCTCTCTCTCTCTCTCAGGAGAAGGAGAAGTACCATAAGCTGTAAAAATGCCATGGGTGTTCAAATGTAAAAAAAAGAATACTATGCTCCAGATGAAAGCTTAGTAAAGTGGAATGATATTCATGGTCAGTAAAATTGGATAATGGGAACGATTGACAAATATGTAGTTCTCAATAGATTACAAAGTATTTTCAAGATAATCTTAAGAAAAATATTCACGCCCTTGTTTCCGCTCCCATTATGTGAGATGCCTCGTTCCCTCTGTCTTCCGCGTGATTGTAAGTTTCCTGAAGCCTCCTCAGAAGCAGAAGCTGCTGTGCTTCCTGTATAGCCTGCAGAACCATGAGCCACTGTAACCCCTTTTCTTCGTAAATTAAAAAAAAAAAAAACTACATCAAATATTTTCACATATAAATTTGCCTCAAAATTCAAATACTAAAAACTTGTATTTTTACATAAATGTTATTGATATAAAGATGTTTTATAATTATTAACATTGAAGTCTTATTTTCCCTGCTCATATAGAAAGCAGAGCACATCCTTTGTCCTGTCACAATGGTTCACTCCATCTTTTAGTGCTTAATGTCCAACTGTACCTAAAGACCTGCCACAGTGGAAAATACAGAAGGACTCAGTGTTACAGAGGCTAGAGTGTCTTCTGCATGCTCTGAGGCCAACCAACATAACTCTGTATTAAGTCAAACATAATATTTATTTATTTTTTTACAGATTATATGTTCACTCTGTTGCTCAGGTTGGAGTACAGTGACACAATCATAGTTCACTAAAATCTTTAACTCCTGGGTTGAAACAATCCTCCCACCTCAGCCTCCTAAGTAGCTGGGACTTAAAGGCACATGCCACCACACCTGGCTACTTAAAAATTTTTTTTTGTAGAGACAGAGTCTTACTATGTTACTCAGGCTGGTTTCAAATTCTTGAGCTCAAAGTGAACCTCCTGCCTGAGGTTCCCAACTTACTGGGATGATAGGCATGAGCCGCCATGGCTGACTTAATAACATTTAAAATAAATATGTTATTCCAAAAAAGATGTGAAAATCAGATTTGTGAGATAAAATTAGGTAGCAATATTTATTTTAGGGAAACATTGCTACAGAGTCTCTCTAAATGATGTGCTTCTTATTGTATTCTAGCATCAATCTTGTATTTTCTCCGTTCTTTCTGTTTTTGACTACCATGTGTTGAGTGCTTAATCATGTTCCAAGCCCTGTGCTAATCACTTTACACACACTCTCACACACTTTTCACAATGGCATCTGAAATAGATACCAGTATCCCTATAGTACAGGGTAAGAAAACTGGGACCTAGAGATTAAGCAATTTTGGAGAATATCAAAGAGTTGGAAGAATCAGAGCTGGGCTGAAAGTTCAGTTCTGTGACTCTAGCACAAAGCTTCTAGGAAACGATGCAAATGCCAAGCTAGGGTAATGTATGGGACATGAGTTTCGGAGTCACCCAGTCTTGCATTCAATATGCTTCTTTGCTCTTCACAATCTGTGCAACTTTAGACATCTTGCTTAGCTTTTCTAGCCCTGTGTGACTTCATCTATAATATGCGGGAAGTAACATAGTACGTACACCATATGATTGCTGGAAAAATTAAATAATGTAAAAAGTTCTAAGACAATAGGGTTGTAATCACTTGCATTGTATCATTGGGTATTATAAAATTCAACAAAGCATAGCACATATTTCCCTTTAAAATTTGTGAATCCCCACTTTCTCTCTTACCCTCTCATCCTTTGCATTCTAATTCTTAGCCTATTATTACTATCAGCAGATGATTGTGAGTTCAGTTTACTTGGACTCTCATATGCAAGTTTATGTCTAAAATGTCAGAGGCCAGAGGACAATTTTTTGACCTATGAAGTCTTTAATAAACACTCTCCCCAACAGCACATCAAGCTGATACTTATCCCCCTACTGGCAAGCATACTGAACACCCTGTACCACAGTATTTGCTATAGGCAAATCAACGAAGATATGTATCCTACAAAGATTGTTCCAATGTTACTCACAGTCCATGGAGACGATTAGGTTCAAACCAGCCTCCACCACAGACTGTGGACTGAAGACACATGAGTGTCATTTTTCTGAACCCACCAAGCACCCAAGATCCTTTCTGGTGGAATACACCCTACCAAAAGATGCTGGTCTTACGTCCATGGTTCTGAGTCACGCTAGAGGTCACTGCATCATTTATGCTTCTGCTGCTTCAACGCCCAAACCCAGATCCAGAAAAATGGGCAGCTTACATTAGACAGGCCACCATACACAACACTTAGTATTTTTACTTCAACTTCTAGATTTGTTTTCCTGAGATAATTCATAATTAATGCATTTTTTTTAGTCAAATGGGTTAAAGTAGTGGCTACATTAATCTACTTTACTTTAAACAGTGTGATCATCCCTAGAGCCTGGAATCCCAATAACTAGATTTATTGTGCTCTTAAACAAGTCATTTTCTCTAGAATTTTTTTTCATAATCTGGTAGAAATCTCTTAATTCAGTGGAGTTCAGCAGAAATTCCAGCATCTTTAATTTTGTAGTCAATTGGTCATGGTTGGCAAGTAGACATGTTTGTTTTCCACTTTATTCACATTAGAAATCAGATTAGGATAAGCATTAGTATCATAGATTCCCAGAATGAGGTAATTCACCATCCTGTAATAATTCAGGGCAGTGAGGGATGCAAACTCGAAGAGGATTATTCAAAATCTGCTTGTTTCTGATCAACCTAATGAGGATCACAGAAATCATTGATGAGACTCACACATGGACTTGAACTAGGGCTAGAAAGAAACAGATGTGATAACATGGAAATATTTACCTAGTAAAAACCATCTTACAGAGAAATAAAGTCCAGGAGTTATTGACAAGGAACTGTAGGACACAGAAAATGGTAAGAAACAGCGGGGTCAGCATAACATGATCACTTCCTTTTGAAGAAGAAAACTGAGGTAGCATATGGTAGACGTGTCTCAGCAAACTCCCCATCTACTCCCTAGGATTCACGTTGTACTGATTGCTTTATTGATCATCCACTATGATGCTTTGCATAAGTGATGATCTCAATTATGGATGGTAAAAATCTTTGAACACGAAAGTAACATAAAATCCCAAAGACATTATAAAACCACTTTGTTTTCAACTTCAAAACCAGTACTATCAATAGAAGTTCCCACTGAGCTCAAAACATTTCTACATGCTCAATATATTCTGTTATGTTTAGAGGAGAGAAAATTGAAGCTAAGCCCTTATTTTAGCAATAACCATTTTAATGTCTGTTTATCACAGTAGGTAAATAATGCAGAGCTCCCAAATTTAGTCATAATAAGCAATCATTTTTCAATAAAAATGGGTAATTTTTCCATTTCAGCTTCCTCTAAGTGCCTATGGAATTAAAGTATTGACTTAAAATACATTTCAAATGTTAGTCTTATTATGATAATTGCCAAGGATCGTATCTTAGGAAGTTATTCTTAAAGATCACCAATTTTCCTTAAAGTTATGGCCATTTCATCTGAATCTGTAATATTCAATACTAGGGTCTTTTTCTTTGGCTTTCAGGATTAATAAAAAATTGTTTCAAAAGTTAAAAATGAGAAGAGGTAATGTATGACCATAATCTAATAAACTATATACATTCTAAAAATATATAGTGTTAGTCATAAGCTGAGGGTATTTCCTCACCACTCTTACATTTCTGTCCATTAGTGCAAACTCCATGATTAGACCATTGCTGCCTACCTATCTCTGCCGTCATTCACCTCTCTGCAGGAGATAAGGATGGACTTAACCTGAGTGGTAAATTCAAAAGAAGAACCTGGACCTATGTAGCTCAGCCATTCCTCACTGTGTCTAAATAACCAACATCCATGCCTACATCATGTCCTCAGTTTTACAAAGATATCCTTCTATATGATGAGGCTGTGATTATTAGCCCTGCCTGGGGCTTGCTAATTAAGACTGTCATCAACCTGGTCAACATAGCAAGACCCTGTTTCTACAAAAAAATAAATAAATAAATTGAAACAAAAACTACCCAGTCATGGTGGAGCATGCTTGTAGTTTCAGCTACTCGGGAAGCTGAGACAGGAGGATTACTTGAGGCCAGGAGTTCCAGGCTGCAGTGAGTTATAATTGTACCACTGCACTCCAGCACTCCAGCATGGATGACAGAATGAGACCCTGTCTCAAAAAAATAAATAAATAAAATGACTCCCTAATTTGGTTTTAGGAATTTCTCTTTCCTTCAGATATAGTCTCTAGTATTATCAACTTTATAAGTAATCAAGTATTACATTGGCTTTCAGTTGCTTTACTTATTGTATTATTTCTCAATTGACACTTATTTATTCGGCCTGCATCAACATTAAACAATGTTGAGTCCGTTGCTTATTCCTTCAGCATTATCCTTTGGTCTGCAAAGTTGTAGGTGGGTGCTTGTATTTTACTGTCATAGCCTTGGTGAATGCGTGCATATGAAGATAACCAGTAAAGCTTAGGAAACAGAATGGAGTGCAAAATATCATATACTCAGTATCTATATTTGGAGCATCCACTACATACCAATAAGATTCTGGATGCTGGGAATATAGTGAATAAACCCTGTTTTTATGGGGTCTATTTTCTACTGGGGAAAGCAAACAATAAACTCAGCATAGACTGTAAATACTGTAAATGCATATATTACATCTACCCAGGCAAGTAGCTGATAGTGATAGGAAAACACTTAATAAAAATATTTTACAAAGGATGGGGTAATACTTTCTGTAGGATGTTTACAGAACGCCACTCAAAGAAAATAAAAGTTAGTCTGGACCTTAAAATGTGATGATAGTAATCATGAGGGATTCAGTAAGAAGATGACTCAGACAGAGGAAATCGAAAGTTCAGAGGTCCGGAGAGGACACACACTTACCAAATCCAAAGGGCAGAAACACAGCCAGAGTGACCAGAAGCTGGTAAAATAAACCTCCAAGCTGGAGACAATGAGCCCACTGAGGTAGGCAGGACCTAGATAGTGTAAGATGACCTTGTAGCCTGTGACTAAACAAACAGAAAAGATTCTATTCAAAATGCAGTAAGAAAAACACATTGGAGTATTCAAAGTCTGGAATGAATGCAATCTCAATCAATCAAGTTTTTAAATTGTCTTTAACTGTTTTGACTTAAAGCCTTGCAGAGAAAGTAGATAAGGCTCAATTGTAGTGGTTCAGGCATCAAATAACTGTTTGTTTAGAGTTGTCCTTATAGAGGAGAAGGAATGGTCAGATTTGAAAAGTCCAGAGAGCTAGAGCCAACAGGAGTTATTTACAAATGGCATATAGAAAGTGAGTAGGGTAACAATTCTGGGGATTAAGAATAACTCCTAGGTTTTTATCTTGATCACCTGAGTCATCAGGGGTACACTTTCCAGAAAAGGGGAAGATTTTTAGAGGAGCAAGTTGTGCTTTATCTTCTACAAATGGTCTGTCTGTTTCCATGAGTTTGTAGTGTCTTTTAGACAACCAAGTTTAGACATCAAATAAGGAGCTTGATACATATGCGTATAGATAGCAGGGAAAAAGTCAGGGCTGGAGATTTTATTTCCTGTTTTTTGCTGCCACGAGTTAAAGAATAGCTGGAAACTAATGAGATTAATTATATAAAACATTGCTGCACATGGACATATGTTATTCATTCAGCATTATCCTAAGCACTAAACAACTCCTATCTAATTTTATCATCTCAATACCACTGTATTCTATATGGAGTAACTGAGACTTAAAAAAAGTAATAATTTGCCCAAAGGCACACAGTAAGTGATAAACTCGACCTTGAATTAATATCTGTGTGATTCTAAAGTCCATGCTCACTGGGCTAAAAATCAAGGGTGCAGAAAGTACCTTGAATATCCAGACTCTCAGAACAAGAGACTGGGCTTCATTTGTTACCTTAATGAGCTGTGTGACTTTTGTATACCCTATGTGATCAACAAGAAAATCTGTGGAATTCAAAGGACATGTGTGTTTGATTTCAAAGCCACAAAGAAAGGAACCGTTTGTAATTTGAATAGTCAAGTTTCAGAGGAGAAGAACCCCTCAAAATAATAGATAGGTAATGATCAAGGGCTTCAAACCTAGTGTTAATCGCTTTTGTCAGATTATCACAGAAGTTTGGCCATAAATCCCAGTGTATTCAAAGCAAAGTTATTTCATGTCTATTATCCTAGGGTAATTATTAATAATGCCTCACTTTAACTCTCAAGAGGATTTCATTTTTGATAAATTATATGATCACTATTTAGAAGTCTTAGACACAAAAGGTTATACATGCCCAGTAGATACATATACTCACAAATCCTACATGTTTCCTCTTGTAAAGAGGAGAAACCAAGGCCCCTGAGGTAACAAGAACACAACTACCACACAGGGGTCCTTCTGCTTACTCCTCGTTTCCCTCTCTTGGAATTCAACCCATGCCTCAAAGCTCAGTTTTGAATGTGTTTATTCATTTATTCACTAAAGTTTCTCACATTGGTGTACATATATCACCTACATAATGACAGAAGTCATAGGGAGAGAAAATACCTCTGTTGGAAAATCATTTGCTTATTTCTCCTACCTGCAGTGAATAGACATGCATATGTATCAAAACAGGCAATTCAGACCTACATACCCAGCATCTACACACAAATGCATGCACACACAGGCACACAAGCAGACTTACATACACTGGTATTAATACTCAATAGTTTCTGAAGACTCTAAGTTTGCTGTCTCACAATGTTCTTAATTGGCTGTCAACAGTTTAGCAATAATTTCTTAGGCTAAGGAAAAAAATATCCATTTAAGACGGCCGTTCCTTGTGATTTCAGGTTCCGTGTTCAGTCTGTCATTTATGACACTGGTTGGATGGGTGAAAAATGTTGCTCTTCGTAAGAGTATGTTTGTGACAAAAAGGGGAAAAGAATAAGTTGTTTTCCAAATCAAAAAAGATTTATTACACGTTATTGTTCACTCTATATTCAGTAATATTCTAAACATTATAAGAAACTCAAAATAGTAGTCAAAGATGGTGTTCATATAATTTTTAACTTTAAGAAGTGTCAGTCAGTCTTCCAAATATTTATATGCAGTCAAATGCCCTGAAATTAAAAACATACATTCCACATTCAATGAAAATTTAATGTTTAGAGCTTATAAATAGAAACAGGCTTGAACTGAGCCTTATGGAGGACTAGCAAGGGATAAGGATCTCAACATTTCATAATTTACAATAACCAGAAGTGGAAAAGTCAGTGACTGAAGTAAGCCTTGGAATTAGGCAGCCAGAATGAACTCACTAGGTTAGAAGCTTTAACAAAATCTGAAGTTAGTATGTCTTTTTCATTACTTATCTTGGTCCCATAAAAGAGACAATCAGAAGACATAATCCTAGCTTAATAAGGGTTTAACAAAAATAGCTTTTCAAAGTTAATTAGCCTACTAATCATAAAAAGAGAAATGAATAGGGGGTAGCCTCTCTAACTTTGAAAATATTCTGAAGAGCCACTAGCCTTTAGTCTCATTATTCTATTTAACATGATATCACTTTTATCTCAGATGATACTAATACTAAAATGTTGGATGACATTCTTATTAATAAATAATTTTTTTCTTTAGATAATCTAACCTTCATGAAGATCCCATCTTTCATGTTTCCACTAAATCAAGTTGGCAAGTTTGTTGTTTAAAAAATCCTTAAAAATAATTAGATGTCCCATATTCAATAGAAATATTTATGATAAGAATGCAATCATCTTACTGAGGCTATCACAATATTTATCCTTTGCTCATTAATGTTGAAAAGTATATGGAATAAAAGACACTTTCCCAGTAGAGCTTAAGAGGGCAGCTGAGAAGACAGAGTTGGAAAAGGATGTTAGAAAATTTGGCCAGAAATGTAAAATAGTGACTAAGTGTAGGAAAAAATTAAATAATCATTTTCTATGACTTTCCATATGTTGTATGATAAAATAACATGTTTTATGTGATTTACTAAATATCTTTAAGAAATACTGACACAGAGAAGAGTATAAGGGACATCTTCTTCCACAGATGCTATAATTTTATTTCATATGTTTCCTCTCGAAGTCTTAATACACGTGATCCAGTGTGACCGCAATACAAATAAATCATGTATGAGCTGGTACAGACATGATGTACATGCACATCTGCAAACTCATTCACTCAAGAAAGATCCATTAAACTTCCATGATTTGCCAGGAATGTACTAGGTGCTGAGGTGCAATGTCTGGGTGACACTCATATGGAAGTGCTCTCTAGACAGTTTGGATATGCTAGTCTGGAGCTGAAAAGGAACTGGGGAGTGCAGATATAAATTAGGTAGTCATCAGCACATAGATGGTATTTTAAAAATAAAAATAGAATAAGATTACTTGGGGGAATAGAGATGAGGACTGGATTCAAGAGAGAACTAAAGAATGCTAATATTGAAACAGTTTAAAAAGCTTGAAATAAAAAAAAAAATTAGGAGAGGATGGCCTTATAGAAGGCAGAAGAAGAGAAAATCTCAAGAAAAAGGGAGTGGTCAGTTCTATTCAATGTTATTGAGAGATCCCGTAAAAAGAAGACCAAGCAGTGTCCATTGGACTTAGTATCATAGAGGTTGTTGGTGACTTTGACAAAACTAGTTTTGGTGGCATGGTGGGAGCACAAAACAAGACCACACACACACAGACACACACAGCCACAGACACACACACACACATGCACACACACACACACAGAGTTATAATATCCTCTGGTACATAAACACTATATCCAGGATATTCCATTGTTTGGAAAGCCTGGTATTTATGTGTCCATTGTTTAATTTAATAACTGAAGGGCCTTAATTCAAAAGGGACCTCTGGTTGTGAAAAGTAGTACTTTATGCCAGCAACTATTATTTTTGCACAGTGTCTTGACCCCATGGATTTAAAATAAAGCTATCTAAACATAAATAATTTATTTCTTATATTGCTGAAGATATTCCATGATAATTGACTGGGTATAAGACTATGAAACTTAGCATGCTTGTTAGCATCACCAGTGAAAACCCAGGTGCAGTGCACGCAATTGTAGTCACAGCTACTTGAGAGACTGAGGCACAAGGATCACTTGAGCCCAAGAGTTTGAGTCCAGCCTGGAAATAGAGCAAGCCCCTATTCCCCCCCAAAAATAGATTAAATTAAATTAAACCACTAGTGAAGCCTGAATGATTCAGTCTCACTTGTGGATAATTTCGGAATTACTCTAAGGACAAAGTTTTCTTTTGTATACATTATTAGATTTTTTTTTCCTGTAATTGAAATAGTTTAAAATTTTAAATTCTGAATTTATTAAAAACAATTGCTGATTTAGCCATAAAATAAATCCTAAAATGTTAAAGGAGTGTATCTAGGTTAAATGAATTCTTAATTCCTCAAGTATGCACTATGGAATACCTCGTCTCCACCCCTCCACATACATGTTATATATTCATCTCATGGATCCTAAGACAACTCAACCAGGGGAATCAAGATTTATGCTTATAACTATATTATAGTTATAATTCATGTATGAACAACAGTGACCTCATGTGGCTAATGCTTTATGCCTGAAACTATTAAACTGAGAACAACAAAAAAATAGTCTGTGTTATACATCAAGACATGTCAGAGTGAATAATTGGAGCTGCCCATGCCACACAACATACTTTCTTTTTTAAGGTGACTGCTCACAAAACAAAGGAATCCCTTCCAGGGACCAGTGTAGTTCCACTCTGTGTATGTTTGTGAGGCCAGATTGGTCAAAGATTAACATTATAGAAAAAGATATCTGAGGGCCAAGTATTAAATCTTACCTCCCTGTATTACCCAAAGCATTCAGTGCTACTCTTTGCTCATTGAAGAAACTCTCCAAGTGCTTTTTGAATTCTGTCTCATCTTCCTTGCCCAAGTTAAAAAAAAAATGCCTAAATGGAAATGTAAGAACAGACTAGAGTGGTGCTTCATTACCCAGCTATTTCTGACTTCAGGATTTGGCTGTTTCCCTCTTCAGTCTGAATAGTTCCCTTAACCAGTCTGAGCTGTAGCATTCTGGACTTTCACACAAGCATTTGTTTAAAACTATTTTACTACATCATTAGCTAGAATAACAACAGTTTTAAACGTACATTCGGCCCTCTATACCTGTAGGTTCCACATCTGTGGATTCGACCAACCACAGATAAAGAAATATTCAGGAAAAAAGATGGTTATGTCTGTACTAAACATGTACAGGCGTTTTTCCTTGTCATTATTCTCTAAATAACAGATATAATAGCTATTTGCATAGCATTTACATTATATTAGGCATTTTGAGTAATCTAGAGATGACTTAAAGAATGTGAGAGGATGTGCAAAGATTATATGTAAATATTACACCATTTCATATGATAGACTTGAGCATCTCTGAATTTGGCTATCTGTGGGGGAAGGAGGGTCCTGGAACCAATGCCCCACAGATATGGAGGGACCACTGTATTACAGAGTATTGAAAATAAAATAACTTCCAGGTCTCTTTTCTTTAAAATCAAGGGTGGTGCCCTTTTATCATTGATTTCAAAGCAGTGCTGTAGTTAGATCACAGGTAAGGACTTAACTTCACTAGTAAGACCTTAGCTAGAGAATGACCAATTAAGGGCAAATAGGTAATCTCGGATCTTCGAAGTAACATAATATTTAGTAGCTGACAACTGCTGCTCCCAGCCTTCTGCTCAGAATTATGTTGTAAACTCCTAGCTCAGCAGTAAAAAACATGATTCTGGAGTCAGAGAACCTAGTTAGTAATCCTGACTTCAGCATTTATTTGTCCTTGGTTTAGACACTATCTTCTCTTAGACTTACAGAAACCATCTTCAAAATGGGAGAGGGTAACAGCATCTAGCTCAAAGAGGTATCATGAGGATTAAATAAGAAAATACTATGTAAACAATCTCACAAGTTTGTGCCACATAGTAAGAGCTTATTATTCCAAGCTTAATGATTTTTAATGAATCTGTTATTCATTATTTTTACTTCTCATCTATATGTCTGCTTTCTTAATTTTAATTAAGACATCA
Organism: Piliocolobus tephrosceles; assembly: GCF_002776525.5. Taxonomy (NCBI): domain Eukaryota; kingdom Metazoa; phylum Chordata; class Mammalia; order Primates; family Cercopithecidae; genus Piliocolobus; species Piliocolobus tephrosceles. The sequence goes on along the minus strand of NC_045438.1, from coordinate 22,629,226 downwards.
CGTATAGTTCATTATTTTCTCCCTCTCTTCTTCTACTGAAAAGAAACTTAATACTTTATCAGTTTCTATACTGTTTTCTTTTATTCTCTTCCTAGTGCAAGGAAGCACCAGTTAAGTAGTACAGGTGATTCTTGCAAATATATTATACGTACCTACTTGTTCTGTGGGAAATGTGTTTTGAAAATATCAGCAATGATGAGATTCCCTAGCCCAAATTCCCAGTTATTTAGAAAGGCTTCTTGTCATAATTAGGTACAAGTTTGATATCATATTTATTTGCTACATACATATAGGATTATGTAGCAAAACAAACAATCTGTGAGGCATAATATTTAATGCCCTTATCTAATTATTTTCTTGATACTTAAAAATACAAGAAATAATAAAATCCAAATATGTAAAATACTCTAAAATAAAAAGACATAACATAATAAAAATATACCTAGGTAAAATTTTGAACATTTTATTTCTATGTCTGACAGAAAGTTTAAGTTTAGTTCACTATTTTAAGAATCACAGAATAATTTTTATTCATATATTCAACAAATGTATATTAACTTATTATATGCTAGGTACTGGTTTTGGCACAATAATTCTATAGTCAACAGAATATACAAAATCCGTTCTTTTATAGATTTTACATTCTAGAAGTGAGAAACAAAATATAAATAAGAAATAAGAAAAAAAGGAAGGAGGAAAATAAATGAAGGTATGTAAGTGGCAATAAACATTAGGAAGATAAATAAAGTAGGATGAGGAAGATAAAAAGTGATGGGGTATTATTTTACATAAGGTGGCCAGGAAAGGCATGTCTTATAAATGAACATTTAAAAAGGCTTCAGAAGTTTTAAGGAAAAGCATTTCAGACAGAGGTGCAGCAGGAGTAAAGAGCCTGAAGTGGAAGTGGACTCGAGTGTGGAAAAAATTCCACAGCTAGAGCAGAGTGAATGAGAAGGGGAGTGTTTGGAGATGAGCTCAGAGAAAATGTAGGACACCAAATCATGTAAGGCCTGATCCAACTATAAAAAAACCATTTAAGAATTGATCTGAAAAGGAACACGATATGGTTCACATTGTAAAAGGCTCACTTTGGCTTTGACGTGCATAATGGACTGCAAAGGGAAAGAAAGAGATGAGATCAATTAGGAAGTTTTACGACAATCCACGCAAGAAGTGATGGTGATTTGGCCAGGATGTTAATGGCCAATGCGGGGAAAGAGATTCATATATCAGATATGATTCAAACTGAGAATTGAAATAAACTTGTAATGGATTAGATGTGGAATGTGAAAGAAAAGAGTGTTCAAGGATAACTGAAAGATTTTTCAGCAACTGGAAAAAAAAGATGTTTTTTGTGCAGATGGGGTAGACTTATGGAAATGCAGGGTCCCCCCCCACCGAAAGGTGGAAACAGAAAGGATAGGAATTAAGAGTTTTGTTTTGAATATTTAGAATTTGAGATGTCTTTTAAATATTCAAATGGAAATGTTGAATAGGCAATTGGATGTTTAAGGCTAGGATTTAGGAGAGAATTGCAAAAAAAAATTTTTTAATGTGTGAATTAACAGATTATTGATGATATTTAAATTCTTGCATTTGGAGATTATCTGGGAATTAAGAAGAGATAGAAAAGAGTTTTGAGAGAAGAGCCCTGGTCTTTGCAATGATTAGAGGTCAGGTATATGAGGAGCAGTAGACAAATGAAGGTCATAAGGAATGAACAGTAACTAGGAAACTAGGGTAGAGTTTCATAGACATGAAGTGAAAAATGTTTTCCAGAAGGGAAGTGATTGTTAGATAATGTGGGTAGGTTGAGTAAAATGAGTACAAATAAGAGGACATGGACTCAGGAGACAAAACCTATGGAGAATCAGGGGCTGCCACACCAGAGAAGTTTTTAGGAGTCCAGTAGTCTGGGAGATTCTGAGATACTACCTTCAGAGGAAAAAAAAATTATGCCATCTTGCATTTCCCACCAATAAGAAGGAATCACAATGACTGGTCGGCCTCTTTGGGTTCCGGAGGCAGCATTTTCTTTATGTAGGAATCTTTTTCCTGGTTCTGCTACCAAATGACATTACAGGCTGCCAGCTTTGGATGGGGCCCAAACCAGGAAATTTCTCTGTGGTAGATCCAGGCAAGAGAGTGAGCATCTTTGCCAATTGATCCATATGACAGAAACAGCAGCATCTATGATTTTAGCAGCATCTATGATGGGAAAAGATGCTATGTAAAAGTTATACAAAGTCCCAGTAAAAGAATTACAATGCAAATATCTAACAAGTGTTCAGAAAGTGGCTTTTCTGAAGCAAGGCCATATCATCTATAGAAAAGGATGATATACCATGCAAAAAGAGTCCCTGGTTTTCTTCTGTACCCTAAGATGAGCACTTAGCCATTAGACATCAAGTGTGTATGCTGCCAAAACTGCCTATCATGAGCTGGATATTGTTAGACCCACCAAGTTGTAAGGTCAGGCTAGCCCAGCAGCAATACCTTGCAAAGTGGAAGTGCTGCATTTATGTTCAGCATGAACAGGGCCCAAAGGCACAAGTAAGTTGCATGAGTAGCTGGCCCAAAATCCCACGTCCCTACTATTGTCACACTGGTACCTCCCTTGGCTAATTTCTGTCACCCCATGGGAGGTCTGTTAAGATCAAATGACAGAAAGAAGTGAGCTTTTTAAAGTACGCATTCACATAATATAGGTCTGTAAACTAAAAATGAACAGCAGCTACAGTATAGCTCTACTCAGGGGAGGGCCAAAAAGACATCAGTGAAGGAAAATATTACCAACAGGCCCACATTTTGATGGTACACCTGGTCGTTTCCTTGGCATAAATAAATAAATAAATAAATAAATAAATAAATAAATAAATTGCCCAAGATTAGAATATATGGACCAATGGCAATTTGAGGATAACTTGTCTGGAAGGAGAAAGATTTGGAAATGAGGAACAGACAGGTCAGAGGAAGGGACACATGGACAGGCCTCTGGGAGAGGACCCAAAGTATTTTCTATAACATATTAAGGCCCTTCAGAGAGTGCCCACATGAGAACAAGCACTATAAAATGAATGTTAAAAAAATGATTCAGCCAATTGACATCAAACAGTCTCTGTAATTAACCTCAGTACTGGCACAACAGGCTTATGAAATGTGTGACCATGGTGGCAGGAATGAAGGCTATGAATGAGGCTTATGACTTGTGCTTCCTTTCACCAAGGCTGATTTAGCTTTGGCTGCTGCCAAATGTCCAATTTACGAGCAGTGGAAACCAGTGGTGAGCTCCCAATATGAAACCATACTTCAACTAGTTACTTAGGGTTAACTTGATTACTTTGAACTCTTTCCTGTATTTAGGGTCTGAGTTAGCACCATTAATCCAGGTGTAGAGAGTACCTAATTTTTTTTTTTTTTTTTTTTAAGTAGAGATGAGGTTTCACCATGTTGGCCAGGCTGGTCTCAAACTCCTGACCTTAGGTAATCCACCTGCCTTGGACTCCCAAAGTGCTGGGATTACAGGCATGAGCCACCATGCCTGGCCAAATAAAATTCTATATATCATCATATCAATCCTATCAGACTAAGGAACACGCCTTAGAGCAAATGGACTGAAGTTGTGGCTACCTGACTGGTCCTATCACATACTGTACCTCCAGTAAGTTGTCAGCCTGACAGACTGATGGAAAAGCCTCTGACAGCACAACTGAGGTGCCAGCTTGGAGATTATACCCTGTCAGGATGGGACATCATCCTTCAGGATGTAGTATGCACACCAAATCAACAACCATTTTACGATCTGTGTCCCAGTGTGTAGACTACTCGTGTCTGGATCTGGAAACCAAGGGGTGGAAATTGGATGGCTTTGTTTACTGTCAATCCCAATGAAGTACTTGGTGAATGTGTGCTTTTCTCACCTACAGTTCTAGCCTTTGTAGGTCCAGATGTCCTAGTTCAGATGACCAGAGAACATAGAAAACATCCTATTAAATTCTAACCTGTTACCACAACTTGGTCACCTTGGATTCCTTGTGCAGAGACTACTAGGAAGCAAGGAACTGAGGTACTGTTCTCACAGGTATAATTACTCTGTCACTGAGGAGGAGCGAGGGTTTCTGCTATGCAGTAGAGGAAAATAAGAAAATGTTTGGCATTAAGTCATTCACTGTCACGTCTCTTAGAACTTCTCTGCCCAATAATGATAGAGAATGGACAAACACAGCAGCCATGGCCTGATAAAGTCATGGTTATAAGAAATGAACACACCTGGAGAAGAGGATCTGCGCTACCCCTTGTATTAGTTCGTTCTCATGCTGCTATAGAGAAATACCCAAGACTGAGTAATTTATAACAGAAAGAGGTTTAATTGACTCATAGTTCTGCATGGCTTGGAAAGCCTCAGGAAACTTACAATGATGGCAGACTGGGTGGCAGGAGACAGAGTAAGTGCAAGCAGGGGAAATTGCCAGATACTTATACAATCATCAGATCTCATGAGAACTCACTATCCCAAGAAAAGCATGGGGGAAACCGTCTGTCCCATTACACCTGGAGAATATGGGGATTACAATTCAAGATGAGAATTGGGTCGGGGCTCAGCCAAACCATATCACCCCGTAAATGGAAAAATCAGTCTTTGTAAAATATTTTAAAGAGGTTTATTCTGAGCCAATATGATCACCACAGCTCAGAAAAACACAGTCTGAAGGAGCCCTGAGAAAGTCTGCCCAAGGCAGTTAGATAAAAGTATAGTTTTATACATTTCAGGGAGGCAGGAATTACAGATGAAGACCTAAATCAATAAATGGATGAAGCATATACTGGTTTGCCCTGAAAAGGCAAGATACCTTGAAGCAGGGGCTTATAGGTTACAGGTGGATTCAGAGATTCTTTAATTTGCAATTGGTTGAAGGAATAAGGTTCTGTCTAAAACTTGGTGTCAGCAGAAAGGAATGTTTTAAGTTAAGATAAGGATTTATGTAACAAGATTTGTGGCCTGCAGGCAAGATTTTTACCCTACCCTTGCATGGCCTTACGACTTATTTATAATTTGGTAGCTTATCATCACAAATTTCCTGTTTTGTCAGTTTTATGATCTCTATTTTAACATTAATGATGATCAGTTGTTATGCCTAAACTCCAAAAGGTAGAGCATATAATGAGATGTGTCTGACCTCGCTTCCTGTCATGGTTGGAAACTCAGTTTATAAAGTTTCTTTGTTTTCCACCTTGGCCAAGAGGGGGTCCATTTAGCCACTGGGAGGCTTAGAATTTTGTAGTTGTTGTTATTTATGCCACACTAGATAAGCCATCTAGATCAACAGAGATAATGGCAGAGAAAATCAAGAATGGTTAGCAGAGGAGAGAAAATATAAATATCAGTGTGGTCTTAAGAATAACCACAGCAGTGGGGTCTAAAATTCATCCAACTGAAACTGCATTTGCAAAGATGCTGCCAGTCAGAGAAACCTAACAGCTGACTCCACCTTCTAGCCTCACAGGCTGGCTGTGTTTGCTCATTCCTGGGTATAAGCCAAGCTAACCACGGGAGGAATTTAATTCATAGTTTAACTTTGAAGCAAGAACAATTATAGTCCCTACTTATCACCGATTCCATCCTTGTTAGAGGACTGAAATTGCTTTTGTAACACTAATGAAAGGCCACAAGATTAGGATTATAGGAGGGCCTGGAAATCTGCTGAAGTGTAGGTGCAGTTTCTTTAATCCCTTACTACTCGGGAGTCATGTGGCCAGAAGTCACAAGATTTGTGTCTTCTCCAATTGCTCCTATAGACAACATCACTATTATCGAAACTAAGATTCATCTTTTGAGATACTTTTCAGACTTTTGGTAACTGACTGACCCTACCTGAACTCATGACTCAACCAGTTCTGTAGCCCCCCACCCAGTGGTGGACTCAGGGAAGGAAGACTGTTCTCCACACCCCACGACTGCATCCCCAACCAATCAGCAGTACCCACCAAACTATCCTTGAAAAACCCTAACCTCTGAGCTTTTGGGAAGACTGATTTGAGTAATAACTACATCTACCAGGTCACTGGCCTTGTGTTAATTAAACTCTCATTTCTGTAATACCATAGTGTCAGCGAATTTTTTTCTGTGCAGTGGGCAGGAAGAACCTGTTGGGCAATCATGCCACTAATCTACCTCTTGCAAATATCACAAGGAAAAGAGACAAACTAGAAACCTGAAGGTACTATTCCTACATGGAGTGACCTTATACAAAGTGGATCCAAGCAGCTCAAGGATGTATGGCTCAGATCTCCCCTTCAGGACTGAGAGCATCACCCCACCTGCCAGGACTGTTGCCTTCTGATAGAGCATCATTCACAGCTGAGTTCCTCCCACAAAATTGCTCTCAGCTGAAAGGAGCTGCTTAGGCAGCTCCTTGTTCCCCTCCACAAGTCAGGCCTCATCTAATGACTGAACCATATTGGCTTACAAAGACCTGGCTCTTGCCTCAACTTGAAATAGTTTGGGATACCTCTGGGGTTGTATTCTAGATCTAAGGCTCCCTGTTTAATCAACTGAAGCCTCTGGTTGTGCCTGCATCTCAGTCACATTCTCCTTCTGTCCAATCCTGCTTCCTTCACTCCTTCATAGGTGTTTTTGTGATGCGTCCTCCCTGCTAACTCTCCCACACAGTGATCTCAATCTCAGAGGCTATTTCCTTGGGGATACGGCATTGGACAGTAGTATTTTGTGGTATTTTCACAATGTCTTGATTTTTTAATGTAAAATTAACAGTATTCTTTAAGAAGTGGATTTTAAATACAAAATTATGGAGCTATAACTGGCTAAACCAATTCCCAAAGTAATGCAAACACTCTTATAACAAAACACATATTTTATTGTATTACTTTTGGTTTTGGTTTCTGTTGTAAAAGCGAAGAGCCACAAGGTAGTTCTGATTTCTACCAGCCAATTTCTTATGAAGTAGAGAGTTTCTTTTGAGATGTAATTCTTCTGTGTTTTTTTTTCTAATTTAGATTTTACCCCCAAATGCTAGCTGTATAAAATGATATTAACACAATAGAAGCAAGGAGAAAAGGAAACAAACCAAACTTTTGTTTATTTCTAAATACCCTATAGGAAGTTATAAAAAGATTCATGCATAACAATAGAATGTAAATTTAGGTAATGATTTGGATCTTCTCCAATTGCAGTCTCAGCCTTGAAAACAACATTTCCTCAGAAATTCATTGTAGCTCAAACATAAAATTCTTGTTACACTGTCGCTAATTGATATTGCATAAGCATATGTAATGAGTTTTCCAATAAAGAAATAAATACCTTTTGTGAACAGGGAGAAAAAAGGCCAATATGGGAGAATATTTTAGTTAAATGAATCAAGATAGGGATTTGGATGTTTTAAGTCTTTTCATTTATATTTGCATTTATATCACTGATCCGTAAAATTTTCAAATGAAAAAGTGGCAGCACTCTGTGACAGAGGCATACTAGAGTAATTATGGGGGAAAAAAATCCAAAAACCCTGAGGTCCCCATGTTTAATTAGTATAAAAGCATCAGCCTTGCAAATTCACATAGTTTCTTCTTTTCTTTTTGACCCTGGAATATGGAGAAAATAATAACTAACATATAATACACATATAGGATGAGTTCTAAAGTACCACTTCCTTAGCTTATGTGATTCACTCAGATTGCTCTTTTTAAACCATTTCTTGAAAATCTTCTAGTTTCTAGAAAAGATTTCAGATGGCTTAAAGATATGAAAGCAAGAAAAATAAGAGGGTAGGTAAGTAGAAACACAGGTGAATAAAGAACAAAAAACAAAATGAGAGTTGAGAAGCTAAACTGAGGTCCATCATTAGAGTAGCACACAATAATGTGCTAATACCAAGCAATAAATTTACTAGAGGATTGAAAATTGGGCTTAAATTTACTAGCAGCCAGCAAATAAGAGTGAATGATGATAGGAATTTGATTGACAATCTTTACAATGTTTAAAGAACCCAGTAGATGAAAGTAAGCACAATGATCTTTCCTGTTGATATCTGAAAGATATATCTTCTGAATTGTTCTAAAGATGCCACTGTATTAGTTTAAAAAACCTTTAATTACATTTTTTATGAAAATTGTTGAAGAAGCAAACGTTTCCCAAGTTTGTTTCCATAATGTCCTTACATTTACGTCAGTGAAACAGGGTTGAAAAGCAAGTCAGCAAGTAAAATTTAAATAAAGTTTACCCCAAATGTATACAATGTACTATCATTGAAGACTGCCAAGTTCTGTTCAAAAAATGGTGAATACTTGTACTTTAGCTTAGTATTAGCTGCATCAAAAACAATAGTCTGCAATGAAGCAAATATCCTTTCCAATACTTTGAGCTGAAAATAAAAAGAATGAAGTGAGAAATAATTATTACCTACTTCTCATTGTCTGGACGGAGGGAAAGGGAAACAAAGAACAAAGGTGACTAAGATGGCGTACTTCCGAGTTCTTCATCACCAACTTTCCCCGCGCCGGGAAAGGCACAGGCCAACTGCGCAGGCGCGGCATGACCTCCGACCTAGGAAACCGAAACCTACCTGGCCCGCCCTCAGCACAGCCCTGGACCCGCCCGCATCCCGCCTACCGCCCGCCCACTCCCAGGCCCAAGATATAAAAGCCGCTCCCGGTAGGCGGGTGGTCTGAACTTCCTTGGCCCCTCCTCCTACACAGGACGCGGGAACCTCGCCCCAGAACGCTGGAGACCGGTGAGCCTCGCCTCGTCTTTATATACATTGGCTATGTAATTAAGTTTCCGTTTTATCTTGCCTACTTGCCTTTTCCTCTGGCGCCGGCTGTGGTGGTCGCATAAAGCAAATCACTCATGTTTTCATGCAAAGGAGCTTTTATTAGAGCAATGGTTCCCAAACTTTTTGCCTGTTTGTTTTTTGTTTGCAGACAGGGCTTCACTCTGTTGCCTAGGATGAAATGCAGTGGCACTATCTCAGCTCAGTGCAGCCACAACCTCCTGGGCTACAGTGATCTTCCTGCCTTAGCCTGCTGAGTAGCTGAGATTACAGGCATGTACAACCATATTCTGCTGATTTTTCTATTTTTTTTGTAGAGATGGGGTTTTGTTATGTTTCCCAGGCTGGTCTCAAATTCCTGGGCTCAAGCAATCCTCTTTCCTTGACCTCTTAAGGTGTTGGGATTACAGGCATGAGCCACTGTGCCCAGACTCAAACTTTATCACGGGACATCTTTACACTTTTACATGTTTGTGAGGACAACAAAGAGATTTTGTTTATGTGAGTTATATCGACTGTATAAGAAGCTGAGAAATTTTAAAAATGTTTACCTCTTTTGATGGTAAATATTGAATGTCAACTTGATTGGACTGACAGATGCAAAGTACTATTCTTGGGTATGTCTGTGAGGGTGTTGCCAAAGGAGAGTAACATTTGAGTCAGTGGACTGGGAGAGGCAGATGCCCCTCAATCTGGGTGAACACCAAATAGTCAGCTGCCAGTGAGGCTAGGATAAAAGCAGGCAAAGTAACGCTGAAGGCCCTGACTGGGTAAGTCTCCGGCCTCCATCTTTCTCCCATGCTGGATGCTTCCTCCCCTTGAACATCAGACTCCATGTTCTTCAGCTTTTGCACTCTTGGACTTACACCAGTGACTTGCCAGGGACTCTCCGACCTTCAGCCACAAACTGAAGGCTGCACTATTGGCTTCCTTACTTTTGAGGTTTGGGGACTCGGCCTGGCTTCCTGGCTCCTCAGCTTGCAGACAGCCTATTGTGGGACTTCATGTTGTGATTCTGTGAGTTGATTGTCCTAATCAACTCACCCTCATATACACGTCTATCCTATTAATTCTGTCCCTTTAGAGAACCCTGACTAATACACCTATTAATTTATTTAAAGTAAAAATAATATACTTATTACATATTATAAATATAATTTTATGAAAAATGAGATTTTATGAAAAAATATACTGATTACATGTTACTATAAATAATATCATTTTATGAAAAATAACTATGTTGTTCTTCTACAAGTTAGCAAAATAAGATGCCCTACTGTACATTGCTGCAAATCTCTTTCATGTTTGACTTAATAAAAGACAGCAGGAACTCACTGGGATGTACTGTATTGTTTTGATTGAAGTACAGAAAGAGGATCCAGCCCCATACAGGTAAGTGGTCGGAAAAAGAGGGCCTCGCAGAGCCCAAAAAGATTTCTGCGGAGGCTGCAGGGATCCTCCACCCACACCTTTAGAACAGCTCTTTTAAAGTAACTCTTGTAGTCTGTGTATTTCTATTCATTCCCTTCCAGGGGAATCATAAATTTCCTAATAGATGACTTGAAGAAGAAAATGGACTGTTTTTCATGACACAAATTTTATGTGGCAAGAACCCTCAGGAGAGATTTGTGATTGACCAGTACAACCTGACTGGGTGAATAAGTCTGCCTAATTTTAGTGTACTATGATCCATTTTAACATTTTCTATTGAGAATTTTCTAATGAGAATTTATCAGGAAAAGACAAAAATTAAAACATTTATCTCCATCTGCCCAACTGCTGTGCCTATCTCTCAACTGGTTTTGAACACAAGAGGAGAAGATATGAGCATTATTTATTGACCCCCCTTAAATGCCAGCAAATGGAAAGCCATATGCTAGGTCGTCCAAAACCGTATTGCTTTGAAAATACAATGTCAGATAGAGCAAGGAATTACAGTTTTTTCTTAGGGAGATGCTGAGTAACATTTTAATTTTAAGCAATATGTATAAGTATGTATGTCAATTATCTAGATTATAAATAAATAAACAATTTTAAAAACTAAAGAAAGCATATGCCCAATTTTGAATAGTCTCGATTTATAAACTTATGGAATTATTAATGAAAGGAGCATCTGTTCTTCAAGTACATAATATTTTCTACAAAGATTATGCACCTAGGTAGAGTATTAGCTGAGAATGAGAACTACCAAGGAACAAATCCACTAATCCAACTTTGTTTTATATTATAAACTTTGTTTTATATTATGCTTGTTAAACACCAAACATTATTCCAGTAACATACTAAATATAAATAAACTGAAAATAAGTTGTTGAAAATAATGTGAAAAGGACCCCAGCAAAAATGCTTGATATTTTGAGCCTTCAAGACATGCAAAATAAAATGCTAAGAAAAAATGTTTATGAGCCAGCTGTGGTGGCTCAAGCCTGTAATCCCAGCACTTTGGGAACCCGAGGCAGGCAGATCTCTTGAGGCCAGGAGTTCAAGGCCAGCCTGGCCAAAATGGTGAAACCCCATCTCCACAAAAACGAACAAACAAAAATTAGCTGGGCAGGGTGGTGCATACTTGTAATCCCAGCTACTCTGAAGGTGAGGCACAAGAATCACTTGAACCCAGGAAGAGGAGGTTGCAGTGAGCCAAGATCATGCCACTGGAGCAAGACTGTCTCAAAAAAAAAAAAAAAAAAAAAGGAAATAAAGAAAAAATATTTACTTAAAATTGCTGTGTTTTTGCATACTGAGGAAACCACAAAGCATTTCTCTCTGTCAAAAGATGGCATTTTATTGACATGAGTCAATATTAATGATAAAATCACATTGAATTATCATCGAAACTTAGTCTAAGTGCTAATTAATTCATATTAAAAATCAACCCCTTTTCTCACTTAACACTATGTCATAGCTTGAGGCTTCTCAACTCATGTAAGTATAATTTCTTACCTAAGAAGTATGGGAGCAAAATACATTCAATTAGACCACAAGACTCTTTTAAAAAGGAGTTGTGTCATATAAGTAAATATGGAGATTTTCAAATTCAAGTCAGTGTTTTGAATATTTAACATATTTTCTGCTTAAATGAATAAATGAATGTTCCTTTATGCTTTCTCGTTATCTACATCATCACTATTTACAGCTTTTTCTAAGAATTCTCTGCAGTTAACATACTTCCTAAATGATCATGAATAGTTCTAATCCCATTATCTTCACTATTAATCATAATTGTCAATCAAATTTCCTTGCTTTTTGATTAGGTTCAGCATTAAATTGAAGTAAATATGGCATACAATTCAGGTGCAAAATATAAGGGAGTGCTAATAAATTTAGTAATCAATATAAAGGCCATTTTAATGTAATATTTTAGAATACACAAAAATCATGATGAGCAAAATGTCAAAAATTTAAATTAAGATAAGCTGTTGTTTGTTTACCATTCTGTTTTACTGTGCAACAAAATCAGTCATCTTCCAAGTAACCAGTGGTTCCCAGGATCCTGTTACCAAGGTGGGCAATGGAGTGTAAATAGGCTGGGCAAGAGAGAGCTTTATATGTAATCATTACTTTTTGTTGTAAAGCTTCTATTTTAACATTTGGTTCAAAATACGATAGGATATTTTGATGAGCATATCTGGGTGTTCCTGTTTGCTTTTCCCTCAGTCCAATAAGCCGCCTCTGTGCACTGATAGACATCACAACTAAATGCATTCTTTCTTCATAACAAGGAAAAATACATTTCCTTTCACTGTTTTGAAAGATTACTCTGGCGATTCCTGTGTTCCTTGAGAGCAAAATCACTTTCTCTCTCTCCCCTTCTCCCACAGCCCAACTTCTTTTAAGTTGTTTTTACTTACTTTCTCCTTTTCCTCATTTCACACTTACTCCTCAACTTACTCTTCATTTTCATACCCATTACTCCCTGAGAAAACCAGCCACTAATGTCCGGAGTAAGTCATATTACTAAATCCAGTGGGCTTTTCTGACTTCATTTCGTTCAGCATCATTCCAAGTTGTGGACCACTATATCTTTCTGGCAGCTCCTGTGACACTGTATCCTCCTTGTTTCCTTTCTACTTTTCTGGTTGCATCTTGTGTCTCTTGCAGGTTCTTCCCTTTCTACTTACCTTTAAATGTTGGCATTTGTGATGTCATACATCTGCTGACATTTTTGTTTCATAATCATTATTTGACAATTTTATAAATGTCTATAAATTCATAGGTTCCTGTACACTCATGACATTGGTATGTATAGCTCTCAGACTCAGATTCAATTGCTTCTTCTGTGTATCCATTTGCATATCTCAAAATCATTTCACTCTCAAATTTGTCCAAGAACAAACACAACTTTCTCCCCTGTCTTTGATCCACTTCTACTTAGTAACACACATTAGAAATTAAGGAACCTTCCTTCACACCTTCCTCTCTTCCCCTATCACCCAGAACTGTCTCTTCTGAATTCACATTTGTGCAACTCTGAGACTGCCTTTCTAATCACATCAGAAACATCAAATCAATTCTAGACTACATAATAAGGCCACCTAGTCTCCTTGGTACATTCTTGTTCCTCTTTTTTTTTTTTTTATAACTTTGGTATTTATTTCATTAGAGAATCAGGTAAACCTCACATTACATGGCCAAGGCCAAAATAATTGTGCACAGTTAGAATGTGTTCAAGAAACCAGCCACAATGTAACTGGACTAGATTCCAACAAGGAGATGACTGTGTTCCTCCAAATAACCTTCATTTAGGAAGATGACATTCCTCCAATATGTGGAAAGACAATAAATGCACTTTCTTCTCTCTGCCACTGAGGAATAAATTCTCCCTCTTGAGGGACCAACACTATTTCCTTTTTGCTGCTCTTTTCCCTTCTCCATTCTTTGGTTTCTCCTTTCCACGAAGCTTCTTTAGTCGTTTCTGCTCATCCATAAAATCCTGATGCTCGTCTCTGTAGAGTCCAAGAAATCGGAGTGTCTGCATGAGTTCAGCGTAAGTGTGGTGATTTGGATACCAGTCATAAGTCTTCTTCTTCTTGGCCAAGGGCAGTTCACTAAACAGTTTCACCACTTTCATAGACTTGGAATCAGTAGGCCTGACGACTTCACCAAATAGCCGGGCACTGAGACGACACATGCGCAAGGCATATTCTGAAAGGGAGGACATTTCTTGAGTGACAAGGAGTTAGAGTTCCTGGACCTGACCTTCCGCACCCACGCCTCTTGTTCCTCTTTACTCAGTATCTCACTAAAGCTAGAGTTCTTTAAAGAAAAATATATTTCCTTTCTTTGTTTTGAAAGATTATTCTGGCTGTCATGTGGAAGATGTACTAGAAGGAGAAGATATTGGAGGCAAGAAGACTAAGAGGATTCTGCAATAATTACAGCAAGATATGATAAAAGCCTAGGAAAACTAAAAGATACAGACTCCAGCTATTTTTAATAAATAGAAGTCATGGCACATGGGGACTGACTGTAGGGCATTAAGGAAGAATGAATAAAGAAGCTCAGCCTTGGATAACTTAGGTATCTTGCTGATAATCATACAATTTGAAAGTTGTAGTCATCTTCTGAGCTCAGGTGTAACAGATTCCACAGAAGAGCACTTTTAACACTTCTTGAATCTTTACACATAAGTATGTGACAGTTAGTTTCTCTTAAAAATCTCTTCTTCAGTCCTACATCCTCTTTCTGTTGTGGATTATCCATCAATTTATCCTCTAAGTCAAGGAGTGTCTTCCTCCTAACAGCTGTTGAATCTTCACCCACTTCTTTCTTCCAGTTACCAATATGTTAATTCAGTTGATCATTGTTTTCCATGTACCTACAGTTTCTCTACCTTATTTTGTTTCCCATGTTGCTGTCAAAATGTATTTGTTATTAACTCTACCAATTGAGATCCTTTAATGCCACAAACCTTTTAAAATTCCATACTAGAATTTATAATAACTTTGCATAATATGAGCTTCTTCGCCTCTCCTCATTTTCCTCCTAAAACATTCCAGTACTCCAATCCTTTTTTTTTTTTTTAGATTCATTCTTTTGCAATAGATATTTTGCTCTTCTTGCCTAAAATATCCTTGCTTCCTAATCTTCTGATGGCAAACTTCCACTCACTATTCAAATCTCATTTCTATGTACCTCCTTCAGGAAGTCTTTCTGAAAAATACCCCTGTGAACTAAGTATCCCCCTAAAGGCCTCTGTAGCACTCTATAAAATACATTTTTAATAAGGTACTGTCATTTTTGTCTGCTTTCTACATTGATCTGAGCACTCTGAGATCAGAAACTAATATTATATAATGAGGAAATACATAGCCTGGTAATGAACAGAGTAGGTTCTGGATTCAGACACGCTGAATTTAAATCCCCACCCTGATGTTTTTTAGCTGTGCATTTCTTTTATTATCCGAAAAAAGCCTGGTAATAGTAATGTCTCCCTGAAAAGCATTTTGTGGGGATTAATATAATAAAATATATAAAATTAGTACATGTAGCCAAGCTATTCTGTACCTTCATAAACATTATGAAGATTTTGTGTAAACATTTTATTTTATTTATTAAGCTTTTTAAAGGCAGAATCTTGTTCTGTCACCCAGGCTGGAGTGCAGTGGTGTGATCATAGCTCACTGCAACCTTGAACTCCCAGGCTCAAGGATCCTACTGTCTCAGCCTCCCAACTAGCTAGGATTATAGGTGTATGCCACCACACACAGCTATTTTTAAAAAATTTTTTGTACAGACGGTGTCTCACTATGTTTCCCAGGCTGGTCTTGAACTCCTAGCCTCAGGTCATCTGCCTACTCTAGCCTCCCAAAGCACTGGGATTACAGGTGTGAGCCACCATGCCCAGCCTATTTCATTTTAAATGAATGCAGGAGTGCATAATATTGCATAATATAATAACTTTTCTGATATATGTTTGATCATGTCTGTCATATATTCAGTTAATATTAAACCTCAAATTACAACATTTCTAGATAAAAAACGGATCCACTGCACGACACTATTTCCAGGAATATATTAGGGAAAAGTGGTTACTATCTCCATTGTGACACACAGAATTATAAACTATAATGATTAAGACTATAATCATAGTCTTAAAGCTTGTATACTTTTTTTCTGATTTTTATCATAAGTCTTTTCAGTTCTTTGAATTACTTTGTGTGTCTAGGATGCCAAGGATTTTTTTTATTTTATTATTTATTTATTTATTTATTTATTTTATTGTGTCACTGCTGTACTTCTTCTCATTTCTACGTAAGTGGTATGATCCTCTTAAAAGCCACTTGAAACTCACTCCTCCTTCAAAAAAGCGTTAAGGCTACAAGATATAATGTGAAAGTTAATTTCAGAAGCTCTGAATTTAGTTAGATCCGGTTTATTAAAGTCCTATAAAGAAAAGGGATATTGATCCCTGGTAAATGGGAATGCACTGAGTTGTTTTGTAACTGTGGGTCTGAGGCAAGTTATACTCCAGCCCCACTGGCCTTCTTATTGTCCTTAAACTCACTGATATGGTTTGGCTGTGTCCCCACTGAAATCTCAAATTGTAGTTAGTGCCTATAATCCCCATGTGTCCTGCGAGGGGCCAGGTGGAGAAATTGAATCATGGCGGCAATTTCCTTCATCCTGTTCTCGTGATAGTGAGTTAGTTCTCATGAGATCTGATGGTTTTATAAGGGGCTTTCCCCTTCACTGGGGACTCATTTCTCTCTCCTGCTGCCATGTGAAGAAGGACATGTTTACTTCCCTTTTGGCCATTTTTATAAATTTCCTGAGGCCTCTGCAGCCCTGAAGAACTGTGAGTCAATTAAACCTCTTTCCTTTATAATTTCCCCAGTCTCAGGCAGTTCTTTATAGCAGCGTGGGAATGCACTAATACACTCACCGAGTTCAAGACCATGGTCTAGGCATTTCTGAGGTCCTTCAAGAAGTCTACTGAATTAGCTACACACACATCCCAATCACTGTCTATACCATTGTTTTATTTTCTTGTTCATATAGCACTTACTATATCTGAAATTATCTTGTGTGTATGCGCCCCCACCCAGAAGTGTAAACTTATTATTGTCAAATCTTAAAATACACATAAGCTTCCCATTTTCTGCTTTAGCTACTTAGTTCTATGTTTATATATAGGAGCAAATGGTAACAAGCCATGGTAGTTCTACCATGCTAAATTCTGTGTGGGTAGAAGACCTGGGAATGTGAGAAAGGGAGAAGAAAGCACTAATGTTCTTCCCTAAGTACCGCAGCAACACAATTGTCATAAAAATAGAATAAAATGAAGTGAAACGTGCACAAAGAAGAAAGAAGAAATTTCAGGGGGCAAGGCCCTCTCATTCAATTGACTTTGTGCCTCATATTCCTATAATCTTGGTACACTAAATCTGAGCCATGTTGCCAAGAGTCAAGGAAATGTTTGTATCCTACACTTTAGTAGCCCTAAGACCTCTCTCACCTACCAAGAACCAGTGGGCAGCCTGGCCAAGGGAAATCCTTTTTTTAGGCAGCAACCATAAGATCTGGTATGACTCCCAGTGCCACCACATAAACCAAGCAGGTCAAACTAAAACTCTCAAGTCTTAATATTGCAACCACAGCCCACAAAAGTGGACCAGAACCTCCATGTTTAACCTAGAGTGACTGCTGCTACCCATATAAGATTTAAGTAAGACCGGAGTCTTATACCATAATACACAAAGTGCCTAGGAGGCAATTGAAGATCACTTGTAATAGTAAGAAGAAGAAAAATCACAACTTGAATTAGAAAATAAGATATATGGAAACAAACACAGAGATGGATCAAATGTTGCAATTATTTGACAAAATTTTTAAAGCAATCATCATAATATGCTTCAACAGTTAATTACAAATTATTTTAAAATAAATGAAAAAATAGAAAATCCCTGCAAAGAAAGAAGTCATAAAAATAATCAAGCGGAGACTGTATAACTGAAAATGATGATAAGAGAAATTAAACAGAAGCACCTAACTAAATGTACTTGATAGTAGGGTGGAGACAATACAGTGTAAAATTAATGAAATCAAGGAAAAATCAATAGAATTTACCTAAAATGTTTGAATAAGTGAAAATAGAAAATACATGAACAGAGCTTGTGGAACAATAACAAGTTCTAACATTCATATATTGAAATCCAAAAGAAAAAAATGAAGATTAAAAAAATCTGAAGAAATTATGGCTAAAGCTTTCCAAATTTGGTGAAATACATAAATCTAAAAAACTGAATGAATCACAAATAGAAAATGTTCAAACAAATTCATGCTAATACACATCATAATTAAACCTCTGAAAATTAAAAATAAATCTTGAATGGAGCCAACTTGAAACAACCCATTGTGTATGGGAAACACCAACTTGAATTATGTAGTTAATATCTCATCTAAAACTATTAAGGCCAGAAGTAAATTGCACAATATGTTGAAGTGCTAAAAGAAAAGAACTATCATTTATGAATTCTAAATCGGTAAAACTATCTTCCTAAAATGAGAGTGAAATAAAAACATTTTCAGAAAAAGGAAAACTAACAGAAATTTTTGCTAGTTATTCTACCCTTTAAAAATGACTATAAAGTGTTCTTTGAGCAGAAAAAAAACAAAAAAGGAAGAAATTTTGAGCATCAGAAAGAAAAAGAAACAAGACAAAGGGAGAAATATGAGTATATACAATAGAATATCCTTCTCATTAATTTTAGAAACAATATTTCATAATTAAAACAAATATTATTGATATTTAAAAGTGAGGATAAAGCAATCAAAATGGAAGTAAGGTTCCCACATTTCAGTTGAAGTGGTAAACATCAATACCAATAAACTGTAAAAAGTCAAACTTGAATATTGTAATATCCAGAACAACCACTCAAAATCTATACAAAGTAATTTAAAAATGCTATAACTAAATCAAGATGGAATTCTAAAAAATATTTAAGCAACAAAAAGGCAAGAAAAGAGAATCACAGGAAAAACGGTGAGAAGAAACTAAAGGAAGACAAATAATAAAATGTCAAAGTTAAGATCTAACATATCAACATTTACTTTAAATATAGATAGGCTAATTTTTTTTTTTTTTTTTGAGACGGAGTCTCGCTCTGTCGCCCAGGCTGGAGTGCAGTGGCCGGATCTCAGCTCACTGCAAGCTCCGCCTCCCGGGTTTACGCCATTCTCCTGTAGATAGGCTAATTTTACCAGTTACAAGACAGAGTTTGGCGGTGTGGACTTAAACAACAACAATAGCAACATGATTCAACTATTGGCTGTTTACCAAAAAAAAAAAAAATCACTTTATGTTCAAAAGACAGGCAGATTGAAGGAAAGGATGGAAAAATATACCATGCGATCATAACAAAAAGTAAGGTTGGCTATATTGATATCTGATATAGTAGACTCCTAAGCAAAGAATATTACTAGACAAAAGGGATATATATATAATAATAAAAGAATCAATCTACAAGAAATACATAATAGTCTGAAATGTGTATGTTCCAAAGAACAGAGCCTCAAAATGCATGAAGCAAAAACTGATAGAACTTAAAGGAGAAACAGACATGTCCACAATTATAGTTAGACACTTCTGCATTGCCCTCTCAGCATCTAATTGAACTAATAGCATATCGTCAGCTAAGATATAGAAGATACAAATAATAACAATTAACAGAATCTAATTCAAATACATTGAATTCAAATATATAGCTTCACTTAACAACATCAGAATAAGCATTGTTTTCAAATACCCAAGACACGTTCATCAAAATATGTCATATTCTGAGTCGTAAAATAAACATAACCAAATTTAAACATTGAAACTCTAAGAAAGGGCATCCCTGTCTTGTGCCAGTTTTTACAGGGAATGCTTCCAGTTTTTGCCCATTCAGTGTGATATTGACTGTGGGTTTGTCATAAATAGCTCTTATTATTTTGAGATACGTTCCATCAATACCAAATTTATTGAGAGTTTTTAGCATGAAGCGCTGTTGAATTTTGTCAGAGGCCTTTTCTGCATCTATTGAGATAATCATGTGGTTTTTGTCTTTGGTTCTGTTTATATGCTGGATTACGTTTATTGATTTGCATATGTTGAACCAGCCTTGCATCCCAGGGATGAAGCCCACTTGATCATGGTGGATAAGCTTTTTGATGTGCTGCTGGATTCAGTTTGCCAGTATTTTATTGAGGATTTTTGCATCGATGTTCATCAGGGATATTGGTCTAAAATTCTCTTTTTTTGTTGTGTCTCTGCCAGGCTTTGGTATCAGGATGATGCTGCCCTCATAAAATGAGTTAGGGAGGATTCCCTCTTTTTCTGTTGATTGGAATAGTTTCAGAAGGAATGGTACCAGTTCCTCCTTATACCTCTGGTAGAATTCGGCTGCGAATCCATCTGGTCCTGGACTTTTGTTGGTTGGTAGACTATTAATTATTGCCTCAATTTTAGAGCCTGTTATTGGTCTATTCGGGGATTCAACTTCTTCCTGGTTTAGTCTGGGGACAGTGTATGTGTCCAGGAATTTATCCATTTCTTCTAGGTTTTCTAGTTTATTTGCATAGAGGTGTTTATAGTATTCTCTGATGGTAGTTTGTATTTCTGTGGGGTCAGTGGTGATATCGCTTTTATCATTTTATGTTGCATTTATTTGATTCTTCTCTCTTTTCTTCTTTATTAATCTTCCTAGTGGTCCATCAATTTTGTTGATCTTTTCAAAAAACCAGTTCCTGGATTCACTGATTTTTTGAAAGGTTTTTTGTGTCTCTATCTCCTTCAGTTCTGCTCTGATCTTAGTTATTTCTTGCCTTCTCCTAGCTTTTGAATGTGTTTGCTCATGCTTCTCTAGTTCTGTTAGTTGTGATGTTAGGGTGTCAATTTTGGATCTTTCTTGCTTTCTCTTGTGGGCATTTAGTGCTATAAATTTTGTTCCCTTATCGTAAGAGAATAAAGGAGAAATCAGAAAGACAGCTGGACATCTCCAAAGATTTGAAAGGTAAATAACACACTTAAGTAATCCATGGATTGAAAAGGAAGTCTCAAAGGAAATTATAAAGTACACAGACATGAATGAAAATGAAAATACAACATATTAAAATATGACAAATGCAGCTAAAATAATTCCAAGAGGGAAACATAGCACAAAATGTCCACATTAGAAATGATCCAATGACTCACATAAATAATCTAAGTTCCTACCTTTAACAATTGGAAAAAGAAGAGCAAAATAAACCCAAAGCTAGCAGGAGAAAAGAAACAATAAAGATAAGCCCAGAAACCACTGACACTAAAACTAGCAAAACACCATTGAAAAACAATAAAATAAAAAGCTGGTTCTTAAAAAGTAAAGAAAATTGATAAACTTTTAGCAGGTCTGACAAAAATTTAAACAGAAAGAAGAAACAAATCATTGATCTGCGGAAAGGGATAGGGGATATCACTACAGATTCTGCAAACCATAAAAGGCTAGGGGAACACGACAATTTTAGACTCGTAAGTTAGATAATTTAGAAGAAATGCATCTGGACAGGCATGGTGGCTCACACCTGCAATCATAGCATTTTGGGAGGGCAAGGTGGGTGGATCACTCGAGTCGAGAAGTTTAATACCAGGCTGTGCAAGATGGCAAGACCCTCTGCCTACAAAAAATACAAAAAAATTAGCCAGGTATGGTGATGTTCACCTGTATTCCCAGCTACTGGGGAGGCTGAGGTGGATCACTTGAGTCTAGAGGCAGTGGTTGCACTGAGCCAAGATTGCTCCAGTGCACTCCAGTTTGGGCAATAGAGCGAGACTCTGTCTTAAAATTCTTTTTTAATGCTAAAATAATGCATTGTTTACTTGACAATTAGAAACTACCAAAACTCAACAAAATAAAATTAATAATCTGAATAACAAGAAATTGAATTCATAATTTAAAAGCTCCTGAAAAAGAAATTGGCAAGCACAGCAATTCTCAATGGATAATTCTATAAAATATTTAAAGAATCAACACCAGTTCTTCACACTCTTCTCTAGAAAATAGAGGAGGATGGACTACCTTCCCCCTAATTTAAGAGGCCAATATTACCCTGACACCAAATCCAGACAAAGATATTGTCCCCCAAAATAAAACTAAAGATCATAGATAAATACCTCTTATAAATTTAGATGCAAAATCTTAAGCAAAATGTATTAGCAAAATGAATTCAACGATGATGAGTAAAACATATTATACAACAAATGGAATTTATTCTAGGTATATAAGATTAGCCTGACATTTGAAAATCAGTCAATGTAATCTACCATGTCAATAGGCTATCAATAAGAAATAATATAATAGAATCAATTAGCACACACCCAAAAAAGCATTTAACAAAATTCAATACCCATTCGTAATAATAATAATAATAATAAAAAACCTCTCAGTCCTTTAGGAAGGGGAGAAATTCTTCAACCTGAAAAAGAACATTCACAAAATCTCACAGCTCACATCATACTAAATGATGAAAGACTGAATGAATGATAGCACTTTAAGATCAGAAACAAGTCAAAGATGTCTGCTGTCATCTCTCTTATTCAACATAGTGCTTATTATGAGTTGAATGTGACTGTGTTTTGAGACAGGGCCTTCAAAGGGGTAATTAAGTAAAAACGAGGCTGTTAGGGTGGGCCATAACCTAATTTGACTGATGTCCTTATACAAAGAGAAAATTTGGACACACAGACACCAGGATTGTGCACACACAGAAGAAAGACCACGTGAGAACATGGTAAGGAGTCAGCCATTGGCATGACAAAGAAAGAGGCCTCGGAAAACACCAGACCTGCCACTACCTTGATCTTGAACTTCAAGCCTCCAGAACTGTCATAAAATAAAATTATATTGTTTAAGACAGTCGATGATATTTTGTTATAAAGTTCCAGCATACTAAACAGTATAGGAAGTTCTAGTCATATTAATAAGGCAAGATCGAAACAATAAAAGGGCATACAGATCAAAATAGAAGAAATAAAATTGTTTCTATTTGGAGATTACATGATTGCTATGCAGAACATTTTTAGAAATATCAATTTTAAAAAATACTCTCAGAACTAATAAGTTCAGCAAGGTAATAAGATATGAGATGAATGCATAAAAATCAATTACATTTCTATGTATTAACAATGCCAATGCAGAAACCAAAATTAAAAATAAAACACCGTTTATAATAGCTTTGAAGGAAATGAAATACTTAGATATCTACTTGTCAAAATACATACAAGATATTTTGAAAATTACAAAATTACAATGAAAAAATATTTAAATGAATGGAGAGACATACTGTATTCATGGATTAGAAGATTCAAGGTATTAAATATATCAATATCAATTCTTTACAAATTGAACTATGAGTTTAATTCAATCCCTATAAAAACTCAGTGAGATTTGTGGAGACATAGACAAGCTTAATTTAAAATTTTAATGAAAATGCACAAGGCCTAGACTAGCTAAAACTCTCTTTATAAAGAATAATAAAATGGGAGGAATGATTCAATGAAACATTATAACTTACTGTATAGTTACAGTAATAAAGAGTAGGTGGTATAGGTGGAGAGCTTGACATATGGATTAATGATACAGGATAGAGAGCCCAGAAATAGAGTCACATAAAGATGCACAATTGATTTTTTGCAAAGGTGCAAAATCAGTTCAATCCAGAAAAGATAGCCTTTTCAACAAATAATGCTGGAGTAATTGAATATCCATAGGCAAGAAAAAAAATATTTGATCTAGACCTCACTCTTAAACAAAACTTAATTCAAACTTAATGAACTCAAATGTATAACATAAAGCTATAAAACTTTTAGAAAAGTAAGGTAGGAGAAAATAATATTCAGGATCTAGAGCTAGACAAAGAATTATTAGAATTGATGCCAAAATGCAGAATCCATAAGAAAAAAAATCAGAAATTAAATCCATCAGAATGTAAAATTTTTGTTATGTGTAAGGTCAGGTGAAGATGAGGAAAAGACAAGCTCCAGACTGAGAGAAAATATGTTCAAAATGCATATCTGAAAAAGGGCTAGAATCTAAAATACAAAAAGACTTTTCAAAACTCAACGTTAAAAAAATGCAGTTAGAAAATAAGCAAGAACATGAAGAGACATTTCACCTAACAGGATATACAAATAACAAGTACATTAAGAGATATTCTCCACCACTCACTATTAGGGGAGTGCAAATTAAAACCACAATTAGATTTCACTACACATATATCAGACAGACTAAAATAAAAAGTAGCAGCGAAACCAAATGCTGGATACAAAAAACTGGATCATTTCTGCATTGTTGATGGGAATGTAAGATAGTGCACCAAATCTGGAAAAGTTTGGTAGTTTAATAAAAGCATGCAATTATAATATGACCCACTATTGGGCTCTTGTGCTCTTCTTCTTGGTAATAAAAACTTACATTTATAGGAAAATCTGGTATGCTAATATTCCTAGAAGCTTCATTCAAAATAGCCAAAAACTGGAAACAGATCAAATATTTCTCAATGGGTGAATGGTTACACATATCTACTAAGCAATAACGTAGAATGAACTATTGATACACACAACAACTTTGATGAATCTCCAGGAAATCATGCCAAGTAAAAAAATTCAGTCCCCAAAGTTTGCATGCTGTATGATTCCATCTATGTAACACTTTTGAGATGAGATTTTAGAAATGAAGAACCGATCATTAGTTACCAGGGGTTAGGGATAGTTATAAAAGAATAACACAAGGGAACCTTGTGATGGAACTGTTCTGTGTCTTAACTCTGGTAGTGGATGCATGAAGTTGTACATCACAAAATTGTGTAGAACTGAATAAACACACACACACAATCACAAATGAGTGTAACAAGTAAAACTTGGCAATTTTGAACAAGATTGATGAATTATATCAATTTCAATATCCTGGTGTGCTATTGTACTATAGTTTTGCAAGACGTTATAATTTGGGGAAACTGCATTTGATTACAATGATCTCAATAAAAATTAAAATTTTTTTCTCAAAAAAAGAAAAGAGAAAACATATTCCCCGAAGGAATCCTTGGATACCTTTTTGCCTTAATGTGCAAGAAAGTCTTTACAATGTTAAGTGTTGATGATGAAGACAAGCGAATAGAAAGAAGGCTATTCCTCATTAATATCTTCTAACTCTTCCCTTTTTCCAGATGCCCCATGTTGTCTTCTGGTCTTCCATCTTCCTGATTATTTTTCTCAAGCTCTTCAGTGATATCTTTTTTCTTTTCCTGTAGATTCAGATGGTCTTTAAGACTTCATATTCAGCTTCTGTGCACCCACAGTCATTCTCTGTGTTGTCTTCCATAGCTTAAGGTTTCCAAAATGTGTATCTCCAGGCCTGAATCCTCTCCAGAACCCCAGACTTTCAGCTATAACTGCCTTCCTGACACGGCCATTTGGATATCTAATCACCTTCCTCTAATGATAGTCAACCTTCTTCCCCAAACTAGCTCCTCCTCAAGTGTTTCCAACTTATGAAATTGCATCATTAATCTCAGTCAAAAAGTACCATCTTTGACTTCTACTTTTCTCTCTTTTACATTTCTCTCACTTATTTAAGCAATGAATCCTTTTGACTCAACTTTCAAAATGCATTCTACACCAGACTAATTTTTGCAGACTTCCTGTCTTAGTCAACTTCAGGTGCTGTAACAAAATACCATAGAATGGGTGAATTAAACAACCACATTTATTTCTCACAGTTCTGGAGGCTGAAAAGTCCAAGATCAAGGTGCCAGCAGATTTGGTGCCTGGTTAGGGTCCTTTTCCTGGAAGGCAGATGACCATCTTCTGGCTGTATCCTAATATGACAGGGACTGGAGATACAGAGGCAGGAATAAAGAGAAAGAGAGAGAGAGAGAGAGAAAGAGAGAGAGAAGTACACTGTGGTCTCACCTTCTTCTTATAAGGATACCAATTCCATCATAAGGTCCTCAGGACCTCATCTCAATGGAATTACCTCTCAAAGGCCCTGCCTCCCAATTGACATTACCTTGGGGTTTAGGGTTTCAACATATGTGGGGACACAAACAAAACACTCCCCTACTACTACTCTACTCCGACCCATTTTCATCCCTCCCTGGTCTCACTATAAATCATCTGACTGGTCCCTTATATTCCACTCTTGCTCCTCTAGAGCTTCTGTCAATAGCCAGTATAATCGTTGGCTTTAAAATGTAAGTCAGATTGTGCCACTCCACCTGCTTAAAACCCTCCAGTGGTACCTGTCACACATAGAATGAAATCACACTCCACATCATGGTCTGAATGATTCTATTTACATGATTATCAATATTGGATGCATGTATTATAATATGCTGAGCTGACGCCCAGATAAGGTGATCAACCATTTTGGTTTGCCAAGGACGAAGTTCCATGTATAAGAAATCCCTCTGTTTTGGGCAAACTGGGACAGTTGGTAACCGTAGGGCAGGCCACACCTCAGACCAAATAAATCAGAATCTGTTGGTGTCCAATTCAGGTGAAAGTATACGTATGTTTAAAGATCTCCAGTTGATTATAATGTACTGCCAAATTTCAGAACCATCGCTTCAAAACAGTGGCCTATAAACTACAGCTCAAAGCACCAAATCATGTCGGTCTTCTGGTTTTGGAGTTTATCTAAAATATATCCACACCAATTTGTTTATGTGTAGTTTATGACTGTTTTCTAGTTACTGACGCAGAATTGAGCTGTTGCCCACAAAGCTAAAGTATTTCCTATCTGGCTCTTAACAGGATAAGTTTGCTCTAAATGATCTGGCCACTGGCTTGTTCCCCAACTTATCTGATTAAGTAGTCTTCCACACAGACCTCTCTTGACCGCCATGTATAAAATAAAATAAAATCTTTCCAAATGCATGCTCTGCTTTATTTTTTATTACCACCTAAATTTAAATCACAGTTTTATTAAATTTGTTTTTGTCTATCTCCCCCACTAGAATGTAAACTCTGAGGATAGCCTATTTCTTTTTGCTTTTTAAAAATTGATATATCATAGTTGTACATATTTTGGGGGTATATGTGATATTCTAACAAATGTGTAATGTGTAGTGATCAGATAAGGGTATTTGGGATTGGGATATCCATCATCTCAAATATTTATCTTTGTATTGAGAATATTACAGTTCTTCTCTGCTAGCTATTTTGAAATATACAATAAATTATTTTTAACTATAATTTCCCTACTGTTCTATCAAATACAAGAACTTATGTTCACTGTTGTCTCTCCAGTTCCTAGTACAAACATTGGTACCTTTCAGATGTTATATAGACAAGTATTATACAATGCATGAATGTCTCTGTACTTATGAAAATGGCTCTGCATGAAAATGGCTTCCTTTCCTTATCTGTCTGGGAAACATGTTCCTTCCTTTAATAATCTACTGACATAGGGTGTCATCTGTGACCTTTCCCTGACTCACATTTTTATCCTAACCCCTCCATTCCTGTTCTGGTTTCATATGTGTGCATGTACCAATTTTCCCTCCTAGATCTACTATCATTTTTATCTTGGATGATCAGTGAGCTCCTTATATATAAATTGTCAAGGCTTCCATATGCTTATTTCTTCACATGTTTGTATTCCACTTAGCTATTCCAGTAACTGCCACATTTTTGACACTACTACAAAGTTTGAGAATGAAAGAAAGAAAGAAAGAAGAAAGAAAAAAAGAAAGACAGAAAGAAAGAAAGTAAGTAAGTTGGATGGAAAGAAGAAGAGAAAGAAGAAAAGAAAAGGAAAAAAGGAGTTATAGCTATGATACACCTTTATTTTTCTAAGAATCATAATATTTTCTATTATAATCAAAAAATGAAAATTTTTATTATTCTGTCCATCTTCACAATATGTGTGTTTCCTCTCTTAACTTTTAGATTTCAATATTTCTTTCTGTTATATCAATTGATTCAAGGATGTCACTTAAAAGAGTCGACTTGCATAGCTTAGGAATGTGGACTTTAGATTTATTAATATTTTGATTCCTATCTTGGTCATTTACTGGCTACCTGACTTTGATCAAGTAACAATATTCTGAGTGTCAATTTCTTCATCAATAAAACAAAACTCATAAGGTTGCTGTCAGGATCAAATGTAATTATATCTAGCACATAATATTCCTTAAATAATGTCAACTATAATTGCCATTATTTGTGGTTAACTTATAACTTATCAGAGTGAGATAATTCTACATGGAACTTATTTCTTAGATTTTTTTTGTCTGCCAATGGCATTCAAATAAAAGGATAAGAGTAAGATTTAAGCTAAACTTGTTTTGTACCGGAAATAAAAAAAAAAAAAGCATTTTAAAGTTTTCTGAATCTATGTTTTTCCAAAATATTTACTTGGAAAATAATTTGTTCTGCTAGATTTTGCTGTTAGATGCATCATGGCACTAATCTTTCTGGCTCTTTCATTTTTAAAGCTCATTTTTATTATTCTTTCAGCTCATACATTTCTTATCATCCATAACATTTTCTGTTTCAAAACAGTGCAAAATTTTTACTCAATCATTACTGAATTAGGCTCCACAATGCACAAGAAACCCAGGATTAATTTTACCGCTTATGGAAAAGTATTACCTTTGATAGGATCCAGGGGTTATATAAGTATCAGATTCTCTCCTCCATATGTCAGAAAAAAATAGTTTATACCTCTTCCTCTATCCCCACAACCAGTCTTGATAAATTTCCTTGATTCTCCAAGAAAAAAAGAGTGTATATAAGTTTTTTAAATACTGCTTTTATATTTAAAAACTAGATGTATAATTCATTTAGATATTGCTTCTACATAAAAGCAACAACAACAAAAAAAACACTGATTATATGTTCTTTTCAGCTAACTGGCCATCTATAATATTTTTCTAGTAGAACCTTGGATGTTAAAAAGGCAACTTAAAAAATACACACACACTCCTGTCTATATATAGTGTGTGTATATATATATAGTGTGTATATATATATATAGTGTGTATATATATATAGTGTGTATATATATAGTGTGTATATATATATAGTATCATAATGATGCTGTTAGTTCTTATACTCTTTTTTTTCTACCAGTTTTTGAAATGAATACATGTGGAAAGTATTCCTGAAAATAACCAACAGTAGAAAGAATACATTTAAACACTTCAAGGAACAACAATGAAAAACCTTGTTAGTCACCTATTTTACAGCCAAGAAGAACACAAATTGAAAACAGTTCAAAGGCAGAGTTGACAGATAATGCTGACTTCCTTGAGAGTTTATAAGAACAGAAAACCTCTTCCTATTTGTGTGGCATTATATCAATATTTAGTATAATTTAGTGTGACACAAATACAGATCTTCATATTTTCCCTTTCTGAAAAGCCTCTATATTGTTTAAATATCATGTTGAACTAGACTGTAGAACTCTCTAAATTGGCTAAGTGGTTCTACAATAGTGCAACTGAATCTAGGCTGCCAAGCAAGTGCCAACTCAGCATGATTTCTGAATAGTTGGTAAATGAAGCTTCAACATTCTGGGGTTTTAAATGAAAGCACTCTCTTAACAGAAATTATCTCAGAATTACATGTCTGTTACAATAATAATTTTGAAAAAAGTACTTTCATATTGAAAGAGAAAAACAAATACTGATTAATTGATAAAAAGGTAATAATTGAATGTTTTCAGTTAATGTAACATTTGCTATGTTAACTTTTACGGGAAATGTAGAAGAAGAAATATACTAAAAGCAGATACCATAGATTCCTTTTCCTTAATGGTATTTTAAAAAATAAATAAAACATGGTGAGACCAAATGGCATTGCCAGGAAAGACAAAGCTAAGTCGCATCATTCATGTTCTCTCGTGGTGTCAAGTTCTTTTAGGGGAAGCTCTAAGATTTCTCCTATCGAGAAAGGAAGGGATCTGATCAATTCACTCACAGTAAGAATTTCTCTCTGATAAAATTTATTTTTAAAACTAGGAGAAATGATTAAATCATGACAATAAATTCCTAGTGATAAAAGCCCTAGAACTCAGGAACTCGGGAGTAGAGGGTGTGCCTGACCTATGTGCTTTAGTAGCTCCAACCATCACTCTTTCCTAGCCATGAGTGGCTAGCTGTGGAGAAGGTGTTATCATGGACAGGGAGAACCAGAAGCAGAACTCCTGCTATCACAGCTTTACATATGGAAGTCCCAGGAGGGGAAACATGTAACTGTCTGAATCATGACAGAAAATAAAATATAATGTATAAATACACAGCGAATGGTGAAATATGCAATAGAACTGTCTTTTCTGAAAGTGTAAACATGAAAATCTTTCATCTGGAGAGAAACCCAGAAAACAAGGATAAAGTACCAGCATCTTCTCCTGAAGGGAATCCTCTACTGTCACGTCAGTGTATACCTTTCCAAAAATAATACCTCTGCATGACCTCTCTGTGTGTATCTTTGTGCATGGCATCCCAGGTGTGGGATAAATTGTGTGCAATTTATTTAAATGTTACTATTCATGATTTGAATCCACAGATGACACCTGATTAAGTGCCTTCTTGGTGCAAATGGGGGAAGGCCAGTTATTTATGTCCAATACTCCATGCCCAGCAAAGCTTAAGGGACTGAATTAATTTGATAAACAAGTACATAGTTCAGGCAATGTGCTAGGAAATCCAAAGATGAATATGATAGGATTACTGTGTTGTTTGACATTCTCAAGTTCTTTCTGAGGATAGACACAATAGCAAAAACAATATGAAACAGATACTAAGAAAGATTTACTAAACATATATTTATTGAAAAAATATTAATTTGCTTAGGGAAGTCAGGAATACTTAACAGAGGAGGTGATTTTGACAACTCTTATGGAAGAATGTAACTACTTAATGCATACTATATTTTTGTAGTAATTTGGATGCTGCTTGTTTTCAGCATTCCCTGAAAGTCTTCTTTCTTCCAACTACATTATTTATACTCAAGAAGGATATCATTTTTCTTTTGAAACTGTCTCAATTGCTAACATACTTGGCATTTTCCAATTTAACACTTGGAGTTTCTATTTCTGTGACTAGTGGAAGGCCTGTAATATGTACTCACTTGTGATTTTGATGAGGCACAACTTTGAATCATAACTTTGTAAGATTGGTGTATGGGAATGAGTCATGTAGCTGATGCGTGATTCTGGTGACCTCTCACTTTCCACAGCCAGGCATGGATCCATTGTTCTGTATTATTTCTTAAATCAGCAATAACTCTTGTGCCATGAAAAAAAAATGGCAACTTTATCTAAATACACTAATCATATAATGAGGTACATAATAGAGCATGTTCTATTTTAGTAGTGAAATTGACATTCACAACTTTATCATTTCTGTCCTATATTTATTGAATCATTTACATATTGGAAGTCATTCTTAACATGTTTAGTTATATTTGACTTTTTTAATAGGGAATGGTATATATTAAAATATCATTAGCAAATTTGAGGAGTCACAATAGTCTGCTATTTTCTCGGGCAATATCAAGTGTATTCCATACTTCCCAAACCATAACAGCTCAATATATTCTTGTTAAATGGGCACGATAAAAGCAGAAACATTTTCATGTTAATTATTTCTTTTTAAAGAATCTTCATAATTTAAATAATTGCAATAATGAATATAGATTATATGGCCATAAACAACTGAAATCTTTTCTAAAAAGCTAAATGGCAAACTATTTATAATAACAAATTACTCATTTGGGGGTTTTAATTTTTATATATCAGTGAGGACCAATTTGTAAAATGTATCATAGAATTTGACGCTTAATAACTATCTAGTATATTCCTTCACTAATGATAAGACAATGACAGAATTATCAAAGGTAAAGTACTTATTACATAAGCACTGAAAAGAGTTCCTATCAGCAATTATTTCACTGTTACAATACAAAAGATTCTGAATCTTTGTACTTATTTTGAGTTATAAAAATGTACTATTATGCATCTTGCTATAATTTAAAAAATGTTTAAGTAAAAGGACATGGTATTTTGTTCTAATACCTTAATTTTCTTCTTAAATATGGCCAAAATAATTATGCTGCTTGGATACATACACATACAGTCACAAGCAGAGAGTAAACAGATATCCTTAAATGAAGGCTCCATAACCTTTCCCTGGCAGGACACTTTGAAGGGTGGCTATTTTTAATAGTGTCCTATTCTTTTCATAGCAAGGAATATACTGCAGAGTGAAAAACTGTTAGATGCATGTAATTGTTATTGTCAATTTAAATTTAAAATTCCAAATAACATGGAAATTCTAGTCTTAAATATTTATTGAAATTATTTTCATTAGCTATGTCCACTAGAGTCACAAACCAGCAGTTCCCCTGGTTTGTCTACTGCCACTAAGTGCTTTTCTTTCTCTGTCAGAACCACTTTGTGTGTATATGTATATATGTGTGTATATATATATGTATATGTACATATACACACACACACATATATATGTTTATATACATATATATATTAGAGATGGAGTCTCACTATGTTGTCTGGCCTGGGCTCAAACTCTTGGATTCAAGCAATCCTCCTGCCTTAGCCTTCGAAGTAACTGGGACTACAGGCCCATGCCACAGTGCTCAGCTTATTTTTCTAAAGCAGACTTTTACAGAATTGGAATGAGCTGGAGGCTTTTGTTTGTCTGCATTTTCTTGACTTAAAAAATGTGGACACCAACTTCAATTTCTCCTAGTTTATGCAGAGACACACACAAAATGTCAACTTGTGACCATTTCTTCATGGGTAAGGTTACTTCTGTACACGTTTATTAGATAAGACTTTTTTTGTATTCTAATATGCTTCTTTGCACTCTATTTTGCCAATCATATGAAAAGTTAATATCCTAACCCTCTGAAACTGTGCAATGCTATACTTCCCTTTACTTTTTCCTCATCTTTAAAAGGACTATTGCAATCAGACTGAAAATTCCTTTTAACGTAAAACACTAACTCCATAGGTTTTTCAATAGTGAAAGGAAAAAAAGAATAAAGTACCTGCTTCTGCCAGTCTCCAGATACATAAATAAAATAATATATTCCGTATTTTACATATGACAATATATATTTAAATTATGGAAAGGGCAGGTATAGGTAAGAGATAGGTGAGTCCACTCTTAAGGCTCTTAAGTGTAACATGCAATTTGAGCGAACATCGTTTTATCTCCAAATTGGCCAGGTAACAAGAGATATGAACTATACATTCAAGTCCATAATGACCATGAGTTCTACTGGCCCCTAGATTTAGAATCAGAAAAAAATGACTGAGTTCCACTTCTGCATTTTGATGGTTATGTAACATTGGCATTACTTGACTTCTTTGAACCTCCATTTTTGGTGCTATGCATTGGGAAAAAAATTTTTCTGATCAATAGTGTAGTATCGTTTGTTTAAGAGGATGCATCTTTGAATTTGATTTCTGGCTGTTCCCTATACTATGTGATACTGGGCAAATTATAATACTTCATTGCTCTGTGCCTTGATTTGATCATCCACAAAACAAAGATAATAACAGTAACCTACTCCTTAGTATTATTGTGAGGATTAAATGAGTTAGCACATGTAGAATACTGTATGTTACACAGTAAATTCTCAATAAATGTACTATTTTTATTTTTAATAGTATTTTTATTTGGAAGTTTCTTGTAAAAATTAATCAAAAACATAAAATTCTGTAAGCAGAAAACATGCAAAGTGGTAGTACACAGCAAAATATTTTTTTTTCTTTTTCTATTTTTTTTTTTATTATACTTTAAGTTCTAGGGTACATGTGCATAACGTGCAGGTTTGTTACATATGTATACTTGTGCCATGTTGGTGTGTTGCACCCATCAACTCGTCAGCACCCATCAATTCGCCATTTATATCAGGTATAACTCCCAATGCAATCCCTCCCCCCTCCCCCCTCCCCATGATAGGCCCCGATGTGTGATGTTCCCCTTCCCGAGTCCAAGTGATCTCATTGTTCAGTTCCCACCCATGAGTGAGAACATGCGGTGTTTGGTTTTCTGTTCTTGTGATAGTTACAGCAAAAGAATTTTGACATAGCTGTTCTACATCTATTTTTAAGAATTTTGTTATTGGGTTTCTTTATAACACTTCAATATCACACACTAATCCCTTAGCAACTTGTTACATTCTGCATTTAATTTTTGCTTAGCCCCAAAGTGTTAAAACAGCTTTTCAAAGCACTAACTTTCCGATTTTGGCACAATTTATCAAAACTTATTATTAATTCACAAAAGTTGGCATCTGACCATGAACTTCTTCAGAAATAATTACAAAGCAAGAGCATTCAGCTGCCTCAAAATTAAATTCAACTTTCTTTCTAAGGGGGGAGGATTTTACAATAAAATGCTTTTATCTTTAAATTGAATTGGAGACATTATAAATTCTGTTTTTTAAGAATTAAACATAATCGCAATTAACTACACACAGAAATTCCAATAAATAGGAATAAGCTTTTAAAAATTACCATGTTGGTCACTGCAAAAAAAGAACCTTCCACAGAATTAGATATGCCCCTGCACAATATTATAGGTTTAAATATACAACTCCTATTCCAGAGCTATTATTATGGTCTCAAAGTCTGAGACTGAAACTGAAAGATGCACTTCAGCTGCAAATATGTAGCAATTATCATGAAATGAACTTCATTCCATATTCTTGCTAATCACCATGGTAACCTACATTCAATGGATTCTTTCTGGGAAATATTCCAGACTTGATCAGACATTTTTAGTTTAGAAGTTTAGAATATTTTTACTTACTTGGTTGCTTATATTGTTGTTTTTAGCAATATATAATGACGCTATAAAAAGAGTGTTCTAGAATATTGAACTAGTTTGAAAATTCCAACCAAGGAGCAAATAATAATAGTGTTCTTAGGTTCAAAAGGCATGAAGAATAATTGACTAATTACATTTACTAATAATATTTAATAAATATGTTAGTGAGTCAATGAGCTTATAACATATAAACTATAATATCATAAGTGATCTAAATTCAATATTTGACTACCAAAAATATATATAATCAAATAAATGTATATACTTCACTTATGTACTTCCAATTTTTAATATTAAATGTATTGGATATGAGATTGAAACCTATCCACCAAATGATATTAACAAGAATTTGTCACTTAGCCATTGCAAATAAAAATGTGAATTTTGTCAATTAAGTGTTTTGAGAAATGTGTTGTCTTAGGATTAATATCAGAAGAGTGATGAGTTTTAGTACTAATAAATATCATTTTCTCAGGCTTATTTATGTGGCTTGGGAGATAACCTACATGTCAGAATCACAGAACAAGGACATCTACTAGCTTCTTAAGGAGATTGTCACCAAATCTGGCCATGCTGGCAGGGTCACTGGGAGAGAACTCACAATGAACAGCTTGCTTTTGGATTGAAAGAAAACCAGGAGACAGTAAAGTAATATTGAGATTGATGGCCAGGTATCTAAAACATACAGCTATAAGTCCCAGGGAGCAAGAAGTATGTCCCCCAAGT
This sequence comes from Piliocolobus tephrosceles, assembly GCF_002776525.5. Classification (NCBI taxonomy): domain Eukaryota; kingdom Metazoa; phylum Chordata; class Mammalia; order Primates; family Cercopithecidae; genus Piliocolobus; species Piliocolobus tephrosceles. The sequence continues at coordinate 22,593,896 of NC_045438.1, read as the reverse complement.
GGTATATCCATGGCACAGACACTTACCCTGAGAGATAAAATTGAAGTAGTCTGCCTTATTTCTACCACAATTGTTGGTATTTCCTAAAAATGCTCCTGCTCAAGTTCTGAGAACTTTCGCCAGAACCCTAGAACTTGGAATTTAATAAATAACATGTCAAATAAGAGAGTTTTATAACCTGAGTTTTGTAAGTAACTCAGAGTAGGGGACAATGGTAATTTGGGCCTAAATCTATACAAATGGAATGTGATTGGAAGATTATAGGTACACAGACACACACACACAGCAAATCTAGATATGGACTTTAGACTTGACACAAAAATTATTCAAAATTGATCATGGATCTAGATGTAAAATGGGAAACTATAAAACTTTTTGAAGGAGGCATAAGAGAAAATCTACATTCCCTTGTATTTAATAATAAGTTTTTAAATATACCACAAAATGAATGCATGATCTATGAGAGAATAATTGATATACTGGACTTCATTAAAACTTCTACTTTGTAAAAGACACTGTTAAATGGATAAAAATATAGGCTAAGGACAGGAAAAAATATTTACTAAACACATAGGTAATAAAAAACATGTATCTAAAATATACAAATAATTCTTAAAATTTAATAATAAGAAAAAAGTATAAAATGGGCAAAATATCTGAGTAGACACCTCATCAAAGATGCTATACAGATAACACATAAGTATACGAATAGATGCTCGATCTCATTTATCTTTAAGGAATTGTGAATTAAAACTTTGAGTTACCATGACACAATGATCAGAATGACTAAATTTCAATATATACAAATAAATAAACCAAAACAAAAAATGCTGACAATACCAGTTGCTGTTGAAGATATAGAGCAATGAAAACTCTCATTCAGTGTTGGTGGGAACGTACAGCCACTTTGGAAGAAAATTTGACAGTTTCAAACTGTCAAAAATAAACACAATCTTACTCCATGATCCAGAAGTGAGTTCCTAAGTATTTACTCAAATGACTTTAAAACTTATGTTCACATAAAAACCTGCATCTGAATGTTTATGTTAGCTTTGTTTATAATTGCCCCAAATCAAAAACAAGATATTCTTCAAAAAGTAAATGGATAAACTGTGGTACATCTGTATAATAAGACATTATTCAGAACAAAGAAATAAGCTATTAAACCGCAAAACACATGGATGAATTTTAAATGCATATTGCTAAGTGAAGAGAGCCAGTGTGAAAAGCTACATAGTGTTCAATTACAATTGTGTAACATTCAGGAAAAGTCAAAACTATAGAGATGATAAATATAAATGGCTGCCAGGGGTACAGCAGAGAATAGGGTAGGGTTAAAAATTGAAGCAACATAATTTTGAGGCAGTCAAACTATTCTGTATGATACTGTAAAGGAGAGGGCAAGATACTAGGTTGGTGCAAAAGTAATTGCAGTTTTTGCCATTGAAAGTAGTGGCAAAATACACAATAACTTTTGCACTTACCTAATGTAAGTCCTGTAGTCTCAGAATATACAGACCTTTAAAGCATAAAAAGTAAAACTTTATGTATGAAAATATTTAAAAATCATTTAGGAAGCCGAAGGATCTCAAAATGAAATACACAATGTGAAAAAAATAATCTAACTATATTACAGATGTATAAAACAATCTCATTGAAGGGACTGGGGGGAGGAAAAAGTTGACCTAAGTAACTTTGGAAGGGAGTGGCGTCTATAAGCCTACAGACAAAGAGAATTCTACATAAAACTACACTCTACTTGATAAAATTGTTTCCCATTGGTGTATGGGTTAATAATTCTAAAACCATTACATGTACTTTACATACAGAGGAATTGGACAATTGAGTAAATGAACGGTAGATGGTGGGAACCAGGTTTCTCACTGTTAGAGTGGAATGTTAAGCAAGGGAGAAGGCTGAAATGATCCATTTGGTAATCAGTTAGAGTTGGAGATATCAAAATGAATTCATTAGCTTAATATAGATAGATACTTTTGCTTATATATTTATAAACATACGTACATATTTAGGGCTAAGTATATATGTATACAGGTTATAACATATTAATATGTCTCATTGCTCTGTCACCTGAGAAAGCCTAGAAGCAACGACACCCCAGTAGCAATGAGCAAACCTGGTAGCTGTATCTTGTTTCTAACACCATACTCCAATTTAAAAAAACTAACTCTTTGCAGAGTTGGCTGGTTCTAGGACCGGGCACAAAATATACAAGATGTCTGGAGCATCTTGGTGCCAGAAAGTAAGGAAGTGCTTGGAAAAATCCCTACATTGGTGGGGGTATATTCAAAAGACACAGAAGTCAACTGAAAGACTTCCCAATGGTCACAGCTGGAAAATTTTAGCAACAAAATAAAGTAGTATTGGATTGCCTTAGCTTAGGTTGCTATAACCAAATATCATAAACTGGATGGCTTATAAACAACATAAATTTATTTCTCACAGTTCTGGAGACTGGGAAGTCCAAGATAAAGGTGCCAGTAGATTTTTCTAAATTTTTTTATACTGAGATTTTCTTATTCTGAAGTAGGATATTGGAGTCATTCTTTTTTTTTTTTTTAAATCTTCTCTCTCATTTTTCATCTCTTTATCTTTTTGCTATATTTGCTGCAAGTGTCTCAACTTCGTCTTTCAATGTTTTTAGTTTTTTTTTCTGTTATAATCTTCATTATAATCTTAATGTCCAGGCATATTTTTCTTTTTTTCTCTGAATGTACCTCTTTTGTAGCATGCTCTTTTGTCACTGAGGCAATATCTTTTATTATCCCTGAACAGCATTTGTTTCCTACAAGGTGTTTGTCTTAGTCTATTTGGGCTGCTGTAACAAAATACTGTAAACTGGGTAGCTTATAAACAATAGAAATTTATTACTCACAATTCTGAAGGCTGGGCGTCAAGATAAAGGCACTGGCTGATTTGGTGTCTGGTAAGGACCTGCTTCCTTGTCTGTGGATGACTGTCATCATGCTATGTCCTCACATGGCAGAACGACTGACTGAGGGAGTCTTCTGGGGTCTCTTGTATAAGGTCATTAATCCCATTTTGTGAATAGGCAGAGCCCTCATGACCTAACCTCCAAAAGGCTCTACCTCCTAATGTTAATTACATTGTGGGATTTCAGCATATACATTTGGGAAGGACACAAACATTTACTCTATGGCATGGATTATAACCCAAAGTGTGAAATAAATATCTATGAGTGTATAATGATTTTAATTAATTAATAGAGGAGAATAGACAAGTCTCCCCTGGATAAAAATCCCAAATAATTTGTGTAGATGTGCTACACTTAAGGAGATGAACATAACCCACTCCTTAAGGTGTGAGTTGTGCATAGTGACTTCTTCTAAAAGGAGAAAAAAAGAGTAAATCAATGGTGGAGAAACCTGACAAACTCTACCTCCGCCAGATATCAAGTTTAACTTCAACAGTGATTAAATCGTGTTGATAATAAGACTCCTTGATATCAAATGATGATAATGGCACTTTACCTCTGTAGTCTTCCTCCTAAAAACCCACAACCACATTCTAATCACAAGAAAAACATCAGGTAAATACCAGTCGGAGGACCTTCTACAAGATCTCTCACTAGCAATCCATAAGACTACCAAAAATTATCAAGTTAAAAATGGAAAAGTCTAATACATTGTCACAACCAATAAACAGCCTAAAAGACATGATGATTAATGTAATGGGGTATCCTAGATGGAATACTGGAACAGAAAAAAGACATTAAAAGCTGAAGAACTCTTAATAAAGTCTGAAGTTGAGCTGATGATAACGTATCAATGCTGTTTTATAATTATGACAAATGGACTGGGCAGTGGCTCACGGCTGTAATCCCAGCACTTTGGGAGGTCAAGGCAGGTGAATCACTTGCTGTTAGGAGTTTGAGACCAGCCTGGCCAACATGGCGAAACCCTGTCTCTACTAAAAGTATAAAAATTAGCTGGGCATGGTGATGAGTGCCTGTAATTCCAGGTAGCTAGGGGGCTGAGGCATGAGAATCATTAGAACCTGGGAGGCAGAGGTTGCAGTGAGCCAAGATGGTGCCACTGCCCTGCAGCGTGGGAAAAACAGAAACCACAAAAAAAAAAAAAAAAAAAAAAAAAAAAAAATTATGACAAAGGAATTATATTAATGTAAGATGATAGCAAAGATTGGGTGCAGCATATATGGGAACTCTTTACATATCTTTAAAACAATTCTGTAAATATAATTTCTACAATAAAAGGTTATTTAAAAGTTCATTAGATTTTTTGCAAGGATAATTTTTTTTCCAGTTTTCTTTTTTTTCTCCTGCATGAAACCACCATACATTACCAATACAATTATGTGTTTCGTCTCTACCTGATCTCCATTCCTCTCTGCTAGAGGTAATTATTACCTTCATTTAAAAATTAATCATGGGCCGGGCGCGGTGGCTCAAGCCTGTAATCCCAGCACTTTGGGAGGCCGAGACGGGTGGATCACGAGGTCAGGAGATCGAGACCATCCTGGCTAACACCGTGAAACCCCGTCTCTACTAAAAAATACAAAAAACTAGCCGGGCGAGGTGGTGGGCGCCTGTAGTCCCAGCTACTCGGGTGGCTGAGGCAGGAGAATGGTGTGAACCCGGGAGGCGGAGCTTGCAGTGAGCTGAGATCCCGCCACTGCACTCCTGCCTGGGCGATAGAGCGACACTCCGTCTCAAAAAAAAAAAAAAAAAAAAAAATTAATCATAAAACTAGGTTTACAAGTATTTCTAGCTGCATAAAATATATTTTGTCCAGTTGCACTTGTTCTTAGGCCTTATGAACATGAATAATTTCTTCAGTCATCTGGGAAGTGCTTTTTCTTGTCAACATTGTTTCTAAGACACATTGTTTCTGTCCTACAAGTCAGACCCTTCCCTCCCCAGTCTATAAATTAAACATTCAGAAGGAATACAAACCCTGTGACTCTCACTTCAAATATGTATTATGTCCTCTTTCAGGTGTGTGTTGTCCTTGTTTATCGTGGTGGCTCATACGGCTTTCAAAATGTAAAAAATTCATATATTCCTATAATTTCAATATTTCTACATACATAGGGTTTTTTTTTCCTGTGTATATTTCCTTTGTTACTATGACTCCCCCCTCATCAAAATGTATACTCTAATCACTTTTTAACATTAGTTTTGTTTACTTGTAAATAAATAAATCCCTGTGGATTCAAAAACAATTTCTGAAAAAGTGCTTGGTGTGTGTATGTGTGTATCTGTTAGGGGTTGGGAAGTTGACTTACATGTGTGTATAAAAGAGAGGATGTAAAACTGCTTTGTTAAACCTGAGGTGAAATAGGTGAGGTTTTTGGCTAATAGAGGCTTCCTTCATAAACATTTCTGTTTTTGTTTGTTTGTTTGTTTTCTGTATAAATGTAAGGGGTACAAGTGTGATTTTGTTACATGGATATTTTGCATAGTGGTGAAGTCTGGGCTTTTAGTGTAACCATTATTGTGCCTATCAAGTAATTTCTCATCCCCGATCTCTGTTCCCCATCCCACCTTTCGGAGTCTCCAATCTCTATTATTCCACTCTGTATGGCCATGTATACATGTTGCTTAGCTCCCACTTATAAGTGAGAACATGTTGTATTTGACTTTCTGTAACTGAGTTGTTTCCTTAAGACAAGGTTCTCCAGTTCCAAACAGGTTACTGCAAAAGCATGCATGGCTAAATAGTATTTCATTGTATAGATACACTACATTTTCTTTATCCAATCGTCCATTGATAAACACTTACATTTATTACCTATATTTGTTATCGTGAATAGTGTTGTGATAAACATGAGTGCAGTTATCTTTTTTATATAATAATTTATTTTCCTAGTAGTGAGATACCTAGATTGAATTGTAGTTCTATTTTTAGTTCTTTAAGAAGTATCCGTACTATTTTCCACAGACATTGCACTAATTTACATTCCCACCAACAGTGTATAATTGTTCTCTTTTCTCCACATCCTTGCCAACATCTGTAATTTTGGACTTTTTAATAATAGCCATTCTGACTATTGTAAGATGATATCTCATTATGATTATAATTTGTATTTATCTGATAATTAGTGATGTTGAGTCTTTTTTATATGCTTTTGGACATTTGTGTGTCTTCTTTTGAAAAATATCTATTCATGTCCTCTGCCTACTTTTTAATGGTGTTATTTGTTATTGTTGTTGCTGTTTAATTGTCTGTGTTCCTTGAAAATTCTGGACATCAGTCCCCTATTGTATGCATAGTTTGCAAATATTTTCTCCCATTCTGCAGGTTGTTCACTCTGTTGATTACTTCTTTTGCTATACAGAGCTTTTTAGTATAATTAAGTCCCATTTGTCTATTTTTTTTGTTGCCTGTGCTTTTGAGGTCTTAGTCATGAATTCTTTGCCTAGAATAATATTGAGATTAATTTTCTCTAGGTTTTCTTCTAGTACTTTTATAGTTTCAGGACTCACATTTAAGTTTTTAGTCCATCTTGAACTGACTTTTGTGTATAGTGAGAGATGGTGGTTCAGTTGCATTCTTGTGTATATGGCAATCCAATTTTCCCAGCACAATGTATTAAAAAGGGTGTTCTTTCGCAGGTGTATGTTTTTGTCAACTTTGCCAAAGACCAACTGGTTGTAGATATGTGGCTTTATTTTGAGTTAACATTACTTTGTAAGGCTGATATTCATTCACCTTATGACTAGAAATTCCACATCCAGGTATATGCTGTAGGAAACACTTGTTCATATGCACCAGGGTTTGTATTAGACTGTTCTCACACTGGTAATAAAGACATACCTGAGACCAGGTAATTTACAAAGGAAAGAGGTTTGACTCACAGTTCCATATGGCTGGGGAGGCCTCACAATCATGGTGGAAAGAGAAGATGGAGCAAAGCCATATCTTACATGGTGGCAAGCAAGAGAGCTTGTGCAGGGGAAGTCCCATTTATAAAACCATCAGATCTCATGAGACTTCTTCACTATCATGAGAACAGCATGGGAAAGACCTTCTCCCATGATGCAATTACCTCAAACTGGGTACTTCCCATGATAGGTGGGAATTATGGGAGCTACAATTCAAGATGAGATTTGGATGGGGACCCAGCCAAGCCATATCAGGGTCCATGCACAAGAATATTCACACAAACACAGTTAAAACTTTTTTTTTTTAATTTTTGAGACCTAGTCTCACTCTGTCACCCAGGCTGGAGTTCAGTGGCGCGATCTCGGCTCACTGCAACCTCTACCTTCCGGGTTCAGGTGATTCTCCTGCTTCAGCCTCCTGAGTCACTGGGACTACAGGCGTGCACCACCGTGACCAGCTAATTTTTTGTATTTTTAGTAGAAACAGTGTTTCATTATGTTGGCCAGGCTGGTCTTGAACTCCTGACCTTGGGTGATCGGCCCGCCTCGGCCACCCAGAGTGCTATGATTGTAGGCATGAGCCACCACACCAGACCACAAACACAATCTGTAATATTCATTTAAGAACTAGTAACTAGGGTTATATACTTTTAAGATAAACGAGTAATATCTATTTAAGAACAGAGTTCTTAAATAACGAAAATCGTATTTCATCTAAATACTCATTTAATTTTATTTTCATTGTTGAATATTTCACTGTGGGACAAAACCTAATGTGATTTAAACTAGTATAATATATGTAGGCATTATGTCTAGTTTGTGGACATTATAATTTGTGCTTCTCTGAACATTCTTGTCCATGAACTCTGATGCATGTGAGCAAGTGTTTCCTATGGCACATATCTAGATGTGGAATTTCTGGGTATTAGGTGAATGAATATCAACCTCACAAAGTAATGTTAACTTGTTTCCCACAGTGGTTGTTTAAACTCACTCATCTCATAGCCACGTCCCTATTGATCCATACCTTCTAAAGTAGTTGATATTGTCAAAGTTTCTATTTATTGCTGGTAAAAGTTAAACTGAAGCATGATACAATTTTAAAGCATTTATTTGTGCAAACAGCAATTCATAAATCAGTACAGCTGCAAACCCGAAGTGTTTGGGAGGCTTCACTAAGGAAACACAAGCGAAAGCTTTCATAGGGCAAATGTGGAGTTAAAGTAAAGAAAATACTTGATGAGTTACAGTTATCCACTTGTTTCACTTGTTCTATCCTATTGTAAGTTCCTAGTTATAAACTATAAGTTGGTAGCTTCTGATTAGTTAATCTTGTTTCATTTTTCTTTCATATAGGCATTTATCAGTAATAGCTCAAGTTTCACTTATGTTTACAAATTAAGCAAGGTTAAGGTCAATTATGAGGCCTAACTGACTTTGTTTGCTCAGTGACTCTCCAGGCCTGGTTTCCATTTTAATTCACTTTAACATTGTTTATGTACTAGGTTTAAAAAGGTTATCTTGGCGTGATTTTAATTTGCATTTACCTGATCACTAGGGCAGTTGAACCTCACTCCATGTTTACTGACCACATATGTTTTCATTATCTGAAATGCCTTTATATCTTTTGTACATATTTATATTAGATTGTCTCTTTCTTATTTGTAGAAGTTCCTTATATAATTAATAAACATCGATTGAGTTATAGGTGTTCCAATATTTTTTGGCCAGTTTATGGCTTTGTTTTTTCATTTTTAATGGTATCTATTTATTTAAATGTTAAAAGATAAAAATTCTCAATTTTAATGTGATCCAATTGAGCATTTTTTTTCTTATGGTAATCACTTTTTTCACAATGTCAAAGTTAGAATTTTTTTTTTTTTTAAATCAAAAGTCTTGTAATTACCTTTGAACCATAAATTTATCTTGGATTGGTAGTATTTATGGTGCAAGTTAGAGATCTGATTTTTCTTCCTTCTTCCTCCTTCCTTCCTTCCATTTTTTCTTCCCTTCCCTCCCTCCCCATCTCCCCCGCTTCCCTCCCTTTCTCTCTCGCCTCCCTCACTCCGTCCCTCCCTTCCTTCTTTCCTTCCTTCCTTCCTTCTTTCCTTCCTTCCTTCCTTCCTTCCTTCCTTCCTTCCTTCCTTCCTTCCTTCCTTCCTTCCCTCCTTCCTCACTTCCTTCCTCACTTCCTTCCTCACTTCCTTCCTTCTATCCTTTTTTCCTTCCTTCTTTCTTTCCTTCCTTCCTTCTTTCCTTTTCTTCTTCCCTCTGTTTCTTCCTTTTTCCTTCTTTTTTTTTTTTTGGTTTTTTTTTTCTTTTGCTTTTTTTTTTCCTTTTTTTCTTCCTTTTTCCTTCTTTTTTTTTTTTTGGATTATTGTTGCTTTAGCATATGATTGTCCATTATTTCTTCATTGATACATAATGCTATATTTGTTCTACATTGTTGTTTCTAATTTGCATTAGTGTTTCTGGGTTTTCTACTCATCTTACTATTTTCTCTAACTCTGTGCAATTATCACAATTTTAAATTATTAAAGACTCAATTAGCCTTGACAGGGGCATCAGAAGGGCAATACCTTCCCTCCAAAATACGACTGCCATTTTTCTTTCTTTTTTTTTTTTTTTTTTTTGAGACGGAGCCTCGCTCTGTCGCCCAGGCTGGAGTGCAGTGGCCGGATCTCAGCTCACTGCAAGCTCCGCCTCCTGGGTTCACGCCATTCTCCTGCCTCAGCCTCCCGAGTAGCTGGGACTACAGGCGCCCGCTAACACGCCCGGCTAATTTTTTGTATTTTAGTAGAGACGGGGTTTCACCGTGTTAGCCAGGATGGTCTCGATCTCTTGACCTTGTGATCCGCCCGTCTCGGCCTCCCAAAGTGCTGGGATTACAGGCTTGAGCCACCGCGCCCGGCCGACTGCCATTTTTCATTTTGAGAGTCACGGTTATTCTTAGCTCTTTGCTCTCACATATAAAATTCACAATTATTTTGTTAAGTTTTATGAAAATCTCTTTTGGGATATTGAGTCAAATTTGTTTGAATTTAGAGATAAAATCTGTGGAATATTGACATCATCACAATATTACATCTTCTAATCTATAAATATAGGATACATCTCCATTCATGTACATTTCTTCAGATTTTTAAATAGTTTTATAAGTTTATTTAGCAAGCTCTTCCATATGTTAAATATAATAGTGTAATAGATTTCTTACAGTTTTTGAGGCTATTATCAGTATTGTCTTTTTAAAAATTAAACTTTATGTTTATTGCTGATTTAAACAAATGCAATTTTTTGGTGTATTGATTTTGTAGACTAAAAGTCTTCTTGCCTCCACTCTCTCAATCAAAATGTTAAACTGATATTTAACATTATCAGTTGCAATGCAGGCATAGTACTGGGCACTTGAAAGAACGCAAAGATAAGACACATAAACTGACAGGAAATTTATAACGTATTTAGAAACAATCTAGCCTGGATTTGGAATATTTTGTAACTTTCATAATTCTCCATTATCCAAAGTCACTACTGAAAAATCATAATTATTTTATTTTATCTTATTATTACATAATTTAATCTATTAGTCCTATTTGTGAACTTTTCTGAGTAAAGTCACCTTGTATTTTTTTTAAACCTAGACTTTATTAGAAGAATAATTGAACATAAGCACTTGCTAGGCTAGTAAGAAGCTATTAATGGATCAATAAAATGCCACTGACCCGAGAAAAGATGAGAGGTCCTCGAGTTATTTGTACAGTTATGGGTATTGGTTTTAGCTGAGCCATTCCCATACCAAATATCTGCTAGGCTCACTCATACTTGTGTAATTGCAACAAGGTTGCCTGGGTTGAAGTCTGTGCTTTAGAATTATTGCCAATAAGAGTAGGCCAAACATGAACCCATGATGTGACCTCATAAAATTACTTCTATATGTTTAAACAGTTTTAGATTTGACTTTTCTCATTATAGTATAGTAATTAAGTGCATAAGGTTTTGATGAGACTTTTGTTCTGATTTCGTCTTTGTAACTTCTTACTGGTTTTAAACCTACATTCTTGCAGCTTCATAACTACTTTCTTATGGTCATAATGTTTGAAGGTCAACTTGGCAGGATATAAAATCCTTGATTCATATTTTCTTTTATTTTGAGATGGAGTCTTACTTTGTTGCCCAGGCTGGAGTGCAGTAGCACAATCTCGGCTTACACCTCTGACTCCCAAGTTCAAGTGATTCCCCTGCCTCAGCCTCCCGAGTAGCTGGGATTACAGGTGGCCGCCACCACACCCAGGTTTTTTGTATTTGTAGTAGAGACAGGGTTTCGCCATATTGGCCAGCCCATTCTCGAACTCTTGACCTCAGGTGGTCCACCCTCGTTGGCCTCTCAAAGTGCTGGGATTACAGGTGTGAGCCACCATGTCTGGCCGATTTATATTTTCTTCCTTTGAGTATCACAAATATGTTGCACCAACTTGCCAGCCATGTGATCAACCTTAGAAATAGAAGCTCCAGTCCTATTAAAATTTCAGATGACTGCAATACTAGGCAACATCTTGAATTGCAACCTGATGAGAGACCTGGACCAGAGCCACCTAATGAAGCCATACCTGAATTCCTGAGCTATAGATATAATATGAGATAATAAACTCTTGTTTATTTAAGTCACTACATTTTGGGATAATACGTTACCAATAGCAAGTTTTCTAGGGAAAGAGCATACCAGCAAGAGGGATCGTTTTCCACAAAGATCTTGAGGCAAAAGCACACACAATTTTTTCTGGAAACAGCAAGGAAATCAATGTTGTTGAAGTAGAGTGGGCCAGGAGGTTAGAGAGATGACTACACAGGTCTTAAAGGCTATGGCAGTAATTTTGGCCCTACTTTTAATGAGATGGGAAGCCTCTGGAGGATTTGGGACATGATTTCATTTGTGCCATTTTATTTATGACACTGGTCGCTTTGCGGATAATAGACTATAGAATAGACTACAATGGGGGAATGATGGAAAGTGTGACACTAAAAACAGTAGACTTGTTTCTTGACTTTTCTTGTCCCTAGCTATATCTAGTGAGTTAATTCCACTATTTGCTTTTGGTTTACATAAAGTAACTTTTATCCTTATTTTTTTCTTAAGTTAGTCTGAGTTAGTTTGGGTTTGTAACAATGCAAACAATCAATCATGAATGAAGTGTAATAAATTTCTGTTTATTTAAATAGATCATTAAAAAAGTTAAATAGTCGGCACAGTGGCTCATGCCTGTAATCCCAGAATTTTGGGAGGCCGAGGCAGTGGATCACTTGAGGCCAGGAGTTCATGACTAGCCAGGCCCAACATGGCAAAACCCCATCTCTACTGAAGATACAAAAATTAGCCAGTGTGGTGGCGGCTGCCTATAATCCCAGATACTTGGGAGGCTGAGGCAGGAGAATCGCTTGAACCCAGGAGGTGGGGGTTGCAGTGAGCCAAGATCTTGCCATTGCACTCCAGCCTGGGCGACTAATGAAACTTTTATTATGTGCATAAAATCTTTGACTTTTTAGGAGTGTTATTAATGTAAAGTGTTTAAAATACCTTCTTGTACCTTGCTGACATTTACTTTATGTTCATCTGCATTTACTGATGCTAAAATATTTTAGGAGACGATGCAGCAATCACAAATCTGCAAAGGTCAGAGAAAGCCCAAAGAATTTTTCAATGGGATTGAAGTCTCACATATCACAGGGAGAAATTTGAATTATACAACTGTTTGCATGAGATATATATATATATATACACATACACACACACACACAAATATATATGTCTCTCTTTATGTATATGTGTGTATATATATGATTACACACACACTATATATATATAATAGATATATTTATAAAATGACATTTTAAGAAAGAAAGAAAAAAATCTTTACCCATGAAGAAGGACAGAGGAACTTACTTTTTAAAAAATAGTGAGTTACCTTCTTTATAATTTTTGTTGAAATATATTTTAATGAGTATCAAGGTTAAAATAATTAAAGAAAATAATGAGATAATCAGGCACGGTTCAATGTGGGAAACAAAAACTACTCTAGATATTTTAGCAAGGTATTATTAATACAGGAGTTTAAATACTTTGCAAAATTGTTGAATGGGGGTAAATCAGCAGTTTCTAGGCAGGGTTCTTGGAACGACTCTAATAATAATATAAAGCTGATACACTAGGGGAGTTATCATGTTTGTTGTCACTACCCAGGTTGTGCCAGTCTGGGTCTAAAGTTTTGGTAGCTTTGACACAGTCTGCACAGGAGAATTAGAGCATGGGCACACCAAACTGCAAACCAGGTATCATAGGATATTCCTGAAAATGAATACTGGAACCTATTACAGAGAAACCATGACCTTCCTTACTAGTGGTGACAGCTCAGAATCACAGAAGGATTGCCTCTGCCTCATTTCCACTTTCCCATTTTTGTGGAAGTACATTTAATTAGTGAAACAAGCTACTTGAAAGTGCAGACAATGTAACTTTTAGCTTTCCAACCTCTTCAAATACAAGGTGAATGAAATACAGGCTTAGAAAACCAAAGTAAGTATCAACCCCCGAGATTAAAACAATATTTTATTAATAGGACAAATTGAAAAAAAAAAACAAAACAAAACACCAAAATACATCCTCAAAGTTATTTTAAATCAAAGTCAAGCCAAAAACTGTAGAATTTATTTGTGACATACAGTAACTTAATGGGCATATAATAGAAGGTTAACACACATTTCTGGAGTAATTTAATTCGTTTGGTTATTAGAGAAATGAGGAGCAAAATGTCATAGATAAAAGGATAGCTAATTTTTAACATTAACTTTTAATATTTTGGTGATTTTAGAAAACTCTTAAGGCTTCTTGAAGCAGAGGGTAAGAAATACTTTTAAAGTTTTAAGACAATAGATGCTAAAGACATAATTTCAAATGGAAATACAAAAATTTAATGTCAAAATGACATTACAAAACTAAAGCAGAAATTTTGGTCAACATGCTTACATCATAGATGTATTTTTCCCAAGATATTAAGGAAATGGAGAATGGTTGAAAATAAAATTGAGAAAAATCTAAGGATGTATAAAAAATAAAAATAAAACTGATAATTTCTCTGTGATTTTGTTATATTTTCTTACAGTTATTCTTTTCCACAAGCATTTTTTAAAATTATACTTTAAGTTCTAGGGTACATGTGCACAACGTGCAGGTTCGTCACATATGTATACATGTGCCATGTTGGTGTGCTGCACCCATTAACTTGTCATTTACATTAGGTATATCTCCTAATGCTATCCCTCCCCTCTCCCCCCCACCCCACGACAGGTCCCACTGTGTGATGGTCCCCTTCCTGTGTCCAAGTGTTCTCATTGTTCAGTTCCCACCTATGAGTGAGGATATGTGATGTTTAGTTTTTTGTCTTTGTGATAGTTTGCTGAGAATGATGGTTTCCAGCTTCATCCATGTCATTACAAAGGACATGAATTCATTCTTCTTATGGCTGCATAGTATTCCATGGTGTATATGTGCCACATTTTCTTAATCCAGTCTATCATTGATGGACATTTGGGTAGGTTGAAAGTCTTTGGTATTGTGAATAGTGCCGCAATAAACATATGTGTGCATGTGTCTTTATAGCAGCATGATTTATAATCCTTTGGGTATATACCCAGTAATGGGATGGCTGGGTCAAATGGTGTTTCTAGTTCCAGATCCTTGAGGAATCGCCACACTGTCTTCCACAATGGTTGAACTAGTTTACAGCCCCACCAACAGTGTAAGAGTATTCCTATTTCTCCACATCCTCTCCAGCACCTATTGTTTCCTGACTTTTTAATGATCGCCATTCTAACTGGTGTGAGATGGTATCTCATTGTGGTTTTGATTTGCATTTCTCTGATGGCCAGTGATGATGAGCATTTTTTCACGTGTCTGTTGGCTGCATAAATGTTTTGTTTTGAGAAGTGTCTGTTCATATCCTTTGCCCACTTTTTGATGGGATTGTTTGTTTTTTTCTTGTACATTTGTTTGAGTTGTTTGTAGATTCTGGATATTAGCCCTTTGTCAGATGAGTAGATTGCGAAAATTTTCCTCCATTCTGTAGGTTGCCTGTTCACTGTGATGGTGGTTTCTTTTGCTGTACAGAAACTCTTTAGTTGAGTTAGATCCCATTTGTCAATTTTGGCTTTTGTTGCCATTGCTTTTGGTGTTTTAGTCATGAAGTCCGTGCCCATGCCTATGTCCTGAATGGCATAGCCTAGGTTTTCTTCTAGAGTTTTTATGGTTTTAGGTCTAACATTTAAGTCTTTAATTCATCTTGAATTAATTTTCATATAAGGTGTAAGGAAGGGATCCAGTTTCAGCTTTTTACGTACGGCTAGCCAGTTTTCCTAGCACCATTTATTAAATAGGGAATCCTTTCCCCATTTCTTGTTTTTGTCAGGTTTGTCAAAGATCAGATGGTTGTAGATGTGTGGTGTTATTTCTAAGGGCTCTGTTCTGTTCCATCGGTCTATATATCTGTTTTGGTACCGGTACCATGCTGTTTGGGTTACTCTAGCCTTAGTATGGTTTGAAGTCAGGTAGTGTGATGCCTCTAGCTTTGTTCTTTTGGCTTAGGATTGTCTTGGCAATGCAGGTGCTTTTTTTGTTCCATACAAACTTTAAAATAGTTTTTTTTCCAATTCTATGAAGAAAGTCATTGGTAGTTTGATGGGGATGGCACTGAATCTATAAATTACCTTGGGCAGTATGGCCATTTTCATCATATTGATTCTTCCTATCCATTAGCATGGAATGTTCTTCCATTTGTTTGTGTACTCTTTTATTTCATTGAGCAGTGGTTTGTAGTTCTCCTTGAAGAGTTCCTTCACATCCCTTGTAAGTTGGATTCCTAGGTATTTTATTCTTTTTGAAGCAATTCTGAATGGGAGTTCACTCATGATTTGGCTCTCTGTTTGTTTTTGGTGTATAAGAATGCTTGTGATTTTTTGAACATTGATTTTGTATCCTGAGACTTTGCTGAAGTTGCTTATCAGCTTAAGGAGATTTGGGGCTGAGACAATGGGGTTTTATAAATATACAATCATGTCATCTGTAAACAGGGACAATTTGACTTCCTTTTTTCCTATTTGAACACCCTTTATTTCTTTCTCCTGCCTGATTGCCCTGGCCAGAACTTCCAACACTATGTCGAATAGGAGTGGTAAGAGAGGGCTTCCCTGTCTTGTGCCAGTTTTCAAAAGGAATGTTTCCAGTTTTTGCCCATTCAGTATGATATTGGCTGTGGGTTTGTCACAAATAGCTCTTATTATTTTGAGATATGTTCCATCAATACCGAATTTATTGAGAGTTTTTAGCATGAAGGGCTGTTGAATTTTGTCACAGGCCTTTTCTGCATCTATTGAGATAATCATGTGGTTCTTGTTTTTGGTTCTGTTTATATGCTGGATTACGTTTATTGATTTGCATATGTTGAACCAGCCTTGTATCCCAGGGATGAAGCCTACTTGATCATGATTCCACAAGTATTTTTTTTTACTTTGAAATATCCTGTATTATAGTTTTGTATCCTGCATTTTCACATAGCAAAATGTTTAAGCAATGTTATAGTATTAATATTATATAAAATCAATAATACGGTAGCTGTATAGCAATTCTATTAAATTCTAAAATAGAATTTATTTTGCTATTACTCTTGTCAACCTAAATAACAAGTAGAGAGGGGAGACTCTCTAAAAGAAAATGATATTTACTTGAGAATAAACATCAGAATGGGACTGTACAAGCCATGGTAAATTATGTGTTTATTTAAGAAGGTGAAGGAAGACAAAGATTTTTAAGGAAAAATGAGGAGGACTACATATTATTTTGAGATAATTATTCTTGGCTTCAAGGATCAATAACAAGCATAGTACATGTTCAAGGTTGGACAAAATGTTGCTGGGCAGATGTCCTCTTTTACACATTTTGTGTGTGTGTGTGTGTAAAGTTGTGACGGTCTTTGTTCAAGATTGTGGTTTTTGCAGAGTCTTTTGTAATAGTTCTTATCAGGGGGTTGTGCATAAAAATCCTTTCTACATGACCATCTCCAGCTCCACTTTTCAATATTTTAACATGATTCTGTTTTTATTCTGACAATTTTCACACTCTTTGGACATCTGTTTAGGTTTGCTGCAATTTTTAACCATTATAAAAAATTCTCTCATAGTTTAATAAATTTTATTTTATCTAAATCTATAATTAGTGTAATATCTTTACAGATTCCCTTTCAAAGATCTCTTCCTAATATTTTTAAAGACTATGCTTTGTAAAACTTCATACCAAAACCAGACAAGGACACAGCCACAACAACAACAACAACAAGCTGGTCCGGGCATGATGACTCATGCCTGTAATCCCAGCACTTTTGGAGGCTGAGTGGAGGAAGCACTTGAGGCCACAAATTTGATACCAGACTGGGCCATACAGCAAGACCCCATCCCTGCAAAAATAGTTTTTAAACATTAACCGGGTGTGGTGGTGTGCACCTATAGGCCCAGCTACTCAGGAGGCTGAGGCATGTGGATTGCTTGAGCCCAGGAAGTTGAGACTGCAGTTAATCAAGATCATGGCACTGCACTCCAGACTAGGTGATAGAGAAAAACCCTGTGAAAGAAAGAAGGAATGAAGGAAGGAAGGAAGGAAGGAAGGAAGGAAGGAAGGAAGGAAGGAAAGGAGGAAAGGAGGAAAGAAGGAAAGAAAGAAAGAAAACCAATATATTAAAATGATCACTGACCATGATCAAGTGGAATTCATCCCAGCAATGCAAGGATGGTTCACCCTATACAAATCAATAAACAAGTGTGATACAATTACATTAACAGAATCAAGAACAAAAGTCACATGATTTTTTTCAATAGATAATTTCATTTTTTAATGAAAAAGTCAACAAAATTAAACATCCCTTTATGATAAGAACTCTCAACAAACTGGGCATAGAAGGAACATACCTCAAAACAAGAAAGGCCACAAACCTCCAGTTAACATCATACTGAATGGAGAAAAAACTGAAAACCAGATTTCTCTAAGATCTGGAACAATACAAAGATGTCCACTTTTATCATTTTATTCATCATAATACTGGAAGTTTTAGCCAGAACAATTAGGCAAGAGAAAGAAGTAAATGGTATCCAAATTGGGAAGGAAGAAGTCACATTTTCCTTGTTGCAGACATGACGCTATATTTAGAAAAGCCTAAAGACTCTACCAAAAACCAGAACTGATGAACAAATTCAGTAAATTTGCAGGATACAAAACCAACATATAATAATCAATAGCATTTATAAATGCAAACAGTGAACAAACTGGAAAAGGAATCGAGAAAGCAATCCCATTTACAATAGCTGCAAAAAATATAAAATGCCTAGCAATAAATTCAACAGCAGAAGTGAAAGATCTCTACATGTAACACTATAAAATACTGATGAAAGAAATTGAAGAGGACACAAGTAAATGGAAAGATATGGTCACAGATTGGAATAATTAATATTGTAAGAATGTCAATACCATCTAAAGCAATCTACAGATTCAATGCAATCCATATCAAAATAACAATGACATTCTTCACAGAAATAGAAAAAAACCCAAAAATTTACATAGAGCCACAAATGACCCTGAATACATGAAACAATACTGAGCAAAAAGAACAAATCTGGAGGCATCACACTAGCTGACTTCAAAATATGCTACAAAGCCATAGTAACCAAAGAGCGTGGTACTGTTATAAAAACAGACACATAAATCAATGGAACAGAATAAAGAATTCAGAAATGAATACACTCATTTATAGCCAACTAATTTTCAACAAAGGTGCCAAGATCATACGTTGAAGAAAGTACAATCTCTTTAATGAATGATGCTGGAAAATCTGGATATATATAAGCAGACAAATGAAGCTATACCTCTATCTCTTTCCATATAAAAAATCAAATATAAATGGAGTATAGACTTAAATCTAAAACTTATTATGTATTGATCAGATCATCAATACCCCATATCACTAAAAGTTATTTATTTAAATTTGTTGTAAGAAAGGAAAAAATTGAATATAAGGAGATATGCTGATCCAAAGTATAAAGTAAAAGAAGTCAGAGATGTTATATTTTGGAACCTGAATATAAAATATATATATTTGAAGAATTGTTAAATTGTTTTATGAAAACAAGAATACATTTTTATAAGATAAGTAGAGCTGATATGGGATTATTGGTAGATAGTTTAAAACATTGATTCTACAGACAAATGCTAAATTCAGTTTTTGATTTTGACTTATGTAAAATTAAATTTCTTGTATCAGGTAGTGACTCCAAACTTTCAAATGGTAAATTTACTCTCATTTTTACCTTTGTACTAACATATGGAAATTACTACCTTTTGTAATAATGTTATATCTTTCATACATATTTTGGAAATATGACAAAAACTAGCATTTATGAATATGGGGGTGTTATAATGGCATTTCTCTCTGCTTAGTTTGTCAAGATTAAATATGACTTTATATGCTTCTACACTTAAGTAGTAACCACATAATCATAACCCCTTGAATAATAATTTACGATTGAAGATTTACAAACAGCTTTTCAACCATTACTTTCTTAATATTTACAACTTACTCTGAGGGCTTAATGTGGTAACTGTTAGCATTTCTGATTTATAGACGGAGAAAATGAAATAGGCAGGTGAGATTATTTATTTGTAATGGATATTGACTGAGCTGGGAATGAAGCCAGAACTCCTCTTCATTCTCCAGACCTGTAGCTTGGTTATGGAATCTAATGATTCATTATTTTAATTGAGTTACAATAACATAGCAAATTACCTGACACCTGACATTCTGTTAAGTGGAACCACACATCTAAAGTTCTGTAATCAATGAAGTTAACAATAGCATCTTTAACATAGTTTAAATAGAGGATTTTATGAATCTAAACTAAATCTATTAATGTAAAACACTAAGTGGTAATGATGCCATTATGCATATTTTACTTTATTATAATGGAAATTTGATAATCTTAGAATGCCTTATGGAAAGAATCAATCAAATTCATCTTTTCATTATATAGAATACCATGATCCATAGATACCACAAATCTATGTTGAATAATGGCTAGCGAGCTGTACTTGTGTTTTATTCAACATGCAACTTTAATTCTGATAAAATATAAAAACCAAATAATGGAAAGCTGTTATATGGGGTCTATAAGAGAACACCAGACATAGTGATATTTATTAGGTTATAGCATGGAACAAATACTGGGTTTTGTCCAGTAGACAAGGCCTCTTGTGTCTAAAAGGCAGATAAAGACTTGCAGTATGGAGTAAAACAAAACTGATTCAAAATATTGATTGCAATGTGTCTTTTAAGGAACAGACAGTAAAACCTGTCTCTACAAAAAATATAAAAATTAGCCAGGGATGGTGGTGTATGACTGTAGTCCCAACTACTTGGGAGGCTGAGGTGGCAGGATGGCTTGAGCCCAGGAGGCAGAGGTTGCAGTGAGCTGAGATTGTGCCACTGCACTTCAGCCTGGGCACAAGAGCCAAGACCTGTCTCAAAAAAAAAAAAAAAAAAAAAAAAAAAGAGTTCATAATATTTAAGATTTACAGATTTTCTATATATTCATTAGCATATTTACTGAAGATGTGTGGGAAAGATCGAGCATTTGTCTTTGTAAGAAATACACATGTGAGAACAGATCCTTGAAGGGGATTTAATCCAGGGCCATTTAATCCACTGAACCAAAGAAATTGTGATGATCTCTGAGCAGTATTTGGACACCAGGAGAGGTTGCTCTGATAAGATTTCTCAACAGCATTGTAAATACATGAAGGTATCCATGTTACTTTTATAGTAGTTTGTTTCTATGATTGCAGTTCACTTATTTCTTCAGTAATTTTTGTATATATTTGTAGGACTGATATATATGTATTAGAGTTAGTGCCACTGGATACACACACACACACACACACACATATACACACATCAAACTCATTAAAAAAGTGCAGAATAAAGGAAATTTCGTTCTTGTTTGCCTACATTTGCCTCCGGTTTCACACTTAGTCTCCTGTATTGATTTGGTTCCAAAGACTTTCCGGTTGCATTCCTAAAACTTGGTACAGAGATTCTTCCTCATGTGTTCATTGTGGGAATGCTCTTGGGAGAGAGTGAAGGAAGCAGGATATGGTAGGGGAAGAATAATTTGGTTGTAGGGGTGTCTAGTCTCAACCCACAATGAAATTTGGAGGGAAATGTACAAACAATAGATTTAGTAAACTAGAGGAAGGTGGAACACTCAATTCAGTCTTTGGCGAAGTTCAATTCCAGGGGCCTGGAGGGTGTAACTACCCAGTCAGACTGGTGTTCATCTAGCTGAGGGAAATTATTTAGACAAGGGAGTAGGTGGGAGTTATCAGCCAACACTTTAGCTAGGGAATAGGTACTGCTCACCTTAATGAGTATTTGGGCTGACGTCAATAGTACCACTACAATCCTCTCCCTGCTCTCTACTCAGACCCACCTGCTGGTCACATTATGTTCTCTACATCCAGACACAGCTTCCCTAGTATTTTCATTTGTCAAAATTTCTGAGAAAATTGTTAAGAGCAGCATCAAATTACAGTTGCCACAGTTTCAGTCGATTTCAAGATTATAATTAATACTTAATATATCACTCTTCCATTAGATTCTTCCTCTCTTTGTCTAGCTTTTATACTGGTTTATATGTCTTGCCTGGGAGGCTAAATGAAATCCTTGCCCATATGTTGTTTGGTTCCTGGTTACTATGTCCTATCAAGTCTTAATAGCTGCACTTGTGCTTTTGTAGTTATAACTGTGCATGCGAGTTATCAAGAGTCAACCAATTGATTGCTAATATATTTCTCCCTGTCCCTATTATGTAGCAGCAGCCCTAAATCCTCATGAAGACCAGAATCAATTTCCCCTGTTAGTATGGGAGCTCATTTCTATACTTATTGCTCTAATTGCATGAGAGGTACAAAATGACCAGGCAGCAGACATATTTTTATACCTAGAGGGACTGTAACTCTGTATCCTGGCATAATAATACATGCTCTGGGAACCAGAAACTCTAGACCGGCAAAGCCTAAACCTGTGGGGACAGGAAATGGAAATTCCCAAGTAAGTCTCTAGGAATAAGTGATGATGACCAGGACCACTCCTACATCCGCCTTTGATTACTAAACCCATATTCTCTACCTATTGTGGATCAACACCATAAAATGACAATTAGTATAAAATATATACCACATGGGGAAGGGTAGCACCCCATGCTTGTAGGGGATAACATCTCCAAACTGGCACCGCAGCTGTATCTGCAAGAGGTTATTTCATTGCTCTCTTAGGCTGCTGGTTTCCAACTGTGCATTATGTGGTAGGACTAATTGATTTGATGGTTGTATTTCTTTTTAAAGATAAAGTGGGTCCCTTGGTCTGAGGAGATATTATTATGTAGGATATTAATATGTAGGATATTATATTAGGAGATGAAAACGCTGTGAAACCTTGGTAGCAATGCTTGCTGAATCACTGTGAGGAAGAAAGGTGAACACATACCCAGAAGGTATATCAATTTTGATCACAAAAAAAAAAATTGCCCTTTTGAGGGTAGAAGAGGTTCAATGTCATCATTTTTCCACCAAATGTCTGATTAGTTTCCTTGTGGGTCGGTACTATCCTGGGGACCTAGCATTGGTCTCTCTCTGTTCCTGACAGGTTGGACATATTAACAGGAGGAAAAGCAGATCAGCCCTAGTGAGGGGGAGCCTATGCTGGTGGGCTCATGCATAGTTTCACTCTCTGTCACCATGACTATTCGACTCTTGACCCAAATGCCAAAACCCTGAGGTGGCTACAGTGACTGGATATTTAATTGTCTTGGCACAGGGGCTTCTTTCTGGTGTATATTAATGTGTTATACAAACATCTCATTTTGCAGCTACTCCTGCAGGTTCATCCCCAATCTCCTTAACTTGATCTTGCAGTTTTATGGAAGGAATTTCCTGAAATTCCTTCCAGGATTCTGACTAACTCAGATTAGTCAGAAAAAAAATTTAAAAATAAAAAAATTTTTAAAAATTAAAAAAATAAATTACTTGAAAGACACAAACTACTAAAACTTATTCAAGAAGAAAGAGATAACTCAAATAGTCCTACATTTACTAAATAAATAAATTTTTTAGTTCGAAAACCTGTCAAAAATAAAGCTCTAGGCATAGGTGTCTTCTCTTGTGAATTAGGCCAAATGTTTAAGAGAGAAAATATAGCAATTTTACTAAAAACTCTTCCAGAAAATTGAAGAAGAAGGAATACTTTCCAACTTATTCTATGAAGTCAGTATTTCCCTGAGACCAAAACTGGACAAAAATATTACATAAAATTTCAAATTACTGTCATTCAGGGACACAGATGGAAATATTCTAAACAATATTTTAGAAATATAATTTATGCATAAAATAAAGTTTATGATCAAGTGTGTTTATTATAGGAATGTGAGGTGTTTAAAATAAAAAAACAGTGTAATTTGCTACATTTAAAAACTAAAAACAAAATAAAAGCCTAATAGATAGTGACAATTCATTCTATAGAATTAAACAGTCATTCTAGAGGAAAACCCTCAGCAAACTAAGTGTAAGAGATAAGTTCCTCAACCTGTTAAGGAAAATTTACAAAAATCTTACAATGAACGTCACACATAATAGTGAAAGACAGGCTGGGTGCGGTGGCTCACGCCTGTAATCCCAGCATTTTGGGGGGCCGAGGTGGGTGCATCACAAGGTCAGAAGATCAAGACCATCCTGGCTAACGTGGTGAAACCTTGTCTCTACTAAACATATAAAAAAAATTAGCCAGGCGCGGTGGCGGGTGCCTGTAGTCCCAGCTACTCAGGAGGCTGAGGCAGGAGAATGGTGTGAACCGGGGAGGTGGAGGTTGCAGTGAGTCAAGATCGCACCACTGCACTCCAGCCTGGGTGACAGAGTGACACTCTGTCTCAAAAAATAAAATAAAATAAAATAAAATAAAATAAAATAAAATAAAATAA